>NW_006787630.1:419066-424959 GCF_000442215.2 Lipotes vexillifer | reverse complement strand
CCCGCCCCCCCCCCCGCCAGTCCGACGTGATGATTGTGGCTGGGACGCTCACCAACAAGATGGCCCCCGCGCTCCGCAAGGTGGGCCCCACCGCCAACCCCCCCAGTCCCCTCCCCCAACTCCCTCCCTCCCCTCCTCCCAGCCCCGCCCCCGCCCCAGGCTCCAGCTGCACACAGACCCCTGTCTCTTCCAGGTCTATGACCAGATGCCAGAGCCTCGCTACGTCGTGTCTATGGGGAGGTGAGTGCCCGGCGGGGCGGGGGCTTCAGCAACAGACATGCCGGTGACACGCTGGCTTGTCTCTTCCAGTCTCATTTCTGTGCTTCTTTCTGATCGGGGTTGTCCAGAACGTCCCTTCTGTCCGGTTATAGTCGCTCCCTCACCCCAACAGCCTGTCCAGTTTCGTTCTGTTTCTCTGTGTTATGACCACAGGAAGGACGTCCTGCTTGGGGGGGCGTTGCAGCCTCCTCACCGTCTAGCCAGCACCTCATTTCTCCACATCATTAAAAGCCATTTAGTCACCTGGCTTTTTTGGTTGAGGTAGAATTCACATACTACAAAGTTCACCCTTTCAAAACGTACAATTTTGTGGATTTTAATGCATTCTTAGTGTTGTGTAATCATCACCTCTTATCTAATTCCAGAGCATTCCATCACCCCAATAGAAGCCCTGTCCCCATCAGCAGTCACTCCCCACCCCCTCCCCAGCCCCTGACAACCATGAACCCACTCTTTGTGTTTATGGATCTGCCTGTTCTGGATGTTCCCCGTCAGTGGAATCACACACCGTGGGTCCTTCTGTGTCTGGCTTCTCTCACTGAGCATTGTGTTCTCAGGGTCCATCCACACTGTAGCGAGTGTCAGGGCTTCTCTCCTTTTCATGGCTGAGTGATGTTCCCGTGTGTGGAGGGACCACATTTGTTTCTCCATCATCTGTTAACCTACTCTGTGCCTAAAGACTCACGGTTTGTCATCACCTTTAGGACAAAATCCCAAGCCCACAGGCCCCAAGTAGTCTGGCCCAGCCACCTCAGGTCATCTCTGTTGTTGGCTCTTCCCTGACGGGTCCGGCACGTCCTGCCTCGGGGCCTTTGCACTGGCTGATTCCACCTGACGCCTCTCTCACTGGTTCTGATGTCACCTTCAAGCTAGCCCCTCCTGGCCTTCTGCCCCTGGTCACTCTCTAGTCACAGCAACCCCTGCTGGTTTGTCTCCAGTCTGGAAGGATCAGTTGGTCCTGTGTCTGTTGGCTCCACCCCTGCTAAACCGGAAGCGCTGGGGGCTGGGGGAGGGCCCGGCACATCCACCCCCCTGTCCCCGCAGGTGGCAGAGACGTGCCAGCTGGCTGTCCGGCGGCTGGAGTGGCTGCAGCAGCACAGCGGGGAGCCGGTGGCTCAGGGGCCCTACCTCTCCGTGGATCCGGCCCCATCCGCTGAGGAGCGCGACGTGGGGCGGCTGCGGGTGGCGCTGCTGGATGAGGCCCGGCCGCTCTTCGACCGATACCGAGCCATGTTCGCCCTGCGCGACGCTGGCGGGGAGGAGGCTGCCCTGGCGCTGGCCGAGGGTGAGGACGGGCCCCGGGGGGCAGGGTCGGGGCCCCTTGGGGAGGCCCAGTGGCCACATCTGTCATACGGGGCAGCCCAGCGTCCCAGGGCACTTGCATCCTGGGGCAGGTACTCCTCTTATTACCCCCTCTTCTCTTTGGAGGAAGCCTAGGCCCAGAGAGGCACAGATACTTGCCCAAGATCACACAGTGGTCCGAGCAGCAGAGTTGGGATTTGATCCCCAGAGGCCCTGTTTTTTTTCGGTTTTGTTTTTTAAATTTTTTTGGCCACGCCACGAGGCATGCGGGATCTTAGTTCCCCGACTAGGGATCGAACCTGCGCCCCCTGCATTGGAAGCGCAGAGTCTTAACCGCTGGCCCACCAGGGAATTCCTCAGAGGCCCTGTCATCATTTACTTGTGTCATTTTCATCCCAGCTCTGCAGGGAGCCCCGTGCAAGCCTGCGGGGCTGTGGTTCCCCCACCTGAAAAGGAGGGGGGGACTTGGGGAATCCGGGGGTCCCTTGGCCCCCCCCCCCCCTGCATTGCCTGAGGTGGTCTGCTTCTGGTCCACAGAGCACTCAGAGCTCCCCTCTGCCCTCCTGGAGCTTCCTGTCTGGCAGAGGAGATGCCCGGCCATCACCATGACCCAGGACCCAGGGGATGCCGGGTGGGAGCATAGAGTGGGTGGGTGGTGGGTTTGTCCTGGATAATGCTCGGAGCAGGGGCCGCACAGTCTGGCGGGCCTGCGTCAAACCAGCTCTGCCTGAAAAGTGGCATCTGATCGCAGGCAGGTCGCTCCCAGGTCCGGCCACGGGTCCCCATCACGAGAAGCGTGGCCTGTCTGGCTGTGGTGGGGTGAAAGGCCCGGGACTCCCAGTGTCACTGATAAGACTCTATCATGTGTGGAGTCGTGTGGGAAGCAACCGAGAAGCACAAATGCACAACATGCCTGCAAATAGCACTGGCTGGTGTGAGGACAACGCAGAGTACAGAAGTCCAGGGAGAGGCCGGGAGGGACGCTGGGCCTGGGAAGGAGGAGGCCACGCCCGGTCCAGCCAGAGGGAGGGCGGAGTTCCCAGTGCCTGGCTGGCCCCTCGCTGCTTCTCCTGCCCCGTGTCTCCGGGCCATCCCTCTGGGCAGCGCTGAGCACCAGGGCGGGGTGTCCTTGACGGGAACCCTTTCCACCCCTCCTGGACACTTCTGTCCCCAGGCTGCCCCGCCCCAGGTCCCTTCCTGTCCCGATGGCTCCCCCAGCCCGCAACTCTCTCTCCCGCAGGCCTGTGCTGCGGCAGTGCCCTCTTCCGCCACGAGATCGGCTACGTCCTGGGCCAGCTGCAGCACGAGGCGGCCGTGCCCCAGCTGGCGGCGGCCCTGGCGCGACCCGCCGAGAACCCCATGGTGCGGCATGAGTGCGCGGAGGCCCTGGGGGCCATCGCCCGGCCCGCCTGCCTCGCCGCCCTGCGGGCCCACGCGGCAGACCCCGAGCGCGTGGTGCGGGAGAGCTGCGAGGTGGCCCTAGACATGTACGAGTATGAGACAGGGTCGGCCTTCCAGTACGCAGACGGGCTGGAGCACCTGCGCCCACCCCCCTCATAGGGCCGCGCCCAGCTGTCTCCCTCGAGGACTCTGCCCAAAAACCGTGTTGGAATGAATTGCATCTCGCTTCCCTGCCTCCCAGCCGCTTTCGCATCTTGAACCCCTGAGTGGACTGCAGGCTCCCGGGGGCCAGGCTGAAGTCTCTGCCCCTCTGAGTGCAGGGCTGCAGTGTTGGCATGGGAGGGGTATCTAGGGGGTCCGGGGACAGGGTTGTGCTCTGGGGGGTTGGGGTGCTGTGGCCCAGCTTCTCTAGGAATGAGGGGGTGCAGGGAAAGGTGCTATGGGCAAACCCGTCCCCGTTGGGCCTGGGCAGGGTCTGGGGGCGTCAGAGAGCTGTCCTTGGGGTGGGCAGGTGGTCCCTGGGTGGGGTGGCCTGGGCTGGAACTCAGGGAGGGACAAGCAGGTCCCAGGACATTCCCCAAATGGACTATTAAATTATTTTTGCCAAGCGATGACTCTCAGAGTGTGTTGGGGGGCCTCTGGGGTGAGGGTCTGCTGTTCTAAAGGAACATATCCTAAGTGCGGGGGGCCAGGGTGTTTGGAGAGCTCAGCTCTGGGATCTGCCCTGCCCCAGACACTGTGTGACGGACACAAGCCTGTGGCCCTGTTTCACATCAGTTCCCAGGGGTAAAATCTGCCCAGCCAGACCCCCCAAAGGGGTTGAGGGGGAACAGCCCTGCATCCTGGCCCTCTCCAAACCTCATCCTCACCTACTCCTGTTGGGGGCATAGGGGAAGGGGTTTAGTGGTGTGACAAAGAGTCTGGGCCCATCCTACCTACCTCCCTTACTGCCTCCTCATGCAGCCTCAAGCAGCCCATTTACTGCTCTATAAAATGGGTGTTAACAAGAGAACCTAATTTTACATGTGACGCATTTTCCACACCAAGCAATTCTCCGTGGATGTCAGCTGGGCGTCCTGCAATTCAATTCAGTTCTCTGACACTATCTACCCTGAATCAGTGCAGACCCTCCAGGTTCAGGGTTCAGTCCTGCAGTACTGCCCCCACTTCAGATGCAGGTCCCAAGTCCGGACCTCCCATACTTCTGACAGACTGGTTATGAATTGGGGTTCCCACCACCCCCTCTTCACATTTGATGATTTGCAAGAATGGCTCACAGAATCAGGAAAGCACTTTACTTAACCTGTTTATCATAAACGAGGCAAATGAACCGTCAGATAAAGAGGCACGAGGTCTGAAGGGTCGGAAACACAGGAGCTTCTGTCCCCGTGGAGTTTGGGGTGGATGCTTTTAACCTGCTCGGAAGCTCTCCAAGCCCCTTCCTGTAGGGTTTTTGTAGTTGTTTTTTTTTATTGCGGTACGCGGGCCTCTCACTGTTGTGGCCTCTCCCGTTGCGGAGCACAGGCTTCGGACGCGCAGGCTCAGCGGCCACGGCTCCCGGGCCCAGCCGCTCCGCCCGCGGCATGTGGGATCTTCCCGGACCGGGGCACGAACCCGTGTCCCCTGCATCGGCAGGCGGACTCTCAACCACTGCGCCACCAGGGAAGCCCTTCCTGTAGGGTTTTTAATGGAGGTTCCATCACGTGGGCATGATTTGGCAAATCACTGGCCATTGGCAATAAACTCAGTCCCCAGCCCCTCTCCTCTCCCTGAGGGGTGGGGCTGAAAGTTCCATCCCTGTAATCCCAGGGTCAGTTCCCCTGGCCACCAGCCCCCAACCAGAAGCTGCCACGCCCCTGCCCTCATTAGCATACACGCAGGCGTGGTGGAAAGGGGCTGATTATGAACCACAAAGGAGGCTCCCCTTTCCCCCATCACTCAGGAAATTACACGGTCCTGGGAGCTCCAAGCCAGGAACCAGGACGAAGACCAAACAGATCTCTTGTTATCTCACAGCGTCACCCTCGGGCGCTAGCTGCGGGCCCCCTCCCCCAGTTATCCCCTGGCCCCCAGCCCCTCTCGCCAACTCGGCCATCACTTCAGCCTTTCTCCCTTCTCCAGTTTTCCCTCTTTGCTTGTCAGCATAGACAGGCTGTAATTTCTTTATTTTTTCTTTTTTGAATTTTATTTATTTTTTATACAGCAGGTTCTTATTAGTTATCCATTTTATACATATCAGTGTATATATGTCAATCCCAATCTCCCAATGCATCCCACCACCACCCCCTCTGCCATTTTCCCCCCTTCAAGCTGTAATTTCTTAAAAACATGAACCACCACCACCCACAGCCCTTCCCTGACTCCATGACTTGCAGCTCTCTCAAACCTGCACCAACTAGGACCGCCCCTCCTGTCCCCAGAACCGTCCTAGCTCACAGGTGACCTCCCAGTGTCCAAATATGGTGGTCACATCTCAGTCTGCGCCCTCCCCCTCTCAGCAGCCTCTAACCCGGCCAGCCACCCTGCCCCTACGAAATTCTCAGGGACTCCGCCTCTGGGCCCAGGGCTGAGTCCTCCGGCCCCACCCACACCCCCGTCCGGGCGGTCTCATCCACTCTTGGGGCTCGAACCCCATCTATGTCCCAATGATGCCCACTGTCCTGACTCCAGCCCGGGGCCTCCTCTGAGCTCTTGACTCGGGGTCCAGTTTGGACATCTCCACTTAGATATTGTTGAGGCGTCCCAAACTTAGCATGTCCTGAGAATTCCTCATGTTACCTCCCAAAGTTGCCCCCCCCCCCCCCCCCCCCCCGCCACTCACGGCAACTAGAGAAAGCCCGCACGCAGCAACAAAGACCCAATGCAGCCAAAAATAAATAACTAAAATAAATAAATTTATATTAAAAAAATT
>NW_006787630.1:398386-418932 GCF_000442215.2 Lipotes vexillifer | reverse complement strand
CCGCCCCGCCGCCAAGCCTCTGCCTCCACCTGGTCCAGCATCATTATTGCCCACCTGGAGCAGCTCAATCCCTCCTCCCCATCCCTGGCTCCCATCCTCAGCCCACAGTCTGTCTTCCCCAGAGAAGCCACTGGAGGGTGCCCGTGAGCACCTGAGTCAGGTCCCGTCCAACAAGCTCAGCAAGGTCCTGCCCCAGGGCCTTTGCACCGAATGTTTCCTCTGCCTGGAAAGCTCTTGCCTTTGGTACTCCCATGGCCGGTTCCCTTCCTCCTCTGGGTCTCTGCTGAAATGTCATCTGAACATGGCGTTGGCTGCTCTATTGTGAGAGGCTGCTCTATTAGACCATGGTCTCCCCCCACAGTACCCTCAAACCACTCTTTGCTTTTTAACACGATATATCATTTACTCTGAGGTTATGCATTTCTCAGAGTCTGTCTCTCCATCTTGAACGTCAGCTCCACGAGAGCAGGGATTTTCCCAGAAGAGAGGGCATCCTGTGCAAAGGCCCTGAGGTGGGGATGGACGTGCAGGGTAGCACCTGGCGTGGTTGGAGCTGAGCGAGGGAGGGGGCCCGTGGGCGGAAGTGATTTGCAACGTGATCCATGCAGGCAGATGGAGGCCGTGGGGGAGCCCCAAATCCTCTTACCCAAAAGCTCCTTAATACTTCCGCCCGGCGGGTCACCACCGGGCTGCCCCTGCTCCAGGTGGCTGCCATGCCAGCGCTGGCACTCGAGGAGGGGATGGAGGGCTGGAGCCCGGCCTCGCCACTCTACGAGGAGTACCGCCCACCGCCGCTGGACACCATCCGCCTCCCCAGGTACGCGCTGTACCTGCTTCTGGCTGCGTTCGTGGTGGTAGCTGTAGCCTACGCCATTGTCGGGCATCTCATCAAGGACCTCGCCCACGACCTGGCTGGTGAGCCACTACCCACTACGAGCCTGGCTTGGGCTAGTGCTGGGCCACTTGGTGGGGGGGTGCCCGAGGGCCTCTCCTTGCCAGGGAGGGGGCAGAGGGTGGCCGGGCCCGGGGATGCTCCTCACCAGCCTCCTGCCTCAGACTGGGCATTCGGCCCGAAGCCGGACCAGGAGGATGGCCCCCGGGAGCTGCCCGAGAGCCCCGAGGATGAAAGTCTGGAGGAGCTGGACCTGCAGCTGGCGCTGGCCTGGTGGGTTGACGAGGACACCGCTCAGGGTGGCGAGGGGGCCCCCGCAGAAGCCCCAGCCCGGCCCTGCCACCGCCCCTCCATCGCCTTCAAAGACCCACCAGCCCGAAGCTCCTTCTGGAAGCTGGGCTGAGCCGGGCCCTGACCTCCAGCCCGGGAGCCGGTTCCAGCCCCTTTGGCGGTTGTATAAACCAGACTTGTGCCCATCAGAGCCCTTTCACCTTTGATCTGCGCTGTCTTGACAGAGAACATTCTCTTTCTTGGCTGGTGGACTCCAGTGGCTGGACACTGATTTTTTTTTAATTAATTAATTTTATTTTTAATTTATCTTTGGCTGTGTTGGGTCTTCATTGCTGTGCGCGGGCTTTCTCTAGTTGCGGTGCGCGGGCTTCTTCTCATTGCGGTGGCTTCTCCTGTTGTGGAGCACGGGCTCTAGGCATGTGGGCTCAGTAGTTGTGGCTCGCGGGCTCTAGAATGCAGGCTCAGTAGTTGTGGTGCATGGGCTCAGTTGCTCCGTGGCATGTGGGATCTTCCCGGACCAGGGCTCGAACCCATGTCCTCTGCATGGGCAGGCAGATTCTTGACCACTGCACCACCAGGGAAGCCCTGGACACTGATTTATTTCCACACTCTGGTTTCCCCCATAGTCCCAGAGCCTAACTCCACCTGGCCTCCACCAAGCCCTTGGCAACCTGTAAACCAAAAAACACTAAGAAGATTAAAAATAATAATAACAACAGTAATAGTGGCCAGCCCTTAGCTGGAGCTTCGAATGTGCCTGCTATTGTATGCTAAGCAACCCCTTTCCTTGTGTCAACATTGTCTCGTTAAATCCTCCGAGGTACGATTTATTGCACCCATTTATCAGATGGGAAAACAGAGGCACACAGCCCAGAAATGACTCGGTTGGAGTAGAGAGAACGTTTTGCGGAAAGAGGCTGGCCCAGCGACCTGCCTCGGAAAGCAGAAGCCTGCTCCTCTGGGCTCCTCCACTTCTGAATCTTCTCAGCTCCCGCCTCTCGCCTCATTCCTGGTTCGGCAGCTGGATGGGTCCGTCTCTGGGGGTCCTGACTTCCTAACTAGCCTGAGGGCTTCCTTCGCTCCTGAGTTTTGCATGGGCTGGGGCACACAGTAGCAGCTTCACCTGTGCCTGCCTGGCTGGTCAAACTGGGCTTGTCCTGAGCTCCACTGAGTGGCCCTCCTGCACAGCGACCATGGCCAGACCTCAGGAAGGGAGGGGGCTCCAGGAATTCACAGGCACTCCGTACGTGCCTGGGCAATAATGCTGGTGTTCCCCCAGCCCCCAGGCGTCCGACGGAGGTCTCAGGCCTGGAGACTCCCCATCCCAGCCTTCCTGCCATGTGCTTGGGCTGTGGCTGTCCCGTGGCAGCTGGGGTGGGGTCCCCATTCGCCCAGGCAGGGCCCCCTATCTAATCAACCTGGGGATCAAGGTTGACACGCAGGAGAGCCAGGAATCTGAGTCATCAGCTATCCCAGGGGCCCTGTTCTCTGGCCACACGGCAGCAACTGGGTTTGGAGGTGGATGGTGGCCCATCCCTTCTTGCCCCGTTTGCTGCCCCTGGAGCTGGCTGTGGGTCCCCAGGGGTCGGGGACCCAAGAGGAGCCAGTATAAGCTGGTGGTGGGAGAGACCCACGTTTACATCTAGTTCTGGCTGCTTCTGCCCGGCCTGACGCTCCTGGCCTCCCTGGCTTCTCTGTAAAACGCAGGTGGCAAAATTTCATGGTGCATGCAGAGAAAGGATCGTAATGATGTGTAAAAGCACTGAGCCGGGAAGGAAGCTCAGGGCCAGTTCAGCCTGGCGCCTGTGGCGGGGAGCCTGGGGGACCCTGAGGCTGGCGGTCCTGGGTGGGGTGCAGGGCTGAGGGGCCGGACTCCCGCGTTAATCGTTACATCAGGTCCAGAGTCTGCCCTCCTGGAAGGCGGGGGAGAGGGGGTGGATGCCAACCAGGTGGGGCAAAGGGAGGGGCCCTCTGGTCTGGGCCTGCCCCGCCCCCAGACCTGCCTGCCCCCTTATCAGGGGCTGGGCAGGGTCTCCCCTGACTCTGACCGGACTGTGCACTCCCGTACCTGGACTGGCTGGATCCTCCCTGCCATGGGGACCCTGGAGACCCTTCTGCTCAGCACCCTGCTCCTGTCGCCGGCTGAGGCCCAGCAGGGTAGGGCTCCAACCTCTGGGGCAGGGGCAGGAGGATGGGTCGTGGGGATGGGCTTGGACACAGGCTCACCATCTCCCCCTTTGAGGAGAAACCGAAGCCTCTGAGAGGAGTGGGCAGGCAGAAGAATGGGGTCAGGCCCCTCGTGGAGGCAGCCTCCCTAACTCCCCCACTTCCTCTGGGCCTCCCACCTCATCCCTGAGCACCCCCTCCTCTCAGAGCCCCGTCCCCTTCTCTAAAACCCACCTCTGAGGGAACTCCCTGGCGGTCCGGTGGTTAGGACTTGGTGCTTTCACTGACTGGGACGCGGGTTCAATCCCTGGTCAGGGAAGTAAGATCCCAAAAGCTGCGGCGCAGCCGAAAAAAAAAAAAGAAGAAAGAAAAATTTTAAAGGACTTCCCCGGCGGTCCAGTGGTTAAGACTCGGTGCTTCCACTGCAGGGGGCACGGGGCACGGGTTCGATCCCTGCTCGGGGAACTGAGATCCTGCATGCTGCCGGGCGCAGTCAAAAAACAAAAACAAAACCACCTGTGAAACCCAGCCCCTTTCCAAGACCCCTCTGTCTGAGCATCCCCTGCACCCTTCGCCCCCTGTCCTTTCGGGGGCCCCCCACCTTTCCCATTTCTGAGCCTCCTCTGCCCCCACCTCCTAACAGCCTCAGAGCGTCATCTGAAGCCATGGCTGGTGGGCCTGGCTGCTGTCGTGGGGTTCCTGTTCATCATCTTCATCCTCATGCTGGCCAACCGTATCTGGTGCTCCAAAGAGAGGTGGGAGCCCCTTTCCCCACCCTCCATCTCCTCCCCACTCCCCAAAGCGCTGGGCACCTCCTCCTACCTCATGACCCTCTCTGGTCCCTTTCTTGTCTCCCCATTTCCCTGCTCCCCCTGCTCCCACAGCTCAGGACAGCCATGCAGCCCCCCTCTCTTGCTTCCTGGAGTCCCCCCAGCCTGGGGGAGACTGAGGCTGAGGCTGCCCCCACTTCCCACCCTTCACCCGCCCTCATCCCTCCATCTCTTCTGCAGAGCTGAGGATGAAGAGGGGTCTGCATTCAGAAGGGATCCCCACTTGAACGAGGAAGTGGACCTGAGGTACTGCCGTGTGAGCATGTGTAGACGTGTGTGGGTGTCAGGGGGTCTGCGTGAGGCCCCTCCTCGCGGAGGGGAGGGGTGGGTGTGCGCGGATGACCTCTTTCTGTCCTTGAACACCTCAAGCACGTTCCTGCCCCAGGGCCTTTGCACTTACTGTTGGTTCTACTTTGTACACCTTCCGCCATATCTTCTGGCTGCCTCCGTCTCTCCTTCAGTCCCTGCTCAGATGTTTCTTCCTCACAGAAGCCCACCTTGACCACCAGCCTTCCTGACACTCTCTCCGCCACAACCCTACATCTGTCTTTGCATGTATCACCAGCTGAAATTATCTTAGTCATTTACCGGTTTCTCAACACTAGATAGTGGCTTCCAGTAAGTGAACAGAACTTAGCTTTGGTCCTGGCTCTGGCCCCAGAGCCCGGCACAGGGCCTGGCACACAGTAGGCACTTAATAAATACCTGTCAAACAAGACCATGGTGTGGGATTGTGTAGGGACTGTGCACAAGTGTGTGATTTGGTGTGGGTGCCTCTCCTGGGCTCAGCGTCTCCCATGATCCTGGCTCAGGGATGCGGGCAGGGCTGGGGGTTCTTTCAGGGCAAGATCCCGATTTGGGCAAAGGCTTGGGGACAGAAGTAGGAGCTCAGGAGCTGGGAGGACACTATCCTGGCTGGGAGATTCTCAGCTGAGCCCAAGATGCCTGAGGGACAGGCGTGGGCCAGACTGTGCCTTGTCTATGACCCAGCTCAGGCCCAGTAAAACGTGATTCCTACTCCCAGGATGTGCTGGAGGGTCCAGATCCCACAGGTGCTCCTAATTTGTAGTTTCCTCCCTGCCTTATTCATTCCTCCATCCATCCATCCATCCATCCACGCATCCACGCATCCGTCCATCCACCCACCCACCCACCCACCCATCCATCCATCCACGCATCCACCCATCCACCCGCCCACCCATCCATCCATACATCCACCCATCCATCCATCCTTCCTTCCTTCCTTCCTCCCTCCCATCCACCCATCCTTCCATGGGACAATTGACCCCTAGTTTCTGCCTTTGTGAAACAGAAATAACAAGGCTGCCTTGTTAGGGCTGTTTTGAAGATTCAACAAAGATTCTTTCTGTAAAGCGCTCATCATAAGACCTGGCACAGGTAAGTGTTCGTTAAATGGGAGTGACTCTGTTTCTTATTGTGGTCTGGGGCCTTTGTGTCCCTACAGTAAAGAAGACCAGAAGGGGAAGAAAGAGAAGGAGAAAAAGGCCAAGAAGGAAGGAGAGAGCAACTTGGGGCTGGAGCTGGAGGAGAAAGAGGAGCCCAGAGACCAGGAGAAAGTCAAGAACATGGCCATGTGAAGACTCCTCAGCCGCTGCCTCCAGGAAGCCCCCCAGAGGTGCCCCTTCCACACCCTAGAAGCAATGACCTGAACCTGAAGCCACTGCAGTCACTCCATCTGGGGTTCAGAGTACAGCGTCCTGAATGAAGAGGCTTGGGACTACCCCTCCCCCCTCAAGGAGGGATCTTTGTGCGTTATGTGGTCTATATGTGTTATGATTTGTACCACCTGGTGATTCTTCTTGCATTTAGAGAGCACTCCTGGTTACTGAGAAAACCCCAACCCCTGCAATTTCATGGCCCCACCTGCTTCTACCCATTGCCTGATTTCTTGGCCCTCTGCCTGATATGTATCTGCCAGAGCCCTCCTCCCTCCCACTCACCTTCAGGACCAGTATCAGCCAGGGACTGCCTCTTGGGGAAGAGCCCTTCAGAAGGGCTACTGTCATCCCGTGGGACTTAGTTTCCCCTTGAGGAGACGGCTTTTGGGGTTGGGGGTAACGCCCAGGCAAGGATGGGAAACCTAACTCCACAGTGCCCAGATACCCTGGGCAGATTAAGCGCTCCGCCTGCAATCTCGATTCTGCTGTCCTGAGCCCCGAGGGCCGTCTCCTAGGAAAGCCTTGCTCCCCCCCCCCACCAACCCAGGGCTTTGGGTCACGTGACTCCATTTCTGGGAACTGGGTCTTGGAGGGTGCGGTGCCCCCGCGTGCACGATCTTGGAAAGGGATCTTGGAAAGGGATCCTCCCTGTTTCTAACCTTCCCCCGTCTCCTCACTTTCTCCGGGCCCTGGACCTTGCCCTGGATGTTAACCATTTCCTAATGAGGACGTTGATAAAGGCTGGCATTTAGGGCTCCCTTGTGGAGCAGGTAGCTGCGGTTGGTAGGATCCAGTCCAGAAGGTGGGGAGCTTCTGTCTGAGAACATCCCAGGATCGTCCACCAGGGGGCAGAAAAACCATAAATAAAAAAGTGTAATAATCTCCCCAACAGATGCTCCCACTGAATGCCTAGCATCCTTATGGTCTCCGTCTCGGTCAGTTTGCAGTTAGTCTCATTTTCCGGCTGAAAATACTGAGACTTAGAAAGAAGGAAACCACTGGCCCAGCTCTCCCTGGCTGTTGCTGGCAGGGCTGGAAGCCCAGGCTGCCCAAAGGATGGGGCATGTGCGGGCTCTGGCTAAGGTCAAATTTGGAGGTTCATGTCCCAGGATGGGAGAGGGTTGGGGTAGGAGGTGTTCCTAGCTGGGAGAACTATGCTCTTTTGGGATGCTGTGTGGCCAAGGGGAAGTGGCCTGACCTCTCTGAGCCTCGACTTGGCTCCTCTTCTGCAACGTGAGGACAAGAGTTCTGACCGCCAGAGTGTGAGGCTTGAAAGAGGTGCCGGAGCTCAAGAGCCATTGCAAGACCTGGCACATAGCAGGCACTCAGGAAATGAGTTCCCCATCTTTCCTGAGCCTCCCCTCCCATGTCCCTGGCCGTGGGGAGTGACAGGGTCAGGATGGGCCTCAGGGAGACGGGGGCTGGGACGCTTGGGACCCTGAGCCCCTCCCCATGGTGCCCGGAACCCAGTGAGGGGGCCCCACCTCCGACTTCCTGCGGCACCGGCCACATCCTGCCCTGGGGTGCCCTGCGCAGGCCACTTCCCCCTCTGGCGGGGGCGGCAACCCCAGAGCCTGCTGGACAGGGGCGAGGACAGACAGAGAAGGATGGATAGATTCTGGACGGCGCCCGGCCAATTCTCCCTTCTCGCAGCTCTGGTCCCGCGGCTGGTTCAGGCCCAACCCTGTAAGGCCTTGGAAGGGAGTGGGAGTGCGGTGGGGAAGAGTCCCAAGCTGGCGGCCAGGCTGCTGACCCCGCCCTGCTCCCGCCCGCAGTGGCCCATTGGAAGCCGTGGCTCGTGGGGCTGGGGGCTGCGCTGGCCTCGCTCTTCCTCACCTTTGTCCTCACCTTGGTCTACGCCATCTGGCGCAGCGAGCCCTGGGACAGGTAGGTCCTCATCTTTCTGAGCCCCTCCTTCCCGAAATCTCTAAATCTCTCCTCTCTAAGCCCCTCCCCTCTCTGAGTCCCGCCCCCTAAGCCCCGCCCCGTGTCGGGGCCCCCTCTTAACCCCTCCCCTCTCCGAACATCCTCCGACGGGGGCCGGGCAGGACCAGAGGGTAATTCTTTTTTTTTCTTTAATAAGTTTATTTATTTTTGGCTGTGCTGGGTCTTCGTTTCTGCGCGAGGGCTCTCTCTAGCTGCGGCGAGCGGGGGCCCCCCTTCATCGCGGTGCGCGGGCCTCTCACTGTCGCGGCCTCTCTTGTTGCGGAGCACAGGCTCCGGATGCGCAGGCTCAGTAGCTGTAGCGCAGGGGCTTAGTTGCTCCGCGGCATGTGGGATCTTCCCTGACCAGGACTCGAACCCGCGTCCACTGCATTGGCAGGCAGATTCTCAACCACTGCGCCACCAGGGAAGCCCCAGGGGGTAATTCTTTGATTCAGAATCCATGGGGGCCTTACATAACCTCACTCTCTTCTCTCCTGACTACCGACCTGCAAAATGAGGGTGGCTTCCTCACAGAGAAGCCCATCCCTAATATGTGTTTCAGTTGGGGTCTGTAAAGTCTTTTTGGGGGGAGGGGGTCTGTAAAGCCTTTATCACCCCCACGCGAACCCCATCCATTTATCCATCCACCTGTCCTTCCCTTCCTCCCTCCAGCCGTCCATCATCCATCCATGCATCAGCCCTCCCTCCCTGTCTCCCTCCGTTTCTCTCTCCTTCCCTCCCTCCAGCATCCAATCTTCCATCTGTCCATCCATCCAACCACCCACCTTCCCACCACCCATCCACACATCCGTCGGTCCATCCCAGCCACTCATTAAGCCATCCACCCATCCGTCGGTCCATCCCCCATCTCTCTGCCTGTCCACTCACCCACGGTTTTGAAACCCCTTATCGGTTTTGACTCACGCAGCTCAACTATGGGCTCAAGCACTTCCTTCGTGTTCAAACGGGGCGGGTGTCCTAAGCTGCCTGAGCCTCGTCGTCCCCTTCCGTACCATGGGAACAACAAGGGTGCCTGCGGGACTCAGAGCTTCTGTGAACATTGTAAGAAGCCCGGAACACTGTTAGTCCTTATTAACTTGGGTTACCTGGGCCCTTCTTGTCTCCACAGCAATAAAGAGAAGGAAGAGGAGACTGTGAGAAATGAGAAGGAGGGAGAGGGCGACTGGGGGTTGGAACTGGGGGAGAGAGGGGCCTCCAAGCCATGAAGCAATGGCAAGCTCCTCCTCGTGAAGGTTTCCCACCCACCTCCTCCAGGCAGCCATGCAAAGATGCCCCAGTGCCTTCTCCATGCCCTACCAGCAAGGACCCAGCCCTGGGGCCAGTGAGATGACCCCATCTGGGATTCAGGGTAAAGTGGCCCTTGAGTGCAGAAGACTCAGGACCTGCCCCAGGTCCCTCTTGGAGGGCTCTCTGCGTGTTACCTGGTCGCCCTGTACCCCTTCCCAAGCTTGGTCTCCACCTGATGATTCTCCCTGAGCTTGGAGGACACCCCTGGCACAAGGAGCAGCCCACCTCCCCGAGACCCCCTACTATCTCATATCTCTACCCAGTCTGCATCGCTGGCAGCTTCTGGCCCTTTTGATTTCTTCTCCTACCTCCGATTTCTGTTGCCCTTTGGATTTCATCGGAGAAGCCAGGTCCTCCTCTTGCCCACGTGCAAGCTCTTCCAAGAGTTTTCCAGGCCTGCTTCGAGGAATCCACAGGAGTCACTTGTCTCCCAGCCCCCCTCCTGGCCTCGGCTTGCTCCTCCAGAGCGTGAACTTTGAGCTGGCTCAGAGCAAGGCCGTTCCCTGGGAGATGAGGGCTCCTCCTACCTTGTGCTCATTTCGGGGCACTGTCCTGGAGGCAGGGACTCCCAGGGCCTGGGGTGAGGGTGCAGGAGTGCGAGTGGGGAGGAACCCCTTCTTCCTGTCCTGCACTCCTTGTGGGGAGGCGCCATGCAGGAGAAGGAGTTGGAGTCCCCACTTCTTTGCTGTGTAGCCCCGAGGCAAGTAACTTAACCTCTCTGTGCCTAAGTGCCCTGTCCTGTAAAAGGGGAGGATAATAGATTCTTCACAAGTCGTCATGAGGTTTTGAATGAAATACGGTCTACAGAAATCCTGAGCGCAGAACCCAGCACCCCCAAAGCGTCTTAATAAATGTCGGCTTTTTGTTACGCTGAAATGGTGAAGATGGGGCGGGGCAAATGGGCCTCTCACCACAGACTCGGGGGATCCTGAAGGTCAGAGGGTGTTTTCCGACGGCAGCTCCGGGAGGGCGGGAGTCTTCTGCCCTCCAGTCTCCTCTTTGCGAGGTCTGGGGCTTCCGGGTGGGTGGGTGGCAGTGTTGAGGGGGTCGGGAAGGGAGAAGGGAGGGGCTAGCGGGGCTCCTCCCCTTCCGCAGGGGGCGGGACTTCCCCACTAGGGGGCGCCGGGGGCGTTTGGGGCTGCGTTATTTAGGCTGTCGCAAGCCTGGCCCTTTTACGGCGTTTAGTGGGGAGCCAGGGCTGGGACAGCCCCTCAAAGCCAAAAGCTGCTTCACCCCAGGGGCCAATGGATGAAAAACACTGAGGCTTTCCTTGAGATAAAAGGACAGATTGAGCCCCCAGCCCGGCTGAGACGCGGGCCAAGGATGAATCTCCAGCCCCTGGCTGAACCCTCCATCCCAGCCGAACGCCCACCCCCGGACTGAGCCCCTCACCCAAGATGAGATCCCCACCCCACAAAGAAGCTTCTGCTAGAGCTCCCCTTCCGCCCCTCCGCCAGGAGAGCCGGACTGTGGGGATGCGGGTCAGCTGGCCCCTCCATCCGGGACCCGCTTTCTGGGTCCACGTCCTAGGTCCTCCCACAGGGGGGGCGCCAGAACCTCGCCGCTGAGCGCAGAAGAGCCCACCCCGGTTGGGGGTAGGGCATGGGAAGGGTACGTGTCCATCTTGGAGGGGGTCTCGGACACCACCCCTGCCCCCCAACGGTTGTGTCTTCTGTGCCTGTTACTGGGCAGCAGCGTGAGGCTGCGCACCTGCGCGTCAGCGTCGGCGCACCGCACCTGGGTCCCTCTCCGTGCGTCTTGCCTTCGCTTCGTGCCTCAGTTTCCCCGCCAGTGAAAGGGGATGTAAACGTCCTTCCCGGGGAGGCTTGTGGGTAGGATGGAAGGAGCCTGTGCAGCGGAGAGCTTTGACTGCACGTCTTGGCGGGGGGGGGTCCCTGGGGGACTTGGAATGCGGGCCAGGATGGGAGACAAGGTTTCAGACCCCAGCCTCCAAGGAGAAGTGACTGTCCCTCACGCTTTGACTGCACGTCTTGGCGGGGGGGGGGTCCCTGGGGGACTTGGAATGCGGGCCAGGATGGGAGACAAGGTTTCAGACCCCAGCCTCCAAGGAGAAGTGACTGTCCCTCACATCCATGATGCTTCCCTGACCCCAGCCTTTGAGGAGCCCCTGTGGCTTCGGGGTAGGAGCTGGACATGGATACTGCCAGCTCTGAGTGGTCAGGGGTGGTGTGGAAGAGACTGGGGTGCTGGGGTGCTAGGAGGGCTAGCAGGGGCTCTGCCCAGGCAAGTAGAGAGGGCTTTCTGGAGGAGAGGGTATTGGCACCAAGTTGTCCTGTCCTACCTCTGCTCACTGCCCTCGGGGGCTCCCACCTCCCTCCTGGGGTAAAAGCCCAAGTTCTCCCCGTGGCCCACAAGGCCCTGCATGACCTGCCCCGTCCCCTCCCTGCCCTGACCTCCTCCCTCTCTCCCCCTCGCTCACTCTGCTCCAGACACACGGGCCTCCTCGCCGTTCCTCCAGCACACCAGGCATGGTGCTGCCCCAGGGCCTTTGCATGGGCTGTGCCCTCTACCTGGAAAACTCTTCTGCCAGATTTTCAGGGGGCTGTTTCTCCCCCTCTATTCAAATCTCTGTTTAAACCTTACTTCCTCATGTGAGGCCGACTCTCCTATCCCTTATTCTGCTTCATTTGTCTCCTTGGCACTTAGGTCCTCCGACATTTACTTATTTTTATTGTTTACTGTCCATTTTCCCAGCTTGGAACTGTAAGTACCATGAAGGCAGACCATCTGGGGTGTTTTTTTGTTCTCCACTGTGTCCCCAGTACTTGGTACCCAGCAGGTACTCAGGAAATCTTTGCTGAATGAATGGGAGTCTGCTAGGTGGAAAAGAAAAAAAAAAAAAAAAAAAAAAAAAGAGGGAAGGCATTCTGTGCATTTTTGGAGCACCAGCTGTGTGCCAGGCTCTGTCCTTGGAGCCAGGTAGGAGGTGGAGTTCCCTGTGCCTGGCACAGAGCAGGTGCTCCATAGATGCCCATGGAATTTGTTGATCAAAGACTCTGGGAGAATCCCGGAACTGGTTTCCTGAGGCCGCCTGCCCTCCAGCCTCTTCCCTTCACTTTGGTACAGAACGCAGAACAGCTCGAATGGAACACAGAAAGGAGGACCCAAGACAGCTAGAAAGAGTCGAAGCATAGCTTGTTTAATTTTTATACATTTTTTCTTTTTTTTGCCTTTTATTGAATCTTTTATGGAACCCCCCTTTTTCATTTTTTCTTTTCTTTTCTTTTCTTTTTTTTTTTTGCATAGGGAAACAAACAAAATAATAACAGCCAGAGTCATTTTCTGTAAATGGTACTTAGGTAGGCGCGTCGGCGGAAACCAAAATGACTGCATAATATACAAGGTTATGATCGGAGTATGATGTGAGGGCACAGGGCAGGGGAGCCGGGCAAGGAGAAGGCTGGGCCTGGGTCTGCTCAGATGTCCCCTTGTCCCCTGTCCTGTCCCCACCTTGGGGAGGAAGAGGAGGAGGGGAGTGAGCCCGGCCCGAACCTTCTCCCAACATGGGTTCATGAGCATGGGGTGTGTGCGCGCGTGTGTGCGTGCGTGTGCGCGTGTGTGTTGTATCCGGTGTGTGCGGCAGCAAGCGAGAAGCAGCGTAAACTATCCTGGTAATATCGGTAAAATACAAAATGGGGAAAAAAAAAACCCTCAAAAAACATCTCAGAGGGAAAAGGAAATTAACAGCAACACCACCAAAAATTTTAGAAAGAAAGAAAAAAACAAGAGAGAAAGAAGGAAAGAAAATTCAGAGGAAAATGGGTCCCTCCCCCCACGACACGTGTTCTGCCGGTCAGACACAGCTTGTCCCACCCCCATGTGCAGCCCTGGGGGGTGGGAGGGTGACAAGTTGGGGGTAGGGGCCAGGACCCCTGGATGTGAAGGGGCTTTGGTTTCAGGGGGCCCGGCTGGGGCCCAAGATTGGGAGGATGGGATGTCGATGCATTTTTGGGAATGGGCTTTGGGGGCTCACCGCTAGAGGGGGGGGCTGAGGTAGCTCCTGTCCCTTTTCCAGTGGGTCCCCTTCTAGCCAGGTGGCGTGAAGGCAGGGCTGTAGGGAGGGTGGGAGCTTGGGGGGTGTGGGACTTCCTTCCTCTTCTGGAGCCCTTAATCCTGTTGGATCCCACCTCCTCTTTTCTGAGGCCTAGGGGACCCCCAGGGACTGGGTGAGGAGAACCCCAAAGCCACACCAGCAGACATGTGAGGCACTGCTTGGGAAAAGTCTGTTTTGGTATCGCTGGCAACAAGTCCTGCTGGGATCGCTCTGGGTCTGTCTCCCTGCCTTGCCCGGGGAAGGGGCCGGGGGGGAGTGTGGGCCTCTGGGGCCAGCTCGGACCCCACGCACTCTGAAACGCTTAGGGATACGTGGATGGCGGAGAGGTGGTGTCAGTGTGGAGATGAGACCCTCAGGAAGTGTCCAAAGCGGCAGAAACGGAGAAAGATGGGAGGATGCAGGGGATGCTGGATTTGAGGATGGGTCTCTGGAACCTCTCGCCCATCACCCTCCCTCCCCCCGCCCCACAAAAAAGTAAAAATCGGGGTCTCAGAGAAAGAATCCAGGCCAAAATAAAAAGTAGCCACTGTATAATCTGTATTATGAGAAAAAAATTCCAAAATTATACACACACACACACACACACACACATATATATATAATGTATAGTATAGCCCTACGCTGGAGGTCAAAGTACCGTCAGAGAAGCCAGAGGAGGGGTGTGTGTGGGGGTGTCCTGTGTGCTGTCTCTTCCAGGGGGCTGGACGGCTGCTCCGGGCCCCGGGATCCTGCCTCACTGGCCGCTGTCCAGCCAAATCTGCTTGCTCTTGAACACTGCTGTCTCTGGGGACAGAGAGAAAGTTCCGGAGCAGGGAGGGGGATGCTGAGGCTGAAACTGCTGCTTAGGGAGCTGCAGCAGCCCCCCACCCCGCCCCATGTCTCCTCTGAGGTTCCTTTCCCGTCTGATTGTCTAGCTCAGGGTGGGAATCTGGGCTCAGAACTCGGCCAGAACCGGGGTTCTAGACCTGGGCACGGGGCACCCCGGACCCCTGCCCCAGTCAAATAGGGCCAGGTCAGCTTGACCTCTCCACACCACCCTCTCCACCCAGATTGGGGTCCGGTGCCCCCCCCATCCAAAGAGAGGGATGGGGGCAATTTGCATATATTGGGGCGGTCTCCTTAGTCTTTTCCACATCAAGGGCTGGACCCCAAGGTCAGGCTGGGGGACTCCGTATGGGATGGACAATGGGCCAGTGGGCCGCAGGTCTGAGATGTCAGTTTCATCTATGTTGAAAAACACCACCACCACCACCCAGCCCCCTGCCCGCCGCCCTCCCCGGGCATCGACCCAAACTGCAAAGGCAGGTGAGCCGGCCGGTTCCTAGTGTTTCTGCCTTATCCTGACGCACAGCGGGGGGTGAGGAAGGGTGGAGCTCTGGGGCCCGGGGTGCTGTGGAGTGCGGGCTGTGAGGGACAAGGTGGTCCCGGTGAAGCCCTTGGGGGAGGGGTCCTGCAGGGACGGGCCACCCACTCCCTGTGCCACTGGCTGCTCCCACTTCCCTGGAGCAGGCACAGAATGAAAACAAGAAATCAGCCCCCACGGAAACTGACAAGCATGGCCTTGGGCTCTCAGGCCAAAGGGCAGTTCTCAAGGGCAGTGTCAAGGCCCAGCTGAGGCCGTGTCTGGGCTCTCGCTCTGGCCCCTGGGGCTTGCTGAGGTGACTTTTCGAAAGAAAACATGACATGAGCGTATGGTGGTGGATGAAAGCCCGGGCCTGTCTGCAAGGCCCCAACCGGCTCTGGAGACAATTCTAAAGTCTGAGGTGGTGGCCGGGGAATGAATGGGGACTGCCTGCCTGGTGGATCCCCAGAGGAGATGTCTGAGGGGCCCGGGGATGGCCAGCCAGAGGTGGCAAGGTTGGAGGACCCGGCCCTTTGGTCCTCCTGCCTGGACACCCCACTAACTGCTACCGTCTCAGCTTTGGTTGAGTGAAAGGCAAAGGAAATTGGGGGAAAAAAGAGAGAAAGAGAGAGAGAGAAAGGAAGGAAGGAAAATACGAGAAAATAAAACCGAGAAGACAACAGCACAGCCAGCCCCCTGACCACCCCTGCCAGGGCCTGGGACGCTGTGCCCCTGGCTGCCCCTGCCCCCTGGCCCCCCGGCCGGGCCTCCGACGACTGAACTAGACCTACAAGTACAGACAGACAAATATTGCATATATTGGGTCCGGTTTTTGTCTTTTTGTTTCACACCAGACCCCCCTCCACAGTTACAGCTGGAAGACGTAGCAGAACTGGGTGGGAGAGCAGGAGGGTCCTTCCTGCCACCCAAGGCCAGTCTCCAGGGGTGGGGTGAGGTGGGTCCTTTGGCAAGAAGGCGGGGGGCTGCACAGGGGGAGAAGGGGCTGGGGGCAGGACAGCGATTTGACCCTGAGCCAGGGGGACGCCAGCCTGCGGGAGAGGTGGGACGGGGGCAGTCTGGCTGTCGGCAGGTCGGCCGCCCCACGGGCGGACCGCATGGGTCGCGGGTGCATGCGTGGCATCTGGGGTGCTGGCCTGTGGCCCAGTGAGGGGAGAAGCCCTTGCCCGGTGTCAGGGGACACCCCTGAGGTCTGTCCGCCAGCCTCTGTGGGCAGGGGATTCGGAAACAACCCCTCTGGAGACCGAGAGTGGGGCTGGGGGGCGTCGCAGAGCACCAGGGAGCACCCCCAATGCAGCAGGAGACGTGGAGACGCGGCCAAGGGTGGGCTGGGGGTAGGGCCAACCGTGGGGCGATTGTTCCGTGGATTGCTTATTTTTCAGCAATGTGATTTTTAAGCATGTGATTTTTTTTTTTAGCAATGTGATTTTTTTTAATTCTTAATTTTTTTTTTACAAATAGAAATACATCCCTTTTCAATTTTTACTTTTTATTTCATGTCATTGCTTTGTCTTTTTTTTTTTTTAACTACACGAGCGGTGCATGCAGCTATCTGTGTGCGCTCATATTGTTTAAAGGTAATACTTATTTTTGGAAGGCAAGGCACATCATGTGGTAGAAAATTTCGTGCAAATTAGGAAACATGGAATTTTTTTTTAAGGTTTTTTTTTTTGTATCTTTTTTTTTTTCTCATTTCATTTCGACATGAAGTTGTTTCCCTCTTTCTGTTTCTCTACTTTGCCTCACGGAGGATTTCTGAGAAATGAAAAAAGTCACCTCCCACAGTCTCAGTCTGCAGTTTTGTTTTTTGGGTTTGGTTTTTTTTTTTTTTTTTTTTTTTTTTTGGAAAGGGGGGGGGGGGGGGGGGGGGGGGGGGGGGGGGGGGGGGGGAGGGAGATAGAGCCAGTATCATTCGCCATGCAGTTTCAGCCGCCGCGAGCTGACGTCAGGAGCCAGGTCACAGGAATCCTCGACTAAGCACCATGCAAAGTTAGGTAGCTGGGGGCTGCCAGGTGCCCCCTCCCCTCCCCCACCTACCCGCACCCTAAGGTTCCCGGCTGAGAAGCTTCCGGATACCCCAACTACACAACCCCCTGCTCTCCTGGAGAGCGGCCCACGCTTTGGTCCCCAACAGCCACCCGGTGGAGGGGCCCTGGGGACAGAGGGACGGACCAAGGGTTCTTGAACCCCTCCGGACTGCGGGAGTGGGGCTGGTGGGGAAGGGTCTGCGGGGGAGGGGTCGTTTCTCTTTGTGATCGAGTGGGTTCGCCAAGCCCCTTGGGCTGGTTTGGGAGGAGGAAAGTCTGGTGTCTGGGGAGGTGGGGGGAGGCTGGCCGGGCCCAGGGCACCGGGGTTTCACCGGGAGAGGGAGGGGAGGGCCAGGCTGGGAGCAGGTGAAGCGGAGGCCTGCCCAGGGCCATGGCTTAGGCCTGGGCCCGGGGATGGAGGTCAGGATTCCCCAGCGCCAGGCATGGAGGAGGCCAGTTGGGGCTCAGACGGATAGGCCGGGAGGGGTCCTTGTGTTTGGGCCTGGTGACCCTAGAACACCTAACACCCCCTCCCAGGCTCCCCACCCAAGATGGCCATCCCGGGGTGGAGGCATGGTTGGGGCCGGGCAGCTGGGGTGAGGGGGCACCCGGTGGCCCCAGGTTTAGTGTTTTTGGAGCGGCTCAACGGAAAATGTTTAGCAGATGGGAGGCCCCCTACAAGGCTGCAGGAAGCTCCGAGGCGCTGACCCTCCCTGCCCCCAGCCAGAGCCCCCTGCCCTGTCCAGGCACACGTGGACTGCACCCAGCCTGGCCTTCTCTCCTTCTGGCAGCCCAGCTGCGATGCACCTCCCGGCTGTGCCCCACTTCGGCGAGGGGTGGGGGGGGGATGAAAGTGCAAACCGTGGTCCCCCTTTGGGCCGGGAGGCACCAGGGAGGGGGTGTCGCTCCAGGATGTAAGGCACTGGCAGAGGAGGCGTTGGCAGGGGGCACACCGCCTTCCCCAGATCCCACCCCCGTGCCCCAGCACGGCAGGACGCTGGGGGGATGCCCAGCTCTGCCCCTTGGGCCCACTGGGCGGGTTCCCATCGCTCTAGCTCTGAGGGGGGCATAGCAATGAGGGGTCAGCAACTGGAGGGGCCGGGTTACGGGGGAGGAGGCTGGAGGATGCCCACAGCCACTCGCTTCCCAGCTGGACAAAGGGGAGGGTGGGGCGGGCGGTGGGAATCAGGCACTTAAACCACTCGCTCTCACCTCCCACACCTCCATGGGCTAAGCGGGGTGGTGGGGTCCTCCCCATTCAGGGTTTGGGTGGATGGAGAGTCCAGAGCAGCCCCGGGCCCCTCCGCTCCACCGCCCCCAGCCCCCTCCTCGGAAAGTGCATTTCTTACAGTGTGTGCAACGCGGGGCCCTCCCCCGGGGGCTGGGGTGCGCTAGGGTGGCCTCCTATGCCTGGGGGCGGGGGGTGGGCTGGGGGTCATTTGCATAGAGATGTCTCCCAAACCGGGCCGGCGCGCGCAGGGCTTCACCAAAGACCGAGTCCCCGGCGCGCTCTGGGCGGGGGCAGAGACGTCCACAACCGCGGGGCACTCCTGAGAGAGTATTGGCCATGCGTCCTTGTCCCCCGGCGACGCCCGGGGTCTCCCCGCAACCCTCTTCTGCCCCTGTCGCACCCCTGCCCACCCCAGCCTCCGCGGTGGCCTCTGCTGCCTGCCGCCGGGGTCCTCGCCGGCCCCCCGGGGGCTGCCTCCCCACTTGGCAAACACTGTCCCGGTGGCAGTGGCGATGGGGGCGCGCGGGAGAGGCGGCCTTGCTGGGTGTCCTGCCCCGTCGGCTGGGCACGGGCACCAGGCTGCGCTCACCTGGTCCAGGGCGGAGGTGGGGGCAGCCGGCCCTCCCAGAGCAGCAGCGAGAGGAGATGAATAACTTAGGACGCCCCGAGCGCCCGCTCCCAGGGGCAGTGGGGCCTGGCCCTCCAGTCCGGTCCGTCCGGCCGCGGCATCCCGAGAGTCAGAAGCGTTGCCATCTTTTCCTTTTATCTTCTTGGTTGGGTGGGTTTATTTTTATGTGTGGTTTTCTTTTGTTTTTGTTTTTTTTCCCGTTTGTCTTTTTTTTTTTTTTTTTTCCTTTTTTTTTTTTTTTTTTTTTTTTTTTTCTCCTTTTTTTTTTTTTTTCTTTTTTCTTTTCCTCCTGTGTGTTATGTGTCTGTGTGTTTTGTCTTTCGGCCGGGCTGGGAGTCAGCGGGGTGTTCTTGCTTGCTCTAGCTTGCCACCGAAAACGTGGGCTGGGGGCCGGCTGTATGGCTCCCCGCGATTCCCGGGACGAAGGAGCAGGGCGTGGGAAGAAATCTTTCTTATCCCAGATACCAGGACTGGGTGGCCCGAGGGGGACACAGAGAAAGAGAAAGAGAGAGAAGGAGAGAGATGGGGGGGTCAGGCTCCGCCAGCCACTGCCCATACCCACTGAGGCCCCCCTACCCCCTGGGACCTGGGACCTCTGTCTCCCCTATCCCAGACCTGGCATAACCTGCTGGGTTACCCTGGGCAAGTGACTTTGCCCCTAAGCAGAGCTGCTAGATAAACCTCAGGATGTACAGTGAAATCTGAATTCTAGATAAACTATGGATAAACCTGTTAATATAAGTCCATCTCATGCAACTTTTGGGATATACTTAAGCTAAAAAAAATTATTTTGTTTAAATCCTTTATCTGGAATTGAAATCTACCCGAGCATTCTGTGGTTTTGTTTGCTAAATCCGGCAACCTCACCCCCGCACCTCATTGCCCTGAGTATAAAATAGGGGAGGGGATCTGCCCACCTTGTCCTCAGAGGGTGACATTTTCCCATTTAACGGTTCCCCCAGAACCCCCATGAAAGAGGGACTACTGCCCCCCGACCCCGTTTTGCAGTGAAGAAAACCGGGGCTCAGAGAGGTAAAGTAACTTGCCCAAGTCCACCAGCGTGGGAGGGGAGAAGCCAGAATTCGAACTCAGGCCTGAGAGGCCTCAGTCCTCGCCTGTCCCCCTGCCTGGGGCTGACCCCTTAGCCTGGTCTTTGAGGGGGGTCATGACTCCTACTTTCCAGAGGGGGAGACTGAGGCTCCGGGTCAGGTGGCCAGGTCTGCACGGACAGCTCTGGCCTGGGTCTCCACAGGGAAGCCGCTGTACAGACCCTTCCCCTGGAAATGCATCCAATTTGCCTGTGTGGGGTGGGCCTGGGGGTAGGTAACCCCCATCCCCACCCCGCTGGGGTCACAGCAGCGCTGCTCCTCCGCCCCCTGCTGTAAATCAATCGCACCCCCTCCAACCAGGCCACCCTGCAGCCCCTGGGCCATCCCACCGAACTGGCGCCATGGCTCCCAGCCCCCCACCTCCAGCCAAGTTCAAGTTCATCTTGGCCATTACCTCATGTCTGGTTTCCGTTGGCAACCAGACAGATTCTGGGCGTGACCCTCCCTGGTGGTGGCTGGCCTCCCCTAGGCCCTTCCTGCCTCCTCCCCTCCTAGGCTCTCTGCCCATAGCAGTGGGGGGGGGGGCACCCTCAACTCAACATGGTCCCCCATCAGCTGCGGGGGAGACAGAGGCCACGTGGTGCCAGTAGTGAGTTCTGGGCTCTTCTGGCATCCCCCTGGCCTGGCTGGAGCCACCAGTGTGGCTTTGGGCATGTGGCTTAAATTCCTCTGGCCCTCGGTTTGCTCATCTGCTGAATGGGCGTGATGTGCAGAGCTTCTGGTGTAAAATGCTCGGCCGGGTGGACCCCTTCACACAGCGGAGGGGGCGGGGGTGTCAGAGTCCACAAGAGCCCCACTCCGCAGACCAAAGTGATGGATGGCTCAGGACTGGGGGGACTGATGGTGAGAGACGGGGGTGGAGGGGATGCAGAAGATGGGCAATTGATCAGGGAGAGATCAACGGACATCGATTGGGGGAGGGGCGCTGATTGAGGGCAGAGGCTATTGATCAGGGGGCAAGGCACTGACTGTGGGGAGGGCAGGAGATGCAAGGGCAGGTGGTGCGGGGAGAGGAGCCGCTGCA
>NW_006787630.1:379230-398368 GCF_000442215.2 Lipotes vexillifer | reverse complement strand
GGCAGGGGCCGGGGCCAGGGGTGGGGGCAGAGGAAAGCCAACCGGCCAGGAATAATGAAGGCGGAGGAAGTGCTGACTGGGCCAGAAAGGAGAGGCCTCTGGGCTCTGAGCCCCTTGCAAAGGGGCTCCAAGAGGGGGGAGCAGGTCTCATGGCCCCTTCCTCCCACCCTTCCCTCCTTCCGGGGTCTGCCGGGGTGGGGGGCTGAACCCACCGGGGGACTTGGGTGCCCTTAGTCCAGGGACCCGTGGTCCTGCCTGCGTGGTGCTGGCGGGGCCTCGCCTTTTCCATAAGCCTTGGGATCTCTCATCCGTCTGTCACCTTCCGAGCCACCCTCCCCCACCAGCCCCACGAAGTTCTTTCCACCTCCCAGCCCTGGCTGTGCTCGTCCCTCCCTCTCATCCCTTCAGTGGCTCCCTTTGAGGTCTTCCACATTCAGGCTGTTTCCCCATCAGTTCCAGCCCTTGGCAGTGTTGATGCCCCTGCCTGGACACCCTACTCTACCTGACACCAGGCTCTTACCCCTCCCCACCCAGGCAGGGCCCTGGATGCGCCCCCCGACCCCCAGGTTCCTCCACAGCCCCAGACCCACTCTCTCTGGGTCCCAAGCGGGGCCTGCTGGCCAAGGGGGGTGGTGACCAAAGGTGCCCCCCTCCCCGGCACCTTGGTTTCCCTCCCCTTGCAGGCCACTGGCTCCGGGTGGTCCCCCATCGCCCCATGCAGGGGTTGACAATGGGGTGGGGGGGAGGCTGGGAAGGGTTAAGGGGCCAGGGCCCCCTCCCTGTCACTTTTATTAGCTTTGCTTTCTGCAGCAATTAGGACATTCCCAGCCTCCAGCGGGGAGGGCTGTCAGGTGGGGGTGGGAGAGGAAACGCCTGGCTCCCTGAGCACCGGGGGGCAGGGGTGTCTAGGCCGGGACAGAACCCAAAACCCAAGGCGGGGAATCCTGGGGCCACCCCAGCTCGGTGGGTGACCCTGACCAAGTGACCCCCTCTGTCTGGATCCTGGCTGGGGCTCTGTAAAGCAGGACACATATTTTGGGTGTGCGAGGGTGTGTGGGGTGGTTTTGGCCTTTCAGTGCCCCTTCTGGATAAAATTGGTCCCCTAACGCTCCAGACCCTTCAAAGACTCCCAGGAGGTGCCCAAGGCCAGAAGAAGAGACTGAGGTTCAGAGCTCCCCCCAGTTAGCGCTGGTGCCCTGACCCCAGCACCCCCAACTAAAGTCTGGGCAGGGAGGGAGGGGGATAGCCAGGTCCTGCCCACCCAATCTTTCCCCCTGAGCTGCCAGCAGCAACCTGGCCAGCCTCAGATGGTCGCCAGGGGTCCAGGCTGGGGTGGATGGTCAGCGTGGCTGATTCTGGTCTCATCCTCGTCTCCGGGGATGTGGCTACCACTCCACCGCCTCCCCACGCCTCCCCACGAACTCCACTGCGGGGGACCCTCCCAAAGTGGCTTGAGGATCCGAACCTGACCCCTGGGGACCCCACAAATCCCCATACTCTATGGCTCTGGGGATTTGGAGATGCTGGGGAGCCCTGAAGAGGTTTCTCTGTGTGTCTGGGCCTCAGTGGGCCTGCAGCAGCTGGTGATGCCCTCTGGCTGTTTTATATCCCGTGACCCCCTCCCCAACATGCACCAGGGAGCACGGCTCCGGGGTCCAGCCACCACCCTTGAACACTCCCTGCCAACACACTCCCGGCTTGCACGCAACACAGATGTGGACCCCGGCCCAAAGGCGGGTGTCGGGGACACGTGGGCAGGGGCTCAGGCCACCTCCCACCCCGAGAGGAGCTGGGAGCCATGAGTCTCAGTTCCAGACCCATCAAGGCTCTGCCCTGCACTGCCGTGCAGCCTCAGGCAACTCACTCCTCCTCTCTGAGCCTCCTTGTCTCGTCCTCAGCCAGCCTCACGCCCCCCACCCTGGTGCACACTCAGCTGCAGTGATGCTAACCCTGCCTCTGCCGCCCCACTCCCACTTCGCAGGCTGGAGCCAGGGGCGGGGGCTTGCATGTCCTACCAGGAGGCCCCGCCCCCTGCCATGGGCTGCCTCAGTTTCCCACCTGCCCCTGGTGTCCTGGGGTCCTCTGGCACCCCCTACCCTCCCTCTCCTGTGGTCCCTCCCTCCGGCCGGCGTGGGAGGGGATGAAGGCTGGGGGGTTGAAAGCCTGGGCTGATGCGCTGTGTGATCCTGGGCAAATCCCCTTGCCTCTGCGAGCCTCAGTCTTCCCATAGGTACAAATGGGGCCAGGGCGGTGAAAATCCCAGCCCCACAGCAGCTCTGCCAGGAGTGTCCCCTGGCAGGATGTGGGGCCATACCACGTCCCCGGGTGTGGGCTCGAGGCCCTGGAAGGGGCTGGGAGGCTGGCCACCGTGCCAGGGGTGCGGCTGGCGGGAGTGGCACGGGACCCAGCAGGCCGGCCTCTCCCTGCGCGCCCAGGCCGGCCCCTCTGCCCTGCCCCTCCCACCCCCCCACCAGCCGGCCTCTTGGCCCCTACCTGTGCCTGATAAATGCCCGTTGGATCCCTTGGTCCTAATCCCACAAAGGAACGGTTTGCAGGGGACGTGCCGGGCGTAGAGTAGGCTGCGGGGAGGAGAGAGACCGAAAGCCCGTTAGCGCGGGGGTGACGCAGGAGCACCAGAGAGGGTGGCCGCTGCCCAGGGTCACACAGCCGGGCCTTCATACCCAGCAGCCGGTGCCTCCGAGCTTGCCGCCCTCCCCCGATGGTCCAGGCACCCCGAAAAGCCCACGGTCTCGGGCCCCTGGGGTCACGCGGGCAGGTGTCTGCTGAGAGGGAAGGCGCAGGACGAAAGTTTCATAATCCAGAAACCGCCTGTGAATTATTCAGAGTTCCACTGCCTGGTTCATCCTGCTCCTGCGGCCTGCATCCCGCCGCGTGGGGGGCCATGAATTATTGAGGGCGTTTTATTTATTAATTTCCCTCCTGGAGAGGGCATGGGGAAGGCTGCGTGTGTGCACATATATATATGATTATATTTTAATCGCACTATGTTTTGCCGGTGAGTGAATGATTTGCAACCCAGGCTGGGGAGGGGACGGGGCTGGCGGGAGGGTCCCCATGTGGTCTCCACCAGAGCGCAGATAAGTGGGAGGTGGTGAGGCTTGGGGGATTTGGGGGGGTGGGCTGGGAAGCAGCCTGCACCTGCAGTTCAGGAGCCGGTGCAGGGGAAGGAGAAGAAATCCATGTTTCTCCCTCGTCTATTAAGCATCACTGTAAGCCAGGCACTGGGCAGCATCCCATTTTAACCCTCGGCAGCCTCAACGCGGCAGACGTGAACATTATGCCCATTTCACAGATGAGAAAGCAGGGAGAGTAGGTGAAGACCAGCGCCGCATGCCGACTCTGTCCTCTGCACCCGGCCTCCCGCTAAATGTTCTCCCTGATCTATTGCACTGACTCACTCGCCACCACCCTCTGGTGACTCTCCCATTTTGCGGCTGAGAAAACTGAGGCTCAGAGAGGGGAGGACGTTTGCCTAAGGTTACACAGGGAGCGAGATGCAGGGGCAGGATTGCAACCCAGGGCCCTGCGCTCCATCATGGTGTTTGGAGAAAGCCCGTCTGCACGTGAAGCTGCCCCGGGTCTTGGCAGGCAGCGGATGCTGGGGAAGAAATACTGAGGTGCTGCATGCGGGGAGGGGGGCCGATGGGGCCCAGATGGGAGGGCTGACCCCTCCTGCTTGGGTGGGGTGAGGAATCTCATCTGGGGAGAGAGGGAGAGACACCCAAAGAGGAAGGGGATTTAGGGAGAGGCTGGGTGCAGAGCCACCACTGATGGGGTAGATAGACCCCAGGATGGGAATTCTAGGAACCTCTTCCCAGCCTGAAGCAGCCCTGGACTGGGGTGGGGGGTGGCGGGGGTGGGGGGAGGTGCCCTGGGGGCTGGTGAGCCGTAATCTGGAGCCACATCCAGAGGGTGGCAAGTTCTAGAAGGTTAGGAGACCAAGCCAGGGCCTCTCACCACCTGGACCCACATCCAGAGAGCAGAAAGTGGTAGAAGGCGAGGCAGCCAACCCAGGGCCTCCTGGGGTCAGGTGGGCAGGCAGGGTGTGTCCTGTCTAAAGATGTGGCCCAGCCCAGGTTACCAGCAGGAACAGGGCCCACTGGGGCCAGTTTCCCCGGAGAATCCGGAACTCTGGAATTTCTATGTGAGATGTCCTGATTTTAAAACCACCATCACCACAGCAGGTTCTCATTTTCCTCAGACAAAAGGCTTCTGGGGGCCGGGTCGGGCCCTCCCACCTCCAGTTTGAGATCTTCACTTACTGCCAGCTGCTTGTTGCATGGAAGAGGGCTTAGAGGCCCAGAGGCGGGACACAGGGGCCCCAGGCCACTCGGCCAATGGGGTCGGACCCAAGACTTGCCCCTGGCCATCCCCTCAGGCTGCCTTGGCCCTGTGTGGACCTGACCACGTGGGCCCCAGGCCTCCATCTGGGGACCCACCAAACTCGCCGGTACCCACCGGGCTGGGCCTGAGACCCCGACCCCAGAGGCAGGGCCGGGGAGGGGAGGGGCCCCTCGGGGACGCCTTCCCGGGTGCTTACAGGGCGAGGTCGGCGACGAGCTTCCTCCCTCGGAGGTGGGTTTGGTGGCGGGGGGGAGCGCCAGCCGCGGCAGCCCGGGGGGCGGGGGTGCCAGCATCTGAGCAGAAATGCAGTGACTGGACATTTTGAGCTGGCCACTTCCATTTAACTGGGGGGAACAGAGAGACAGGTGGTTAAGGCGGCGGGCGCCCCCTCCGCCTCGGGCTGCCGTCCACCCCGGGGCTGTGGACCGGCCTGGTGGGCACGGCCGGGACGAGTTTGGTGGGTGCCCGGTGCTCACCTGACCCCGCAGGCCTCCAGCATCCTGGGATCGCCATGCCTTCCCTGCCTCCTCAGGCTACTGTGTACCCACTGGCTTTCCTTCCACGCCTCCTAAACAGCATCGCTGGACCTCATGGGCAGCCTAGACGCACCTCCCCGCATTTGCCGCGAGTACGCATTCATTCATCCACCACCTCGCCCGCGGTTCCCAGATCTGAAAGGCTCCGAACACCAAAAGCTTTGGTGGAAGTCTGGCCAGAGGTGGCCTGAGCTCAGCCGTAACCGTGTTTGATTTGGGGGCTTCCTAGAATACCGTCTGCTCAGACATCTGAAAAAGCCTGAATTCCCACCCGGTCTGGCTCCAGGGGCTGTGGACCCCGCCGTTTGTAAAATAGAAGCTGCCCTGGCGGAGGAAGGGTTGCCTGACACTCGCGCCAGGGCCCCAGGGAGGTCGTGCCCCCCCAAACTCACCGGTCCAGGTTGCTGACTGGCCGGATCGCAGGCCAGCGACACAAGATCTTTGAGCGGGTCCTGGGGGTTGAGGTGAGGTGGGTAGCGGATGGCCGTGTGCGGGAAGTAGGTGGAGGCCGTCTGGGGCAGGATGGACGTGGTGGGGAAGTGCAGGGCCGAGGACGGGTGAGGGCTCCGGGCGATCCCTGTGGAGAGGAGGGGGGCAGTGGTCACCAGGGCATCCCGCCAGGCCGCCCTGTCTCCAAGTGACTGTGTTTGTGGGTGTGCGTCACGCCCACGCTGCGGCACCTTTAATAATACGAATATGTGGAGACCCAGTGGCATCTGCCATGACCAGGCCCTGCTGTCATTTATACGCCCAGATTCGATGAATCTACTGTGACCCCACAAGAGTTCTGGCATCACCCCTTCGAGCACTTTTATTTATTTTTATTTTTTTAAATTTATTTATTTTTGGCTTGCAGGATCTTAGTTCCCCAACCAGGGACTGAACCTGGGCCGTCGGCAGTGAAACTGCTGAGTCCTAACTACTGGACCGCCAGGGAATTCCCATTGTGTCTTTTTTAAAGACAGAGGATGGGGGCTTCCCTGGTGGCGCAGTGGTTGAGAGTCTGCCTGCTAATGCAGGGGACACGGGTTCGAGCCCTGGTCTGGGAGGATCCCACATGCCGCGGAGCAACTAGGCCCGTGAGCCACAATTACTGAGCCTGCGCGTCTGGAGCCTGTGCTCCACAACAAGAGAGGACGCGATAGTGAGAGGCCCGCACACCGCGATGAAGAGGGGCCCCACTTGCCACAACTAGAGAAAGCCCTCGCACAGAAACGAAGACCCAACACAGCCCAAAATAAATAAGTTAATTAATTAATTAATTTAAAAAAAATCAGAGAGTACATTTCCCGGCTGTGGTCAGAGGAAGTCCTGACTACTGAATTAAAAAAAAAAAAAAAGACAGAGGATGACCGTGGCTCTCAGAGGGAATGTCCTCTGCCCCAGCCACAGAGCAAGCAGGTGGCAGACCCGGGGTTCGAGCCCAGCCTGACTGGCCACACCCTGACCCGGGGCTCGGCTAGCTCTTTCCATAAATGGCTGGTGGGTCAATATTTTTTTTAAATTGAGATATTATTTGCACACTATAAAATCCATGCTTCTAAAGTGTACAATTCACTGTGTTTTTTTAGCACATTCACAGAGCTGTATGACCATCACTACAATCTCTTTTAGAACATTCTCATCCCCCTGAAAGGAAACCCCGTCCCCATTAGCACCACCCCCATCCCCTCCCCCAGCCCCTGACAACCAGGAAGCCACTCTCTGTCTGTGGATTTCCCAACAATGGAATCACCCACGGTGTGTCCTTCTGTGTCTGGCTTCTCTCACTGAACATTGTGGTCTCACGGTCCATCCACGTTGTAGCGAGTGTCCGTGCTTCACCCCTTTTCATGGCTGAGTAATATTCCAGTGTGGTATTTGCTTTTTTTTTTCCTTTTTCTAAACAAGTCAGTGACTTTTAGTATATTCACTTCGTAATTCCAGAACCAGTTCACTGCCCCCAAAAGAAGCCCTGTGTCCACTAGTGGTCACTCCCCCTTCCTCTCTCTCTCTAGCCCCTGGCCAGACAGTAAATACTTTTGGCTTTCCAGGCCATAGGGTCTCTGATGCAGCTACTCAACTCTGCCCTTGTTGCCTGAAAGCCACCACAGATGACATGTAGACAGATGGGCATGGCCCTCTGCCAATAAAACTTTATTTACAAGAACGGTGGCAATTGGGGGGCCTGCTTGGCCGGCTCCTAGTGTAAACTGTTGTGCTATTTTGATGTTTGCCTCTGCCCTGTATGTGTATTTGCCCTTGTATGGAACTAAATCACCATTATCACAACCAAGGGGCAACAGGTGACATTCAAGCTCTTATTTAACTTATTCTGATTTAATTCATTCGGTCCTATGGACAGCCCTGGGAGGGGGACGTTTATGAGCCCAGTGGACGGGTGACGGGCTCAGCTCACACCCCACGCTGTGAGCGTGGTGCTTCCTGTCTGTGTGGCTGAGAGCTCCCGTACCCCTGTGTGGCCTGTGTGTGTCCTTCTGGGTGTCTGCCTCCTACCGTAGCCATTCCGCCCCGGGGTCTGTCGGTGGGCCGCTTGAGTATGACACATGGGGAGCAGGTTGAGGGGTGAGTCCCGGGCTGCACCTCCATGTACAGAAGGGGAAACTGAGGCCCCAAAAGAGTCAGGCCTAGGTGGTCTCTTACCATGGCACCTGCAGGCTTTCCTGCCCGGGTGGGAGGCTACAGCAATAGGACTCGTGGTCAGACGGCCGGTGGGACTTCCCCGGCCATAAGTGGCCTGGTTAGAGGGCTCAGCTGCCCCTCCCCGCCAGGGGCCCGCGGTGCTCACCACTGTGCACGGCGATGACGGGCCGGTGGTGCTGGGTGAAGCTGGAGAGGCGGGGCGAGTCCTGGGGAGACGGACTGTTGAAAGGGGACTTGTCCATCTCTGTTTTCTTCACCGGGGATGAGATGCCTGCAGGGAGGGCCAGAGGGTCAAGGGCCGGCAGGCAGGGTTGTTCCACTCCCAGGACCCCTGCACCTCCCCGCAGAGCCCCTGCCCCCGCTTCTCCCAGCAACCCATGGACGAGGGGCTGGGAGCCCATTGTAAGGAGGGGCAAACCAAGGCTGAGAGCTGGGAAGGGGGCCGCCCAGGGTCACACGGCCCACGGGAGGAGGAGTCTGACGCCACACGGGCCCCTGGACGACAGAGTCCGGCCCCCACCTTCTCTCCTTCCACACATAAGTCGGCTCAGGGCTGCCCCCTGCCCCCCAGGGACACCAGAGCCCTGGAGAAGGCCGCAGGGTGGGCAGAGGATTGGTCCACAGCCCCAAAGCCCAAGTGGCTCTGTGCTTGTGCCCCCCCACCGATCCTTACCTGGGGGACAGAACCTTCCCTATAGGGTCATCTTGAGTATTAAATGCAATACAACATGTAAAGCCATTAGATCAGGGCCTGGCACACACCCATGCACTAGAATTACTTGCTGCCATTCCTCTGCAGATGGGGGTCTCACTATCTACCCCAGTGGCCCTGGGGAACCCAGAAGGTCTCCAGCTCGGCCTCAATGAATAAAAGGTGTAAAATGGGCACATACAGACTCCGTGGAGGCCGTGGCACAGAGTGGACACTGGCTCAGGAGGAGCCTTGTCATGACATGGAAGACGGACCCCAGAGATGCGGGGCACATGTCCGCCCTGAAGAACCATGAATGCCCCCCGCCTGCCTCCCTGCATCCCACCCCCCACTCCCACCCCCCTCTGCAGAGGCTTTTTCTAGTGACAGCAAAGGATGACGACGTGTCTGAAAAAAGGCAGAGTCCTTGGCCTGGCCCCTTCTCTGGAATTGGGCTCTGGGGGAAGTGGGGATCTGGAGATAGACATGTTTAGGAATTGTTTTAAAATCCATTTTACAGTGAAACACACCCACTGAGGCCCACAGTGGATTCACACATGGTGAGGGTTGTTTTTTTTTTTTTAAATAGTTTTTATTGGAGTCTAGTTGATTTACAATGCTGGTTAGAGGGCTAACAAACTTCAGGTGCACAGCAAAGTGAACCAGTTATACACATACATATATCCCCTCTTTTTTAGATTCCTTTCCCACATAGGTCACCACAGAGTACTAAGTAGAGTTCCCTGTGCTACACGGCAGGTCCCTATTAGCCAGGTTTTTTTCTTTCTTTCTTTTTTTTGCGGTACGCGGGCCTCTCACTGCCGTGGCCTCTCCCGTTGCGGAGCACAGGCTCCGGACGCGCAGGCTCAGCGGCCATGGCTCACGGGCCCAGGCGCTCCGCGGCATGTGGGATCTTCCCGGACCGGGGCGCGAACCCGTGTCCCCTGCATCGGCAGGCGGACTCTCAACCACTGCGCCACCAGGGAAGCCCTTAGCCAGGTACTTTATACAGAGTAGTGTGTATATGTCAATCCCAATCTCCCAATTTATCCCTCCCTCTCCCTTGCCCCCTGGCAACCATAAGATTCTTTCCTACATCTGTGACTCTACTTCTGTTTTGTAAATAAGTTTGTTTGTACCATTTTTTTTTAAGATGCCACACATAAGCGATATCATGTGATACTTGTCTTTCTCTGACTTACTTCACCCAGTATGACAGTCTCTAGGGACACACTGCCTGCCACCCCGCAAAAGGTGGCCTCTCAGGCTGCACACATCAGGGCCGGGGTCATTCTCTGTGGGTCGTCCTCGGCGCCATGGGGTGTGGTGCAGCCTCCCTGGCTCCACCCACTCGACGCCAGGAGCACCCCCAGTCATGACAACCATAGATGTCCCCAGACACGGCTCAGTCTCCCCTGGGGCAGAGCCGCCCCAGTTAGGACCCCCGTCCTCCTCCGAGGCCCACCACCACTGTTTCTGGGGTCTCGGGTTGATGGTCCTGTGAGTGGACATCTGCGTGGGTCCCCAGGGCTGTCCCACCTGAGATGCTGCTGCATTCCCCCCACAACCTACTGTGGCATTTCCACGTGGGGTGCTTTCATTCTCTGTGATGGCACGGCCAGGGGTGAGCCAGATCTGGGAACCAGCCCCGTGATGGGCACTCAGGCCACCATCTGCTTTTGCTGTTACAGACGCTGCTGCCCTGGTCGGCTCTGGGTGCTCATCAGTGTGTGAGAGGGGGAGCGTGTCCTGGGATGCGATTGGCGGCCCAGTGGGACCTGGCGGCCAAGCGGGGCCTTGGGTGCAGGCCCGGGCTTTCCCAGGGACAGGAGGAGCTGGTGGCATCCAGGGCGGCCGGCAGGGGGGAGGCTGGCCCTGCTGTGTGTGCGTACATGCATGCGTGCATGCGTGCGTGCGTGCGTGTGTGTGTGTGTGTGTTGGGCATGCGTGCATGCACGCGTGCGTGTGTGCGTGCGTGCGTGCGTGCATGTGTGTGTGTTTGTGTTGGGCTCCCAGCTGGCTCAGGGCTGCAGGGGGAATGAGGTTACGGCCATCAGACGCTCACTTAGGATTTCCTAGAACAGCCTGTCCTGGATGGAAATAGCCCGGCGTGGACCCTGCTCCCAGCTGCACCTCCGTAGGCCCTTCTAGAGCTTCCTGAGATGGGGCCTTTGGGAGCCAGGGTCCAGGAGGGGGGCGGGGGGCGCCCAGCGCTGCAAGGAAGAGTCACTCTCCTGCCTGCGTTTCTGCATCTGAACAAACATGCTGGGAACGGCCCCACGTGAGCAACCGATGTTGGTTAACACAGTGCCCGTATATGCCCCATCAAAGCACACGTATCTCCATTTAACAGGCGTGCCCCTGACCTCCCCGATCCGAGTGGCCATCTTTCTGATTAACATACATATCTCCACGTAAGCGTCAAGCACCCCTACGTCCCCCATCGAAGATACAAATCTTAACGGACGCACATGCCTGTAGGTGCCCACCCCCAAGTATCTTTCCACTTGCCTGTCACACGTGCCTGTCTGTCCCCCGTTTAAGCACACACGCTTCATCTAACAGGTGGGCCTGTACATCCCCCATCTGAGCACCCACCCGTCTGCTTGACAAACTAGCCTGTCCCCCTGCAGTGCCAGCTCCCCTGGGGGGCCCACTGCAGGCAACCACTGGGTCTCCAGGGCCCAGAACACAGGGTGGGCAGAGAGTGTGCGGAGTGTACAGGTGGGTGGACGGAGCGCAGTTCTGCTGGGATCGGCCACCACTCACTGGGCACTTACCACGTGGGATGGCCTCCCCCACTACCCCCAGCACTGCTGACACCAGTCATCCTCAGCGGGCCCATCTTGGGCGCTGTGGGGTGTGGAGCAGCGTCCCTGGTCCCACCCACTGGATGCCAGGAGCCCCCCATTCATGATGGCCGGAGACGTCCCGGACACCGCCCAGTGTCCTCTGGGGGCAGAACTGGCCCTCTGGGAGGTCCTGCGGAGCCAAGAAGTGGTGGAGCTGGGATTCAAAGGCAACTCTGTAACTCCTCAGGCCACGCTCTGCCACCCGCTCCTGCCCTCCAAGTTCAGAAAGAGATGTGGGGACAGGAGATTGGAGTTCCCTGCTTCACTCCATATAATAACTGCCGGTGGGAGGCCCATGTCCCCTGGGGGAGGGCCACAGAAGCAGCAAGAGCAAAGCACTCTGGGACCCCCTTTCTGCCCCGCTTGGCTGGGTAATCAGGGAAGGCCTTGGGAGGATGTGGCCAGGAGGAAAAAGGGCACTCCTGGTGCTCCTGGGCCGGGCACGGAAGGGGCAAAGGGCTGGAAGCTGGTGTATGGGGTCTGAGAGATGTGGCTGCAGGGGTCCTGCCTGGGCGGGGCTGGCAAGATTTCCCCCGGGCCTCTGCCCCTCCAGGGCACCGGAGTGAGGAGGCTGGGGCTGGGGGGTTAGCTGGGCGCTGCCCATGGTGGCCACAGCGGAGGAAGGGAGAGAGTACTCTAATCAGCTTAACCCCCTTAATGAACAGCTAATTGGGGACTGTCTAGACAGGAAGCCGGAGGAAGCCAGGAAGAGGAGAAAGAGGAGGAGGCGGACGGGCAGGACGGGAAAAAAGAGGGAGGGAAAAGAGGGGGAGGAAAGGGTAGAATTCATATCTCCCCACGAGCCTGTGAGCACCCGGAAGGCAGGGGCAGGCACACACTGGAGGTTTGCACCGGGACTCCCACAGGAGGGAGTGAGTCTGCCATCACCGGAGGCAACCAATGGGAGCTATAGGAGGACTGACCGACCCCCTCTGGCATTCCCTTCCAGCTCTGTGATTTCCCCATCGCACACCGGAAGCGGGTACAGGCTTCCTCTTCACCCTCCCCCATCATGGCCACTTTATTCTCAGTGTAGGAAGGTTGGATCAAGCCCCAGTGACTCTCTCTAGCATTTCCTTCCTTTTAAAATTTTGTTTTTCTTTTTCGAGCATCCTGAATCGAATGCTGGGTTCTTTATTTCCAGCCTTTCTCTTTTTCCAATTAAAGCTATAATTTTTCCTCTCAGGGCTGCTGTGGCTACATCAGCACAGGCTGCCTTTCAGCTCTAAATAGTATTCACTTTATATGTAGACAACCTCTTCACTCACAGTGTTAGTGAGAGGTGCTTTTGAGTTCCCAATCAGTAGACGATAGGGCAGAAGTTAACTGTCTCCCAATATCTGCTTTATCTTTGTTCCTTAGTAACAGAACCCTGGATGTGAGATGGGCACATAAGTGACCCAGATAAGATTACATTTCCCAGCATCCTTTGCAGCAGAGTATGGCCTTAGGACTAACTCAGGGGCCCAGAGATAAGCAGAAGGGGTAAGTGCATCTTCTGAAAATTATTCTTAAAGGGAGAGGACATGCCCAGGCTTGACCCTTCTTTCCTGCTGGCCGGAAAGCAGACATGATGGCTGGAGCTCCAGCAGTTATCTTGGACCATGAGGTAGGAATGAAAACCACATTCAGTGGCGCATAAGGCAGGAGACTGAGTCCCTCACATCACACTTGCCCAGGGCGGCTGATGGCTGGACATTTATTTGTGAGAGAAATGCACTTCCTTTTGTATTTTCTGTTATCTACAACCCGACTTAAAGCTTACTGAATACAGGTCTTTATAGAGACAAACTTTAGAAAGATAGGGAACCCACAGAGACAGAACCGTAGAGACACTCTGACCCATAAATTAAAGCCTAGGGCTTCCCTGTTGGCGCAGTGGTTGGGAGTCCGCCTGCCGATGCAGGGGACGCGGGTTCGTGCCCCGGTCCGGGAAGATCCCACATGCCGCGGAGCGGCAGGGCCCGTGAGCCATGGCCGCTGAGCCTGCGCGTCCAGAGCCTGTGCTCCGCAACGGGAGAGGCCACAACAGTGAGAGGCCCGCGTACCGCAAAAAAAAAAAAGAGAAGTTAAAGCCTAATAAATAGAGAGGTCCTCCCAGCATTAGATACCTGGAAGCCCACAATGAGGAAGAGGGAGGAGGCTTGGGACCTCAAATGTCACAACCAGCTGTCTTAGAGACCGATTCCAAGAGATGGGAATTTTATAAAGACATGAACACCAAAGAAACTCTCCTGGTCCCTGGTCACTTATGTGCCAGGTGGTTGCTTAAGTCACATTCTATCGTGTCTTCCTTCCGACTCTCCAAAAGAATGATGGTTTTCATCACTCCCACTTTGAAGATGAGGCAACCGAGGCTCAGAGATGTTAAGTCACCTGCCCAAGGTTACACAGCCCACACACCACACAGTGAGCCAAAGACAGAGCCGGGATTTGAACCCGGGTCTCTCTGATGCCTGAACCTGCCCTCTCTCTCTCTCTCTCTCTTTCTTTCTTTTATTGAAGAAGAGTTGATTTACAATAATTCAGGTATACAGCAAAATGTTTCAGTTCCATATATATAAGTATATATGTGTGTGTGTGTGTGTGTGTGTGTGTGTGTGTGTATATATATATATATATATATATATATATATATATATATCAGATTCTTTTCTGTATATAGTGAACCTGCCCTCTTAATTGTAATGTTATGTTGCTTTTCAAGAACCCTATAGGTATGGCACTTTGTATAGACAGATCTTTATAAGAAATCAGACTCTACAGGGAAGAGGGTAAGAGGAGGAGCGGGAGAGAAGAAAACAAATCCTAAGGTATACTGGGTACCTATTATGTGCCAGGCCTGTTTTAGGGACATCAAATGCATTAATTCACTTAATCCCCACAATAAACCTATGGGTTGGGTACTGCAGGTATTAACACCCCCATTTTACAGATGAAGAAGCCGAGGCGCAGAGAGGTGGGGTCACCAGGAAGCTGCAAGGGCTGGGGGACTCGAGTGTCCACGTTCATAACCACTAGGCTATAGGTTGGGGTGAACCCTTGTTAAGGGATAAGGGACCGGGTAGAGACATGCTTCTAAAACTGGGGGGCACAGACCCCGCTGAGAATCTGAGGAGTGCCAGGGGCATCCTCCCCACAGGCTCCTCTGCAAACCATTTCCTTTAAGTGCAACGCTGGCCCACTGAAGAGCAGAATCTTAAGGTGAAAGAGATTTTTTTTTTTTTTTTTTGGCCGCGCGGCACGTCTTGCGTGATCTTAGTTCCCCTACCAGGGATTGAACCCGGGCCACAGCAGTGGTGAAAGCACCGAGTCCTAACCACTGGACCACCAGGGACTTCCCAGAAAGGGATTCTTCTGTGATGGAGATGGAAACTCCAAAGAAGGGAAATCTTTGGAGAATGCCCTTAGGGAGACGGTAAGTAAACAAAGAATCAGGAGGAGCCAGCACTCAACAGAAAAAAACTTCTACGGAACTGCTGACCCTACAGAACAGGAGCCCCATGAAACAGACACTCTGGAGAGGACCCTATGAAGACAGAGGAGCAACAAGAAAATCTACCAGGAAAAGGATGCTATAAGAAAAGAGGCGGGGCTCCTATGGAACTGGACTCACAGAGAGCAAGATCCCATGGAGATGGGAATCTTGCAAAAAAAAAAAAAAAAAAAAAAAAAGGACTCCAGGGAGGACCCCAGTGGAAAGGTAACCCACGTATCAGGACGCTCTAGTTTGAGGGTCTACGGCAGACCCGAGGATGAAGCACCCTGTTGATCAGAATCGCTACTGAGTCAATTCTGTATAGCAGGAACCCCCACAGAGATGGGCCGTTAACAGGCAGAGGGCAGGAGAGTCGGGCAACGGATAATCTCCATCCTCCCCGGCCAGAGCGGAACCAAAGAGCTCCGGGAACGCGAACCCGGACTTTACTTCCAACCGCGCGCAGCCTGCGAGACTACAATTCCCAGGAGGCCCCGCGGCTCCAGGCCGACTCTCCTCCCCGGGGTGCCCGCGCAGTGCCTGCCGGAACACGTAGTCACTGCCGCGGTAACCCAGACCGGAAGGTCAGTCAGCCCCCGCCGCCAGCCCCACCTCCTTCCATGTCCTCCGTCCAGTTGCGGCTGCTACTCGTGGGAGAGCTGGGCGAGGTGTAGTAATCGCCGCCGGGGCTCGTGTCCACGTCTTCCTCCATCGAGCCCGATTTGTGCCGCTTGCTCCTAAGGGGCGAGGAAGGAAGCCAGCAGACCGGTTACCACGGAGACGGGCCCGGCGGGCTTTGCTACTTCCGGCTCTTAGGGGGCAGGGCGAGGAGGGTGCTATCGCGAGACGTCACGAGAGCCGCGGACTTTCGGCTGCTTCTCAGATGACATCCGCTTTAACCTGCCCATCACTTGGGTGGGACACCTGGGGCCAGAGGCAGGGAGGGACTCAGCAGAGGGCCAAGCTAGCAAGCTAGCAGAGTGGAGACTAAAGCCCTCAAAGCCTGGTTGATCGCTTGATCTACTGTAATCCTCAGAACAACCTGGTAGGATTATGATCCCACTTAGCAGGTGAGGAAACCGAGGCAAACAGAATGTGACCGGCTCACGATCACACAGCATATCTCAGCAAGAACCGCTGTCTGTGTTCTCATGGAGTCGCAGGGGCTAGGCCTGTAGGACTCGAGGCTGTGGGAGCCCAGCGTGGGATGTCAGGGCTGGGGAAAGAGGCACTTGGGGGCTGGGTTTTGAAAGATGAATAAGAGTTTCCCAGGTAGAACGTGAAAACAGGGAGAGGAATGAACCAGCTGGGGCCAGATGGAGGTGGCGGGGGGCGTGAGGTGCCCAGAGGTGGGGCCCCGGGGACATACCCGCTGGAGGATGTGCTGGGTAGCGTTCTCCTCATGCCGGTGCTGGCTGGATTTAGGTCATATGCCAGGTGTCCCTGCAGCTCCCCCAGGGAGAAGTTGGGTCCTGTTCCAGTCACCACAGGTGCTGCGGAGGGCGACAGAGAGGAGGATGAGGGAGGAACAAGGTCCAGGGCTGCACTTTGCCCTGGAGGGGTGGGGAGAGCCATCTGGGGGCTGGCAGAACGAAAAGGAACCGCTTCCCAGATTGGCCTGATTCCTAATTTGGCTGAAACTGGCCTTACACGATGGGTCAGAAGAACAAGGCCATTGAGAGAGGCCAGGGTCACACTGTGAGGCAGAAACATAGACAAAGCTGGAGGCCAAGCTTCCCAGAACTCTCAGAGGCCAGGCTCTGCTGATCTGGATGGGGAGGGCAAGGGTTAGGGTTAAGGCAGGATAGTGCCCAGAGGTCCCTGGGGTAGGATTCAAATGGGGGTGTCTGGGGATGGGGGTGGGTCCCCAGCAGGTCCATAGGTAAGGCAGGAGGACAAGAGGTGAAATAGGTCGGGGGGGGGGCCTCTGGGGTCTCCTGGGTGGGGGTGAGGGAGGTCCCAGGAATGGGGGATACTGGGGCAGAAGGTTCTTTAGCCCTTCCACCCAGCATCTGGAGTCTTTTCTGGGGAAGAGCATGTCACTCTGACCTTGGACTCTGGGAAAGGCCTGGATACCGCCCTTCCTAGGGACTTAGGCTTGGTGACAAGGGTGGCTGGAGAGGACATGGGGGAGGGGGGCAGGGTGATGGGCTCCTTCCTCCTCCTTCCCCGAGTCCCTTTCCCTCTTAGAGCCCCCATCCCGAAGCCACTTCTCCTTTCCAACAGTCCTCCCCTGTGTGAGCCTACCCCCCCACCTCGGGTCCCAGCACAGGGTGGGCGGGGACACTTACTCCGGGACACTTGGATGAGCTCAGTGACGCTGAACACACCGGAGGTGACAAAGCTCTCCTGAAAGTCGGTGGTGTCTGGAACAGAGAGGAAGGATGGGGGTCAGCAGGCAGCCAGCTGAGCTGGGTCTGTTCCCCCCCTTGACACCTCCAGGCTTCCCAGACTCCGGGGCTGGACCCAGCCTGGCCAGTCACCCTGTCTACCCCCCTCCCCAACCACCACAGCCCTGCAGCAGGAGGATGGCCAGCTCAGCCCCTCCAAGCCGACGGGGACTCCTCTGCCCTAACACAGCCGGAGCGGATCTCCTTTCCTGAGTCTCTGCTCAGTCCTCCTCACTGCAGCCTCAGCCAGCCTCCCCTTCTCCAGCCTGGGCCTTCACACTGCCTCCCAGCCCTCCTCGGGAGCCCCCGTGCTGTGGCAGGCTGCACACACAAGTGGAGGCCAGACCTGGGCTCACATCTCAGCTCAGCTGCCCACTCGGCGTGTGATCTTGGATAAGTCACTTTACCTCCCTGAGCTTTGATGCTCCCTGATCTCAAAAGTGGGGACCATACACCCTGTCATCTCGGGTGGTTGTGAGCTATGAATGCTACTACCTAGGAGGGACCAGGTTGCTTCCTTTGCCTCACTCATCACCCCATGCAATGCTGCAGTCTCTTAGCCTTCTGCCTCCAGGCTGTGAGCTCTGTGGTGTCCCCAGTGCCCGGACCAGAGCCTGGCAAATGGCAGGGGCTCAGAACCATGGGGTGAATGGAGGGTCCACAGGCAGCAGTTAAAATCCCCAGTGTGCCCGGACCCATTCCTGCCTAATGTCAAAGGAAGAGGGACCTCCTCTCTGGGCTGGGGTGGTTTAGACCCATTTCATGGATCTGGAAACTGAGGCTGGCCTTGAGAGGGCGGGAGCACCCAAGACAGCTGGGAGCAGGCCTGTCACACCCGGAGACCCTCACAGGCAGGACCCATTACCAGGCACCTCCAGTGTCCGCCCCCTGAGCTGGGCACTGGGGACACAGTGGGGAACAAGACGTACAGGAGCAGCTGCCCTCTTGGACTCACACCCAGGGTGGGCGAAGGACGCCACATAAAAGCAGGAAGTCAAAAACACTTGTACATGAATGTTCACAGCAGCATGATTTACAATAGCTGAAATTGGAGACAACCCAAATGTCCATCAACCATGATGGTTACAGAAAATGTGGTCCCTCCACACACGGGGACGTCACTCAGCCGTGAAAAGAGGTGAAGCCCTGACACTCGCTACAACGTGGATGGACCCTGAGAACATGAGAGAAGTGAGAGAAGCCAGACACAGAAGGATACACTGTGTGATTCCATTGATGGGAAACATCCAGAACAGGCAAATCCACTGAGACAGAGAGTGGGTTCCTGGTCACTCGGGGAGGGGGAGTGACTAATGGAGATGTGGGTTGATGAGAATGTTCTGGAACTAGACAGAGGTGATGGGTGCACAGCTCTGTGAATGTACTTAATGTCACTGAACGGTACATTTTAATAGGGTTAAAATTCTACATTTTATGTATGTTGTACCACAATTTAAAAAGAAAGTTATTAAAGATGATTCAGTTAAATTTGAGATGTGTCAGGCAGTGGTGAGGCAGTCAAGGTCGGGAGAGCCTGCTGGGGAGGGGACCTATTTTACACGAAGGGCTCAGAGAAGGCTTCCCTGGGAGGGTGACATTCAACCAAGATCTCAAGGTAAGGGTGGATAAGGCGAACACGTGAGTTAAAATTTGGGTAGTGCCCCAGACAGCACCTGGCACAGGGAAACTGCCTTGCGAGAACTGGCTGCCCCGATGAGGATGATATTAAACTTGACGTTTTGCCACCTCCCTGTGGGTTACGATGTTCCTGGCAGCGGGAATGGCTTGTGCAAAGGGCCTGGGGTTGGGATGCACTTGGCAAATCAGAGGCCAACAGGGCTGCAGTTGAAGGAGCCAGAGAGAGTGGTCAGAGTGGAGGTGGGACCCACAGAATGGCAGCTCTTGGCTTTGGGGGAGGGGGGTGGGAGCAGTTCTTGTCCAGGCCCCCAGGGGGCAGCAGTGGCCGCAGGGAGCTCACAGCAGTGCCCAGCTCCTCAGCTGTCTGCCACCCAAGCCCCCTGCTTATGAGCTTTGTGTCCACCATTCATTGAGCAATTACTACCTGCCCAGGCCCATGATGGGAGGCTCAGGACCACAACATCCCGAGGAGGACAGGGCGGTGGCTCCCAGTGTCCAGGGGGAAGTGGCCATAGCCACTTCCTGGTGACCCAGCTGGCCGACTG
>NW_006787630.1:367035-379093 GCF_000442215.2 Lipotes vexillifer | reverse complement strand
CCACTCCCTGCTGACCCAGCTGGCCGACTGCTGTCAGCACGCCCCTCCGCCCCACCCGCACCGGGGTTTCCTGTTTGTGCAGTGCTCGCCCAGCTCCATCTCCAGGGGACTCCCTGGCGGGCGGGGAGGAAGTGATTTCCTCTACCAGACGCTGGAGCTCCCCACGGGACCAGGCCAAGCGCCATGGCCCCCGCCGCCTGCCTTGAACATCTGGCTTGGAGGGAGGCGCCTGGGGATCACAGGAGGTCAAGGAGGACTTGGGTCACAGATGGTCAGTGAGGTGTGGCCTGGGGGCCTGTGAACCTCCTGGAACCATCCAGCCTCCCTGTGCATGCCTGTGATGGACCTTCCAACGGGGATGCCCTCACCCACTGGCTCTTTCTTCCTTTCTCCCTTTTCATCTCTCCTCCTTCCTTGCCCCTAATATACTATCCCTCTAGTTTCTCTTTTTCCCTCTGCTTCATCCTTCCTTCTCTCCTTTTTTGCTTTCTAGAAATGTTTTTTGAGCACCTAGTGTGTACCAGGTCCTGTTCTAGGTACTGAGGACACGGTAGTGATCAAAACAAACACCTCTGCCCTTGAGGAGGTGATGTTCCACTAGGTGAGAAGCAAACACATTTGCAATCACTAGGCAACTAAGCAAATACATACGCAATCACTAACTTCCTCGAAAGGAAATAAAACAGAGGGCTGAGATTGAGAGTGACGGAGGCTGCTTGAGCTGAGGGCCTCAGGGAAGATCTTTCTGAGAGGGAGGCATTTGAGCTGAGACCTGGGTGATCTGGAGCAAGAGAAAGCAGTTAGCTGTCCAGATAGCAGGCACAGCACGTGCAGAGGCTCTGGGACAGGTGGTGTCTGATGTGCTGGAGGAACAGCGAGGAGGCCTGTGTGTCTGGAACAGAGTGAGCGAGGCGGGGAGAGGGAGGAGGGGAGGGCAGGAGGACTTGGGCTTTTACCCCCCGGGAGGTGGGACCCTGGAGGGCTGTGGGCAGAGGATGGGCGGGGCCTGACTCAGGTGCTCACGGGTACCCTCTGACCACTTCAGGAGGACAGACTGTGGAAGGGAGTAGTCAGGGAGCCAGAGAAGAAGCAGGGACTCTGAAGCTTCCAAATCCTCTCTGTCCTTCTGGCTCTGCTCCCACACCCGCAACATAGAACTGAGTTGTCCTACTCATCCACTCAATGTCCCACGAGACTGCAGGGCCCACCAGGGCCTCTCCCATGGGGGGAGCACCTCAGAGCCCAGACGCTGGAGCTCAGGGTCGGGGGTTCCAACCCCAGCTCCCTGGATGCCCCTGGGAAGGCCCATATTCGTCTCCAGACCTCAGTCCCTGCCTCTGCAAAATGGAACAACTGCAGCACCTACTCCATAGCACGGCTGGGAGGAGTGACTCAGGTGCTCACGCAGGACAACACAGAACCCACAGGGGGCGCTCCGGGAAACGATTCCTAAATAAAAGATGGGGATGGGCCCGTGCCCTCCACCCCCGCCACCTCCAGACTCACCCAGTGTGATGGGCTTGCTGTCCTCCTGGTCGGAGCCCATCCCCGCCCGGGGACTGCCGCTTTGCTCTGCATCTGCAAAGACAGGGAGGGGGAGTTGTGACATCGCAGGGACCCCCACTCAGGAGGGGAGGAGACATCAGCCCAGTGCTAGGCTGGGCCAGCGCCGTGGTCTGGAGCATGGCATGGCCCCCTCCCTGGCTGCTGCCCCAGGGGGTCATGGACGTCTGAGGTCACTAAGCGCCAGCCTGCCTGTGTCCTGAACCATGGCGAGAACCCGAGTAGAGGGGCTGGCTCAGTCGTGGGGAAGTGCTCTCTGAGCCTCAGTTTCCTCATCTGTCAAGTGAGGATAACTCATTTAATCCTGCCTCTGCCATATGAGGTGGGAACTCTCATGCCCATTTCACAGACGGGAAAACAGAGGGCCAGAGAGGTGAGTCCCTGGCCCCTCGGGCCCCCTCCCCACCGCCTCTGCCTTCCGAGTCCTGGGGGCCCAGCCTGTGGTCTTGGGTTGCCACTCAGGATCCCCAGAGAGGGGGCCGAGGGGCATATTTCTGCAGCTGTGACATTTCCGGCCCCACCCGCCGGGCTTGGGGGCTCCCTCCCACCCCGGCGCCCGCCCCTCCATCTTATCTAAAAATAATCAGGCTCCTTGGCAGCCGGGTGAAGCAGACAGACGCTGAGCTCAGCGTTATTGGCTCCGGAGGCCTAGATGGAGGGTGAGTAGAGCCAGGCCCCTCTGCAGCCCTCACACCCTCCACCCCAGACTGCGGGGGAGAGGAAATGGACAAGCCCAGCCAGACAGGACCCCTAGCCCCCCTCCCCCATTTGTCTCTCAGGTCAAGGACAAAGGTGGCGGGACTCACTATCAAATGCCAGAGAAAGAGAATCAGGCCCCTCCCACCTGCCACACTCCAAGGCCCAGAGCTAATTGCTGTGTGACCTTAGGCAAATCGCTTAACCTCCCTGAGCCTCAGAGTCTTCTCTTTCAAATGTGCGAAAGCATCTCACAGGCCTGGCTGGGTTGCCAAGAGGTGGCAAGGAGCTGATACATATGAAGCGCTTAGGGCATACTGAGCTCTAGATCCATGGTGACATCCACCCTGTTATTATTATTACTGTTATTTTTTAAGTCCCTAACATGACCACAGATGTTTTTTCTTATTTTCATTTCATACTTTCCCTTAAATCATGAAAAGAGCCACAAATCTGGCATTGTTAGTGTACCCATTTTGTACACAAGGAAAAGGGAGGGTTAGAATGACGAAAAAGTGCCCCACCCCACACCCCTTGCTGTTGTTTTTTTACACAGTAGTGTATCATTTTATTTAATTAATTTATTTTTTGTCCGCACCGCTTGCGGGATCTTAGTTCCCTGACCAGGGATCGAACCCGTGTCCGCTGCGGTGGAAGGGCAGAGTCTTAACTCCTGGACCGCCAGGGAATTCCCCTGCCCCTTGTTGTTTTAATTCTGTAGCTAGTGCTTACATCCCGACATCCAGCAGGCGCTGGCGTGAGCTGCCTGGATTCTGCGATGAGACGCACGCGTTCCCATCCCAGCTCTGGGAACCTCCAAGGACACGTGGTCCAGCGGGGCAGGGGTCACTTCCCCTGCTGGGGCCTCAGTGCACCCAGGGTTGCTTTGGGGATAATAATAATGATGACACTTCGCACAACAGTCACTGGGCCCTCGCCGTCTGCCTGGCATCGCGCTTTTGCCTTTGCACACGCTGTGTGCTGAGCACCTACTTGCGGGCAGGACCCAGGGATGCTGTAAACAGCACAGGAGCGGCCCCACCTGCCTCAGTTTCCCCATCCACGATAGGAGCGGATGCAGGCAGCCCTCCTTGGCTGGGCTGAGCTGCCCCCGCGTGGCCGACTAGGCTGGGCAGGCTGGGCAGTGGTGAGAGGGCTGTGCCCGGCTCGGCCCCGCGCCCTGTGGCCACTCCCGGGCTCGGGCAGCCAGCGGCCCCTTGGAGCCGGCCCGTCCTGCTTGGATGGCCGCATGGCTGGGCATGGGTGGCCACTGGGTTGGGAAGGGCCCAGCCCGGGCAGCCAGCCGTCGGGCTCCAGGCCTTGGGCACAGACCCTCTTCCGGAACCAGCACCCACACATGCTCAGCGGGCAACAGTGCCCGGCTGGCACTCAGGGGCCTACCCGAGAAGGGGGATGTTTCTTGAGCGCCACCTGTGTGCTTATGCTTTGGAACCAGGCAGCCCAGGCTGTGGGCCTCAGACGCCACCCCTCATCTCTCTGTGCCTCACTCCCCGCATCTGTGAAATGGGCACAATTGCAGAATCTCCCTCAGAGGCTGTTCAGGAGGGAAAAGGTGATAATGAATGCAATCAAGGGCCCCAAACAGTGGCTGACATGTAGTAAGGAGGGTTTTATTACTATTATTGCTATCCCCTTGCTATTTCTGTCTTGGGTGCTATTACTTTGTACCTTGAAAGCCATGGCCCTAGGCTATGGCTGGCTCTAGTCTGGAGCCCTTATTCACTGCTCTTGACCTCAGCCCAGCCATATCACCTGTTTGAGACTCAGTTTCCTCATCTGTAAAATGGGACTATAATAAAACTCACTTCCCAGGGTTTGTTGGGTCTCCAAGTCAGTAAATAACAAGTGTAAAAGGGTTGGTGCCAAGTTGACATTCAATACATGGTAGGTTTGGGCAGCAATTGTAAATGAGAGCGTGTTTTTAATTTTGGTTTCTAATTGATCATTGCTAGCATTTAGAAATGCGATTGGTTTGGGGGTGTTAATCTTGTATTCTGCAACCTTGCTGAACTCACATATTAGTTCTAAGAGTCTTTTTCTTTTTCTGGTAGATTCTTTGGGATTTTCCATGAAATTCATGTCGCTTGCAAATAGGGCAAGTTTTATTTCTTTCTTCCTAATCTGTATGCCTGATTTCTTTTTCTTGGTTTATCGCACTGACTAGGACTTCCAGAACCCTGTTGACTGGAAGTGGTGAGAGCAGGTGTCCTCGTCTTGCTTCTGATCTTAGGGGGAACCCATTCGGTCTCTCACCACTAAGAATAATGTTAGCTGTGGTTTCTGCAGATCCCTTTATTGGGCTGAGGAAGCTCTCTCTCTTTTTTCTCCTACACTCCTCGTAGTTCTTTTAAAATTTAACTAAGTGTAGTTTCTAAATAATATGATGCTGTAATTATATGCCATGTCATTAAAAATTGTTTTAATTTGATTTTTAGATTGTGTTGAAATATACACAACATAAACTTTACCATTTAACCATTTCTAAGTGTACAGTTTAGTGGCGTTGAGTACATTCATAGTATCTTGTGACCATCCCCGCCATCATCTCCAGAACTTTCTCATCTTCCCAAACTGAAACTCTGTCCCCATGAAACGCTGACTCCCCACCCCACCCCCAGCCCCTGGCCCCCATCATCTACTTCCTGTCTCTGTGGATGTGACTCCTCTGCGGACCGCCTGTGAGTGGAATCACACACCGTGTGTCCTTCTGTGTCTGGCTTCTCTCACTGAGCATCGTGTCCTCAAGGTTCATCCATGTTGTAACAGGTGTCAGAATCTCCTTCCTTTTTATCGTGCCATCTTACTGGCCATGCCGCAGGCCATGTGGAATCTTAGTTCCCCGACCAGGGACTGAACCCCACCCCCTGCAGTGGGAGCGCAGAGTCTTAATGCTGGACCGCCAGGGAAGTCCCTGCCATCTTATCGTTAATCACCTCTAAAACCTTGAACTATTTCTCACCCACCTGCTGACCACCTGCCTGTCATTTGGCTCCTGGAAACCCTGTCTTCGGGAGCTTGTCCAGTACGGGAGCCCCGAGTCACATGCAACTTGAAATTTAAATTGGCTAAATTGAAATTAAAGTTTCAGGCCTTCAGCCGCACCAGTCACCTTTCAATACTCGACAGGCACACGTGGCTGGTGGTGACCGAATTGGACGGCACCGAATACGCCCACCATCACCACACAAAGTTCTATCGGCCTGAGCTGCTCTGGATGTTTCCATGAAAAATCAAGGAAAAACAAAAAAAAGAGGACACCGATAATTCTTCCTCCTCCCATCTAGAGGCCCAGTCCTAAAATGGGCCTTCCTGTGGTCTGAACAGATGGACCCAGAGTGTATAATGCTAAAGGCCAGCTAATGTCCAGTGCCCCAAGATGCCCCAGATCCCAAGTGGGCAGCTTTCATTTGCTGAGTTTTTACTGTGTTAGGAGCTCCATAGCGCCATCTGATTAAATTTACCCAACTGATGAGGTTGGTAAACTGAGGACCGGTTCAGGGAGTCTATATCCCACAGCTGATGTCAATTCAAAGAAATTGCCTAGCACAGAGGTTCCTAACTGGGGTGATCCTGCACCCCAAGGCAATGTCTGGGGACATCTGTGTTTGTCACGACTGGGGGGCTCCTGGCCTCGAGGGGGCAGGGACAGGTAGGCTGGTCTGGGATAGCCCCACAGAGTCATCCGGCCCCCAGTGTCAGCAGTGCCGAGGCGGAGGGACCCTGTTCCAGATCCATCCGTTCTCAGTCGGGGCAAAAATTGGTTCTTGGGGCGATGGAGGGGGCTAAAAATTTTTGCTCTTTTTATTTCTAAAACATAGATAAATAGATATAGATACAGTATATAAACAGATATATAATATACCTGTGCTATTAAACTTTCATGAGGTGCAGTGATTAGGGAAAAAAACTGTCTAAAAGGGCTCTTTAGGGAGAGGCAATAATGAAAGAAAAGGGTCTTGTACAATTTTAAAGGGCTGTCAAAAGAGAAAGAAGAGTATGCAACAGAAACTGCAGGTGACCAACCAGGTCTAAGGCATTCACTTCACTGAAAGTCTGCCAACCTCTGCTGTGTGTCCTTGTGCAAGTACTTTGACATCTCTGAGCCTCCATTTCCTCATCCATAAATTAGAGCTGAACTGCACTACCGTTTACTTCTCTCCTTTGATCACTTGGCAAACTGACTGCTGAGCACCTCCAGGGTGCCATGTGTCTAACACACAGCAGCAACCAAGATGGACACAATTCCCTGCCTTTGTGGCACTGACATCCTAATGGTGGAGTGACAGGCAATGAACAAGTAAGCAAATAAACCAGGAGTACAACTCCAGGCTGTGCCAGGTGCAAGGGAGGCCACCCAACCCAGAGATGTGAGTGGCAGCCCCTGGTGAGTGAGGGGCTGTGACTGGAGCTCCTGGGAGGGTCGTCAAGGTCACACCGTGTGAAATGGTACATTCCAATAGTTAATACGTGATGAGTCACTCCTTTGACTATGTTGAGCAACAAGTTTCCCCTCCACTGACTCATCTAATCTTCGAAACTCCCCCAAGAGGGATATGCGATTATCATCCCCATTTTCCAGATGGGGAAACTGAGGCACAAAGAGAGGCAGGCGACATATTCAAACTCAGGCAGCACCAAGTGGCACCGATGGGCCTGGGATCAACCTCCAGACACCCCAAGGCCTCACAATTGGGTCCTGTGCTTTTGACTAGGAGGTGTCCAGTGGGCCCTTGGAGGGGGGCTCAGTTTGTCCTGCCCCAACTCCAGGACTCCTTTCTTATCAGTGGTTTGGAGTGACCCCCTGTGTTTGGACACTGTTGTCTGACCAGTCAGATAAAGGCCCCAGCTGGGGGTCCCCTGCTGCTCCGCTTTGGCCAAAGATCCCTTCTGTCACTAATTGTGGTGCTGGGGACAGCTGGGGGCAGATAAATTGTTTGCATATCTCTGTTCCACTTAGGCTGAAAAGCACCCCATGGAAGCAGAGCCCCCAGACCCTACTGTCCATGGGGGCAGAGGCCCCAGACCCTGACACACAGGCCAGGGAAATTTCAGAGCACCTCCACCTCGCTGAGGTGTAGAGTGAGAAGATATGGGATGATGATGATGATGATAATAATAACAATAACAACAATAATAATGGTAACTGCTAAGCACCGACAGCTTACCGAACACCAGATGTCAGGCTACGTATTTAACACCCTCCAGCAATCCTTGATCGAGGCTGACAACCATGGGTTACCCAGAGAGGGTAAGTAAGTTACCCAAGGCCATACAGCAAGGAAAGCTGATGGGCCGACCAGGTTTTATGTGCTCCTCTCAAAAATATATCCAAGAAAACCATAATTCGAAAAGATACATGCACCCCAGTGTTCACTGCAACACTATTCACAGTAGCCAGGACATGGAAGCAACCTAAATGTCCATCAGCAGACGAATGGATAAAGAAGATGTGGCACATATATACAAAGGAATATTACTCAGCCATAAAAAAGAATGAAATGTTGTAGCAACATGGATGGAGATTATCATACTAAGTGAAATGAGCCAGACAAAGACAAATATCATACGCTATCACTCACATGTGGAATCTAATTTTTTTTTTTTTTTTTCCTTGCGTTATGCGGGCCTCTCACTGTCGTGGCCTCTCCCATTTGCGGAGCACAGGCTCCGGACGCGCAGGCCCAGCGGCCATGGCTCACGGGCCCAGCCGCTCCGCGGCATGTGGGATCCTCCCGAAACGGGGCACGAACCCGCGTCTCCTGCATCGGCAGGCGGACTCTCAAGCACTGCGCCACCAGGGAAGCCCGTGGAATCTAATTTTAAAAGTGATATAAATGAACTTATTTACAAAACAGAAACAGACTCAAAGATCTCAAAAACGAACTTATGGCTACCAAAGGGGAAATGTGGTGGGGAGGGAAAAATTAGGAGGTTGGGATTAACACACACATACTACTTTGTATAAAATAGATAACCAACAAGGACCTACTGTATAGCACAGGAAACTGTACTCAATAATTCTGTAATAATCTATATATGGGTAAAGAATCTGAAAAAGAATGAATATATGTATATGTATAACTGAATCACTTTGCTGTACACCTGAAACTAATGCAATACTGTAAATCAGCTGTACTCCAATAAGATTTACTTTAAAAAAGGGGGGGGAATATTCTTGAATGTCTTATTGAATTTTATATCACGTCGATCACGGGCTTTAAAACGTTTGCCTGTTAATGAGTTCTTTCCTGACCTGGTCGCTGTCCCCCAGATCCCCCACTGCCCATCCCTGAATACGTGGCTTTCTGCAGCCCTGCTTAGATCAGGCGTTCGATTTGGTGCTTTGTGCTGCCCAGAATACATTCCCGACCGCACGAGGAAAACATGAACAGGCCAGAGCAGGACCACGGAACCAAAATGCACGCTCTCAGCTGCCGAGTAGGGGATTTGGGGGATTTTCTATGGGTGTGCCTTGGGGGTGTCTGCTGACTCCACCCGAGCATGGGGTTCATGGTCAAAAAGCATGAGCATCGCTGCGGGTTCCTCAGGGCAGCTGTTGGACTCCTCAAAGTCTTTCAAATGCATTGGGGTCGTGACGAAGAGGCTCCGGGTTCCAAACTCGTATGACCTTGGGGCATCTTTTAGAAGCTGGAGTCATACCCTGAAACCTGGGTTGAAGCCCCAGCCCTGGCACAACCCGGCGTGTGACCTGGGACTAGTCAGGCCTCTCTCCCCCTCTGAGCCTCAGTCTTCCCCGTCTGTAAAGTGGGCTTTCTCCATTGTTGCCTTACTTTATAAGGGTGTGAGGTTGAAATCAGAGGAGGCCCGGGAGGGGAGGGGCCAATCAAAAAGGGATAAATACTGTTTGGGTGACAGCATTTTTCCAAACTCAGAAGTTAAACGAACTTTGTCCCCCCTCTGCCCACAGCCCTCCAGCGCTCCCACTTCCCTGGGGGTAAAAGCCCAAGTCCTCCCCGTGGCCCACAGGGACCTGCACGACCTGCCCTGTCCCCTCCCTGCCCTCCCCTCCTCCCTCTCTCCCCCTTGCTCACTCTGCTCCAGCCACATGGGCGTCCTCACTGTTCCTCCAAAACACCATGCCTGGTCCTGCCCCAGGACCTTTGCACATGTGGTTCCCTCTACCCACAACATGGTTCCTTCTGTATCTATGTGGCTCACATTCTCCCCTCATGCCAGGACCTTCCTGAAGGGTCTCTTTTTCCGAGACACACACAAGGCTCTCCAGCACGATGCATGAAGCACAGCTAACCACACTCATGCTAGTATAAGTGAGACTGGCCCCGGACAGCGGCTGTATTTCAAGTGACACCCTGGTTTGGCCTGGGACCAGTTTTCTCGACTTCCCAGGTCCGCCGGGTGTTCACAGGCAGCCTGAACGTCACCACCGCCTGTGGCCTTTCCCTCAAACAAACACATGACCATACCGACAATAGAAATGTAAACTGGATCCCATTGACGGAGTGTACAAACTGTTCTTTCCTGTCCGTGGCCACGAGCCCAAATTTGGTCTGTCCCAGCCCATGACAAAGGCGCCGCCGTGGCCTCCGGTCCAGCCCTTCCGGGCCCAGAGCACCCGCCCCCTTTGCACCAGACAACTCCCTCCATCCTGGTTGCTGAGGCTCCCGCAGTTCCTAACTGGGAGATCCAGGCACCGCCCCGGCATTCATGTCCCAGATGTTTACCGACCACCTACCACTTGCCAGGCACTGGGGAAATGGCAGAGAGCCAAGGCGGGGGAGACAGACAGGAAACGAGCCGACAGAAGGAGCCCGAGATAATTTCGGTGGTTCTAAGTTCCACCGAGGCAATGAAACTGGGTGAGAGGACAGACAGTGGCTGGGGGTGGGGGAGGTGACTTTTGACGGAAAAGTCAGGAGACACCTCTCTAAGGGCCTAGGGATGGGACGGAGCCAGCCATGGGGAGAGCTGAGGGCAGATGGCACAGCAAATGCAAAGGCCCCGGGGCAGGAACAAACATGGGATGTTTGGGGAACAGAGAGAGCACGTGGCCCCAACACATACACAAAGCGGGGAGACATGAGACCACTCAGGGCCCCGTGGGCTGCGTGGGAAGCTTGGGTTTTAGTCTCAAGGGCGATGATCTATGTTACATTTTAAAACATCTCTGGTGATGAGGGTGTGGAGAAATTGGAACCTTCATGCACGGCTGACGGGAATGTAAAATGGTGCAGCCATAGCGGAAAATGGCTTGGCGGTCCCTCCAAAGTTAAACATAGAATCACCAATGTGACCCACGCCTACATATACGCCCAAAAGAATTGAAAACAGATACTTGCCCACCCATGTTCAGAGCCGCATGATTCATAGTAGCCATAAGGTGGAAACACCCCAAATATCCATCAGCAGGTGACGGATACACAAAATGTGGTCCATCCCTATAGTGGAATATTACTCAGCCTTAAAAAGGAAGGAAATTCTGACACTCGCTACAGCATGGATGAACCTTGAAGACATGATGCTCAGTGAGAGAAGCCAGACACAGAAGGACAAATACTGACTGATTCCACTCACATGAGGTCCCTAGAGGACTCAAATCCATAGAGACAGGAAGTAGATGGTGGGGTCCAGGGGCTGGGGGAGGGGCTGAGGAGTGTTTAATGGGGACAGAGTTTCAGTTTGGGACGATGAGAAAGTTCTAGAGATGGATGGTGGGGATGGTTGCATGACAGTGTGAATGTACTTAATGCCACCGAGCTGTGCGCTTAAAAATGGTTAAGATGGTGAATTTTATATTATATATATTTTACCACAATAAAGTACGCGCACGTGCACACACACACACACACACACACACACACATTAAAAAAGTCTGGCTGCTGAGTGAATTCTGGACTCTCAGAGGCTGGAAGTCCGGGGGGAGGGGTGGGCAAACATCCCGGTGGGCATAACAGCCTGGCCCAGGGTGATGGCCTGGGGTGTACAGAGGGGTCATATTTAATTTATCTTTGGGATTTACAAAGGACAGGACTTGCTGATACCATAATCGCACTTGTTTAAACCTGGCGGGATATGGGAGAGCCTAGGGTTTCCACTGGGGCCCAGCGGTGCGTCCGCTGGACCCGCCTCGGCTGCCACGGTGAGCTCGCCCGCAGGATTTCTCTTCCAACCTTAGCGGGCTTCCAAATGTAGCTGGCTCTGCCTTGCTGCCACGTCCGCCTCCCAACACCAGCCATCTAGAGAGAGACCCAAAGCCAGGCCCTGGAATTCCCAGCTCCCCAGTGTCACCGGCCATTTTTAAACATCGCCGGCTGAGGTTCAACTTTCTCTGTCCTGGAAGGCCACGCCGTACACGCGACCCTGGCCTTCATCCTTCTCGCTCTTGCCATGAACCTTCCCTGCCCCTCTCGCTCTCAGGCAAACTCCAACCATCTCTCCAAGCCCGGTTCTAACATCTCCTTCTCTGGAACACCCTCCCCTGGCCCCTTGTGCAAACCTTGTCCCAGCTCTCATCACACTGGACTGAGTCTGGGTCTTTAAACGTATGAAAGTCGCAAGTCCTCCCCAAGGCCCTGCACAACCTGCCCCGTCCCCTCCCTGCCCTCCCCTCCTCCCTCTCTCCCTCTGACTCACTCTGTTCCAGCCACACGGGCCTCCTCACTGTTCCTCCAACATGCCAGGCAGAGTCCTGCCCCAGGGCCTTTGCACATGCTGTTCCCTGCCTGGAATGCCTTTCCTGCAAATGCCTGCCTGGTCTAGCTCCCTCTCTTGCCCAAGAGACCAAGGCGGCGGCGGGGCG
>NW_006787630.1:365046-366705 GCF_000442215.2 Lipotes vexillifer | reverse complement strand
GGGGGGGGGATTATCTGTCCACAGGACCTGGGCTTGACGCTCTGGAAGTCTGGGTTTCATGTCCTCGTATCCCTTCTAAGAAGTGTGACAAGGGATTCCTGCGTATATCCAGCTATGTTACAACCTGTTTTGTGTCCTGAGTCTCTACCCCCATCCCATATGACTGTCTGTGCAAACCCAAGCATAAGGGGAAACGGTGATTCTTTCACTTAACACATGTATTGAGCACGAACTGTGTACCAAGCCCTGACCTAGGACCCAGGGACACAGCAACGAACAAAACAGACACGAAGTTCTGCCGCATGAGGTTCATGGTCAAGGCTTCCTCCTGGTCATCTTGAGGAGGGCCAGGAGCTGAGTCACAGCACGAAGGCTTCGTGCTAGACTGAACTTGGACTTCCCTAGCAGTGTAGTAGGAGGATCAGGACCGAAATTGCCCTGGGCTTCAAGCAATTCCAGTACAAACCTTGACTCTCCCTGGAGACGCCCCATCCTGCCCCTGCAGGCTCAAGACCGCAGGCCCCCAAGGCCAGCAATCACGAGAACTGGATGTCAGTCTCACCAATGCTGTGTGACCTCAGCAAAAGTACTTTCCTTCTCTGAGCCTCCACATCCTGGTACACAGGATCTAAAACCCCCAGGCGACACGCTTCCAGGGGCTGTTTGGACAAATCCAAGGGAAAAAAGCAAGATGCTAGACGTTCACGGCCTTCATCCGCCCCCGGGGGAAATCTGGATAAGGCGTCAGGGCCGAGAGGCAGAAGGCCACGGCCGGGTGACCTCCCGGACGCCGGCCCCCGCCCGGGCCTCCCCCGCCTTGTCCTTCCTGACCCGCCGCGTTCCTCGAGTCTGGACCACACTTTCCATCTCCCTCTGCCCTGCCGCGGGCCGCCTGGGCCCCAGCCAACCTGCTTCGGAATCACTTTCAAAGAAAAGTTTCTTTTTTCTTCCCACCCGGCCTGGCTCTCGCCCCCGCCTGCTCCGCGGCCTGGCTGCGGGCCCTGCCGGGCACTGGTGGACACCTCGGGCCAGCGGGTCAGGGCAGCGGCCGTCCACCGCCCCCCGCCGGCCCCAGCGCAGGCCCGGGCGGTGAGCGCGCGGCCTTGGGCTGAACTCGGGGCGTCTGCGGGCTCCAGGGGGGCTTTGGCACAGGAGGTTTGGGGGCGTCCGGGCCGAAAAGCCGGCGGGGAGGCCCCCATAGGCCGCGGGGCCCACTCTGAGGCCTGCAGGCCGGGACTCGTCCCACCCCGGCCGCTCTTGGCGGTCACGCCACCGATGACATCAGCGCTCTGGCGGCCATTTTCTCAATGCTCCCTCCCGGCTTCCAGATGCTTCTCTGGCCTTGGCGGCCATTTTGTAGGCGCGGGAGGAGCGGGCTGGCGGGGCCTGGAGCCCAGGCTCCCCTCCCGGGGTGGGGTGGGGGGGCGGCCATGGTTGTCGGGGTGGGCTGGGGCGGCCTGCGCGGGCTAAAGGCACTTGTGCCAGGAGGGCGGCTGCCGTGCCAGGCGGGGGGAGGCGCCCGCCTGCTGCCACCCGAGCCCCGTGCTCCCCACCACCGCCGCCGCTCGGCACAAACCAGACTCCGGGTGGCACCAAGGATGTGAAAAACAAGGTTAAAAATACCCACACGCGCGACCTCGGCCCCCCCCACCACCCCCC
>NW_006787630.1:344571-364997 GCF_000442215.2 Lipotes vexillifer | reverse complement strand
CGGTCCCCTCCAATGTCAAATGTGTCAGCGCCACCCGGGGAGGGGGGCAGACTTAAAATAACTCGCTGTTTACATTTGGAGCAAATTCTTGGCTTTGCCAGCAGCCAAGCCAAGGCCTCGGCCTGCCTCCCTGGCAGCGCGGCCGGTGTGTGTGTGTGTGGGGGGGCGGGCTGGGGGCTGGGAGCCGGGGAGCCACATGTGCCCACGGGCTAAGTGCTCACGTGTGGCCACAAGAGGGGACGCGGCCCCGGAAGCCGTCTGCGGCCACGCGGTGGATGGAGGCGGCGGAAGCCCGCAGTATCCCCACTGCCAGGGACGGGGTGGGGGCACCCGGCCGGCCAGCCAGGGTCTGCCGAGGAGCCCGGCCCCTCCCAGCTTCCCTTCCTTCTGAAGTTTCTCTGGCTGCGTCACCAAGCGGCAGCCCCGCGGGAGTCGGGGGTGGGGTGGGGGAAAGGCCGGAGGCTGGCAGCCAGGCCAGGCAGGCGGGCACCAAGGGGAGGGCTCCAGAGCAGGACAGGGTCCCAACCAGGAGCTATATGCCCTCGGGCCAGCCCTGCCCCTCTCGGGGCTAAGATGGGTTGCCTCCCAGTGTTGCCCGGAGGGGTTTCTGGGGAGCCTGCCTGCTTACTACCTCAGTTTCCTTCTCTGCAGAAAGTAGGTTTTGAGCTGCAGGCAGATTGCTGGGCGCTCCGTTTCACAGAGGGGGTCAGAGATGGGAAGGGGCTCGCCCCAGGTCTCACGCCAGTGAGTGGACAAGCGGATGGGGACTCAGTTACTCTGGTTCCAGCGCCCACATTCTTAACCCGCTGCCTGGAATGCAGGAGGAGGGTGGAGACTAGAGGGCCAAAGCCTGGAGGGAGGGTTAGTGGGAGACTTTTCTCCCCTGGGCTTCCTCTCTTCCCAGAGCCTGGCATGCAGTCGGTGCTCAAGTAATGCTTACACATAGCTGGCAGTCGACAGATGTTTGCAGACAAGTGAGTGCGATTATTCCAGCAGAGCCTGGCACACAGCACCCGATACATGCCTGTTGCATGACTAATTGGGATGATCCTGATAGGGCCTGGCATACAACAGGTGCAAAATAAATGCTTGTCAGACAAAGGAATTTGAGGAATGTTGGGAAAACTGGGGGATATTCAGAGGGAAAGACTAGGTTTAAGGGCGTGGACTCCAACCAGTGGTGATACAAGGGATTTCTACAGCAGGCAGAGGGCGGGGTATAGAATACCACCTAAGCATTGCCTATCTCAGGCCCCCTTCATTCTTTGAGGATCAGCAGAAATCTTCTTTTGGGAAGCCCACCCAACTGCTCCAGGTCCTGGATATCAGAGGGCAGGACCTCTGGGCAGGAGGAACCCAAGAAAATATCAGAAACCTGGCCTGGGGGCCCAGGAGGACTTCCTGGAGGAGGGGACATTGGAGCTGGGGCCTTGATGTCTGAGTAGGATTTTGCCAGGCACAGAAGGGGCTTGTAGGGAGAGAGAACAGTGTATGAAAATTATAAGAATAATCATAACTTCCATTTATTGAGTGCTTATATTGCCAGGAGCTACATATAATCCTAGGAGCTACATACAGATTTACAGAGGGGCAGAGGAGGCCTCTGGGAGGTTAGGCAATTGGGCCAAGTGCACGAAGCTGGGACTCGACCAGAGAGACTTGGCTGCACCACCTGCTGCCTCACTGAACGTGTCTGGGTCTGGCAGAGGCCAGGCAGGCACATGGTAGGTATGCAGCAAAGACAGACAGCCCTGTCTGTCTGGGGTGGGCCAGACTGTCCAGCTCCAGCCCTTCTACAGGGCAGAGGAGGACAGGCCTGCTCCAACCAGACAGGGCTGCAGTTTCCAGGCAGAGGGGCCTTGGCTCCTACTGCCTCCTCCTTGGCCAGAAGGGCCCCAGCTAACCCAGGAGCCTCCAGGAATTTCCTCCTCAACCTAAGGGGAACTGGGTGAAGGGGATGGGGGGAGACCAAAGACCCCCCCCACATAGGTCATGCCAGTACCCCAGGAAGAAAGTGTCTAGACTGGCCAGATAAATCCTTGCAGCCTCTTCCTGGGTGTCCAGTAATTCCTACTGACCCCCGCAGTGTGCCTATTTCACGGATTTGGAAACTGAGGCCCTCTGAATGGCTTGAAGCCAGGCCATCTGTTCCAGGGGCATCTCCTTGCCCGATTGGCTGTGACTGTAGGCTAAGCACCCCCATTCTCTCTGGATCTCAGTTTCCCCAGGTGTCACATGGGGCTGGGACAGTGTGATAGCAGCCTATGTGCCTTTCTGTGCTGGCCTTTGACCAGGTGTCACAGGGGTTCTGTGACGGTGGTCCCATTTTGCAGGGACAAAACAGGGGCTCAGTCGCGGGGACTCAGTTAGTTGCCCAGTGGCCCATCTCGGTGGGTATCGTGGGTTTCTACATGCCTGCCTCCCATGCCGGGGGGCTCCCTCACTCCCAAGCCTCCTGCACTATTGCTGCTGATCACTGAATGGGCACCTACTGTGTGCCAGTGTTCCTGGAACCCACCGAGCAGTTACAGATGATCATTCCCACTTCACAGATGAGGAAACTGAGGTGCAGGGCGGGGCAGATGCCAGCCCAAGCTCACCTGGCGAGATGGGGAATAAAAACGGGAACAGTGCAGCCATGCAGGTGGAACACCCAGCTTGGGGCTGGACACCCGGCAGTTGCCCGCGCAGCCCGCCCAGAGCCCCGCGGGCCACCCAGGCACCAGAGCCCTACCCCAGCTTGCCCGCAAACGACGTCCTGACTCCAGGAGGGGCCCTGCGCTTGCCCGCCCCTCCTTTCCCTGCCTAAGTCCAAGCAGGAGGCAAGGGGGCCAGCACCAGCCTCCGAAGGGGCCCCGTAATCCGGGTGACCAACGTGCACTGTCCTGCTCCACCCAGGCTGACCACTGCCACTGAATTCTCACGCTTCAGGAATCAGCCTCTGCCTGGCTGGCCCCCACTGTCGCCCTCCTAAGCCTGAACCAGTGCGGTGGCCTCAGCCCTGGTCTCTCAACTCCCACCCTCACCCCCCACAGTCTGTCTTCCCCACAGTGGCCAGAGGGCGCCTGTGAGCCCCTGAGTCAGGCCCCGCCTCTCCTCTGCCCACAGCCCTCCAGGGCTCCCACCTCCCTAGGTGTAAAAGCCCAAGTCCCCTCCCTGCCCTCCCCACTTCCCTCTACCCCCTCCCTCACTCTGTTCCTCCAACACACCAGGTCCTGCCCCAGGGCCTTTGCACAGGCTGTGCCCTCTGCCTAAGGTGCCCTTCCCCACGTCCCTCTACCCCCTCCCTCACTCTGTTCCTCCAACACACCAGGTCCTGCCCCAGGGCCTTTGCACAGGCTGTGCCCTCTGCCTAAGGTGCCCTTCCCCACTTCTTCACACAACTGCTTCCTCTTCACCCTCAGGTCTCAGCTCAAATGTCAAGTCCTCGGACAGTCCCTCCCCACATAGCCCACCACTCTCTATTCCTTGCCTTTCTTTCTTTTTCTCAGTAGCCCTTATCACGAACTTGTTTTTCGTCCATCTCCCCCAGCAGACTGTGAGCCCCGCAGGGCCTGGATTTTTGTCTGTCTTGTTCGCAGCACAGGGCTTGGCACACAGTAAGCGCTTAATAAATATTTATTGACTACCAAGAAGTTGTACTGGCTGAGTGTGTGCTCGATGCCATCTTAACCCTTCGCATGTCTGAATTCATTTCCCCCTCAGTAACCTAGAGAGGCAAGCATAGTTTACAGATGGGGAAACCGAGGCCCAGAGAGGATCGCCATTTGCCTGAGGTCACACAGCGAGCAGGTGGCGGGGCCAGCACCCCCGTCACGCCCCACTGCCTTCCTTCACTGACACCACCCACCTTGCCCAGATGGGGAAACTAAGGCTCAGGGAGAAAAGGGACTAGCCGAGGGTCAGAAGCAGAGTGTGGGCTTTGTGCCTTCTGGGAAAGAACAGTGATGATAAACAACATCAACAGCAATAATAATAATGATGGCAATGATGGCGCTGATGAGTACAGAATCGGCCAGAGTTTATAAGGCTCCCCTCCATGGGTTGGCACAGGGCCCTGGAGGGGAGACTCGGGAGACACCAGCCCCTTTAAGAGCTTCCCCCTCCCCAGCTGGGGCTGGCCGGGCCTCCCCTTATGTAAGCAGGCCAGCTGCCCTTGCATAACCTGGTTACATAAGGAAGCAGGGAACAGGCTTGTCCATCCGGCAGCAACCTGTCCCAGGCTGTCTGTGGGGCCGGCCTGGGGCACAGGAGCGCTGAGGCCTCCCAGAGTGGCTACCGGGGTGCAGCCCCGTTCGAGGCCCTCTGGGTTGGCTCCTATCTGGGGGATGCCAGGAACTCCCAGCCACAGCATCCTCGGGGGCGGGAGGAGTGAAAGGCTTCTAGCCTGAAAGTGGGCGGGGGCGGTTCCCATTGCTCTGAAGGGGAAACTGAGGGCCTAAGACGGCAAGCGAGCAACGTGAAGCTTCACAGCCCCGAGCGGAGGGTGGAGGTGGCAGAGTTGGCTGAAATCTGGGCTGCGTAGCCTCAGCCAGAGCCTTACCGCTCAGCTCCTCCGTAAAATGGGGCTACATAATTGCACAATGGGCACAGAAGAGCGCCGACTGTGTACCAAACCTGGCCCAGATACTATTCTATCTGCCCAACGACCCCCCGCCCCCCCCCCCGGGGATGGGCACAAGGAGCTGCAGATACAGATGGGGAAACAACGGCGGCCAAGACAGGAGAAGGAATTTGTCCCAGATGAAACCCAAGCCCCACCATGCACACACAGCCCCAAGGCCACCGTCTGATCACATGGGGCTGGGATGTCCAGGTGCGGTGCTCCCCCGCATGTATGCACTTCAGTTCCTCCATCCTTGGGAGGCTGAGGGGTGGGGCTTGGGAGTGAAGCGGCCCCCTCTTTTCCCCTCTCTCTGGGTGCTGGCTCTTTAAGACAGCAGGCTGCCGGAGCTCGTCCCGGGGTGACCCTAAGGGGAGGGTGTGGTCAGGAACAAGGGGCCCATTCAGCTGCTGTTGCCACCTCCGGGCAGCCCACAGGCTGCCCGGAGGCGGTGAGGGGAGGAGACTGGCCTAGACCAGGAGAGACTGGGGCTGGGCAGAGACAGGGGCTGAGAGAGACAAAGAGATGGAAAAAGGTCCAGAGACAAGAGACTGAAAGGGAACACGTGACCTTGGCTGCATCTCTCGCCTTCCTGGTTTCCCCATGTCGAGGGTTTGAGGCTAGCCACCCCCCTCACTGGGTCCCGGCCAGGCTGCAGCCCCCAAAGGTGCTCCTTGATCCAGCTGAACCTGGCATCCACTCACCAGCACCAAAATCCTCTAGGCCCAAAGGAGGGATCCTGGGACATTCTGGGGGAGGTCCCTGACACACCCCAAACAGCCCCTTCCCAGGGGACCGTTGTAGGCCCTCAGATCTGCCCTCAGACCTGGGTTTGAATCCAGATGCTACCTTTTAGCTGTGTGACCTCAGGTTGGTGTCTTAACCTCTCCGGGTCTCAATTTTCCCATGTGATAAATGCGGTTCATGATAATCTCTACCTTTGTGGAATTAAGGTGAAACGAAATGGTACTAACAATTCCTGACATTTACTGAGAATTTAATTTAGTAAGCCCTCAATATGCCTGCAATTCCCCCATAAACGCACCCCAACACCCCAAACACAGACAGACAACCCCTGCCTCCTGCCAGATGTCACGATCCCCAACTATAGCCACTGCCTTCCAGCGAGGACCTACTAAGCGCCCTTTCCCAAAACAGCCCCACAAGAGCCTCTGGAAACACACGCAGGGTTCCATGTCCAAACATCTAATAAATAACAGACACTTACTGGGAATTAAACAAAGTCCTGATTCTTGTTCCTGGGCCCCCCTAGTCCCAGGTTCTCATAGTCATGTATCCTCACAAACTGCTCCCAAACCTTTTCCCACAACAGGGCCCCCATCCACCTTGCTGCCCCCAAGCACGCGGCCCCTGACTCAGCCAGTCTGGAAAAAGCCTCAAACAAATGAAAATCGACCTCGTTCTCCCTCTGTAGGCATCTTTTCTGTAATGTTCTGCTCAGTCACCCGGGGTCTGAGGACAGGCTTACTCGACTCTGACCTGAACTTTCTGGATCCCTGCCTCAGATAATTCTAGAACCTGCCCTGGGTGTTCTAGAACCCAGCTCGAGAACATTCTAGAGCTTGTCCTTGGCCATGTGAAAACCCAACGAGTGGAATTCTGGAAACCGTCATCCATGGTCACGAATACACTTAAGGGCTTCTTGGATACTGAAGAAACCAATGCTTGATTGGATAATTGATGACTGATTTGGGAGTTTTAGAATCTGTCCTCACATTCTCAAGAACCTAACTTGGGAGATTTGAGATCTGCCTTGGAATTCTCTGGAACGCAGATGCTCTAGTGCTGACACGGCATCCACTGGCCACGTGTGGCGTTGAGCGCCTGAAATGTGGCCGGTCCGAAACACACAGTGAATCTCAACGACTTAGGACAAAAAAGAAGGTGAAACATCTCAATAATTTTTTCATATTGATTATGTGTCGAAATGACAATATTTTGGATGTCCTGGGTTAAACAGAATAGGCTGTTAAAATTAATTTCCCCTGTAGGTTTATACTTTTAAGTGTGGATACCAGAAAAATTATCTGTATGGCTCGAGTTGTATTTCTACTGAATTGTGCTGCTCTGAACCCACGAGGGAGAATTCTAGAATTGTCAGGTGGTAAAGATCCCAGCTCTGAAGCGTCTAGAACTCAGGCCTTGGAAATTCCAGAACTTGTCCCTTGGAGGATCTAGAGCAGACCTTAGCTCTGGCAATCTAGAGCACCACCAGCCACCCACCCACCCCACCGCCGCCCCAGGCCTTGAAACCCCTTTCCCATTTGCAAGCCATTTACCCCGAAGTACCTGGGTCCCCCATCCTGGCACCCATCCAAGTCAGCCTGGGACAGAAGATGGGACGGAATGGACCAGAAGAAGGGCCCTTACTGGGCCGCCCTGGGCAATGCCCGGCCCCTCTCTGGGCCTCAGTTTCCTGATCTGGACAAGACATCCAGTGTTCCCACGTGCCCCCTCCCTTGTCCCTCACGGACTCTGACCATCTGTGACTTCTTGCCCACACCCAGCTGGAGGGAGAGGGGCCGGCCTGGCAGCTGTCTGCGGAAGGTGGCGGGGGGGTGGGGTGGTGGCCGGAGATGTCCCTAGCTGCCCTCAGCCTCCCCTTGGCTCGCTGGGCACAGGGCCAGGGTGGCAACTGCAGCCCTGCCACGCCGGGGTGGCCGCCACAGGTGCATCGGGATGCCTCCCGTTTTCTGAGGGCTCCGCACCTCTCGGGTCCTCAGGAGCCTCTGCAGCCCTGCCTTGGCAGGCGCAGGCGTGCAAGCTGGGCGCCCATGCAGGGGTGTCCATGGGGGAGGGAGGACCTACTCAGGCTACTCAGGAAAGAACTCCAAATATTTCTGAGCACTCATCGTGCTAAGTAAGAGGTTCCTTTCTCACAGATACGATCTTAACTCCAATCGCTGGACACTCCCTATGCTCAATTTGCAGATGAAGAAACAGAAGCACAGAGATGGGCACTAACTTGCCTAAGGTTGCCCAGCTGGCCAGAGGGCAGAGCTGGGGCTAGAAACAAAGGAATGATCATGATAATAAAGGCACTGATAATAATAACTAGGATTATATTACCATCACTGATTTTTATTTTTATTATTTATCATTGCAATATAATAGACGATGCACTATTATTCATTATTATTATCGTTTTTTTTGAATTTTTAAATTGAAGTCTAGTTGATTTGCAAATTATTATTATCAACAACAAATAATTTTTTAAATTGTGGTAAAATATCAGTAGCATAAACTTTACCATTTTAACCATTTTTAAGTGTGCACTTCAGTGGCATTAAGTACATTCACACTGTCCAGCGACCATCCCCACCATCCATCTCCAGAACTTTCTCATCTTCCCAAACTGAAACTCTGTCTCCATGAAACACTGACTCCCCAGCCCCTCCCCCAGCCCCTGGCCCCCACCATCGACTTCCTGTCTCTGTGGTTGTGACTCTCTAGGGACCTCCTGTGAGTGGAATTAAACAGTATTTGTCCTTTTGTGTCTGGATTCTCTCACTGAGCATCATGTTCTCCGGGTCCATCCATGGTGTAGCAGGTGTCAGAATCGCCTTCCTTTTTAAGTCACCAAATCATGTTTGAGCACTTCACTGTGTGCCAGGCCCTGTCCTAGCACTCTTCACGCATTAACTCATTTAACCCTACCCAGCCCGGTGAAGCAGGCACCATCCGTATCATGCCCATTTCAGAGGGAAGGAAACTGAGGCCCAGAGCAGTGACGTCACCTGCCCAAGGTCACACAGCTCACGAGTGGCGGGACTTGAACCTGGGCCATCTGGCTACAGATCGTGCCCCTACCTCTTCCGGACACTGGGCTCCCACCTGCTGGGTTAGCGGCTCCCTCAGCACCACTAACCAGGAGCCCAGAGGCCTCCTGCTGCCGCTATAAATACATCGTCAGCTGGTGTCTGGACCTCAACCCGGGCAGCCACCTCCTCTGCACAGACAGACGGCTGGTCCACCTGGCTGCTCAGCCCCAGGGGAGTCCAGGCTGCCAAGAGCCCCTCACCCCTCTGCCACCCAGACACCTGGAGAGGTGGCTTCCAGTGGTGGTGGGGGGGGGTCCATCCTGGGTCACAGGTGCCCCTGCTGGTTCACTAGATGCCTGAGGTTCTTCCCCTTTGCCACCTGGGGCTGGGAGGAGGATCCGGGAAGGGACTGAGCGTTTACCCAGGGCCTCCTGTATGCTGTCCAGGGATCACTCCAACCATCAATGCAGTGGACATAGTTCTTATTTTCTCCACTTTCCAGATGGAAAAACTAAGGCGCAGAGAGGGGAATGCACCTCACGCAGCCTGGAACACGTGTGGACACAAACTGTATCCATTACACAAGCCAACGGGTGCCCTTACACGCCCTCCTGTCCACATCCGCCCTCTGCCTCCCCAGCACAGGGCCAGTGTTGGGATGAAGATTAGCAGGGGCTAGAGGAGACGGCAGGACCCGCACTCAGGGTCTGGCTTGTTTCTCTCTGTGGCCCCACAAGGCCTGACCTTCCCGGCCTCAGCTCTCCTCCAAGCCCAGACCAGAGAGGGCAGGGCTCTGCCCTAAGTCACACAGCAAGCCAGGAGCAGAGCTGAGACTGATCCAGGCCCCCTTGCTCCAGGCCCTTTCTCCTGCCATCCGAGCCCTGGGTGTGCTTTATGGAGACCCCAGCCCCCAGCCTTGGGCACGGTAGGCACTTCGGGAACGTTCACTGATATTCATTCATTGGTTCACTGTGTATTCCGGGCCAGCTCTTTTCATGATCTGTACAACTAGGAAGGTGTGGGTTCCATCTCATAACCTCAAAAGCGGTTTTTAGGTTTTCTCCTTTAATGGTTTCAAGGAGTCAGGATCTGTGGGTTCTAATTTCGCCCTACCTCTTAGGAGCTGTGTGACCTTGGGCAAGTGGCTGACCATCTCTGGGACTGTTTCCTTATCTGAAACAGGGGAGAAGGTAATAGTCCCTCCTTCCCAGAGTGGTGGAGAGAATGAAACCAGTTTTAGGATGGGCTCAGCACCGGGTACACGATGTTTTTGCTGTTACTATTATCTCTGTTGTTATTATTGTTTCCCAGGTCCATCCAGGAGGCGATGGGGACCCCTGCCCCCAGTTCCTCCTGACCCCTCCCTGGGCACCCTGGGCAGCTCCTCTAGCAGCTGCAAGCTTCCCAAGCCAGCCCCTGCCCACAGCGCCCTTCCGGGAGGTTGGCACCGATCAAGGCGGGAACAGGAGGCGGGAACGGGAGGCCAGCCCACGGCAGCGTCAGCAGATGGGCACCATCTGGGCTGGCGGGGCTCGGGGCGGGCTGGCAGCTGCCGGAGCGGGCGGGCCTGGCAGCCCCTCCCCCTCCCGCCCTGGCACGGTGCCCGCCCGCGCCTCAGGTTTCTCAGGCCGCCAGAGGGGGCGGGGAGGCCTGGCTGGGCTTCGGGGCTGGGCAGGCGGCTTCCCTCTCTGGGCCCTGCTTTCTCCAGACTCCTTCTCAAATGGGAGGCAGGAGAGAGGAGAGCCGGCTCACCCGCTCCCGGCCTCCCCAACACCAGGCACAGGGCCTCACCTTCCCAACTAGCACCTGTGCTCTGGGCCATTCCAGCCCCAGGGCCTTTGCACTGACTGTGCCCCCCCCCCACTGCCCTGCACACTCTCACTCACATCCCTCTGCAGCTCGCTCACTTCTTTCAGGCCCTCCCTGGCCAGAATGCCTGCCCTGCCCTCCCTCTCCACACCCCTCCCTGTCATTAGGTTTTTACTAATTTAACTGAGAATTGTCAGGTTGCCCATGCCCTGCTTAACTGCACACATCCCTCCCCCTAAAGTGCACGCATTGAGCGGGCAGCCCCAATGTCCCAAGGTGGAGCTCACGTCTCCCCCTCATCATGGCCCCCCAGCTGTCCCCTAGCCCACCCCCAGGGCACACACGGAGTCCACCCCTGGAATCAGGCCCCTGTGTCCACAACGGTGCCAGATGGATGCCTGAAGCTGCCAAATTCGGCCCCAGGCGGTGCCCTGGGCTCTGATCAGCCTGGCAGCCCCAGCGCTAAAGGCACCTCCTCACGGCTCGTCCCCACCCTTCTCTCCTCCAAAATAAACCCAAGGATGGAGGCCTGGGATTCCCCTTTGGGGTGCGGCTCCAGCAGTCCGCCTGACACCCCCTGGGAGAGATAAGGACGGAGGCCGTGGGGGGAGCTGGACTTTGTCCCCTTGTCTTGGGACAGGGAAGGGCCGAGCGTATGATGCGTCTGTGGGTCTCTCTGTGTCTCCCCATGTCTCTGGGTCTCTCTGTCTCTCTCTCTCACTGTCATCCTCTCGGCTCCAAGGCCCCGCTTCTGACGCTAGAGGTGGTACCTCCTTTTCAGCCGTAATGGCGGGTGCCTGTCCCACTATCCACCCTGTGACACCCGCCCCCAGAAGCCAACTGAGGCCCATTTCCCCCACTCCCCATCAATCCCATAGCCTCCTAGCAGGGCTGATTTGAGTGGACACCGCACTCTGGCCTTGGCCAGGACCCCCTGCAGCCCTGGGACCCACCAGGTGAGAGGAGGGAGGTGACCAGTTGTCTCTGAGGTCAGATGACTACCTGGCTGAGAAGAGAGACATAACTCTGGCCCAGATGAAGACAGGGGTCCTGCGGTGGAAGCTGGGGAGCTGAAGCTCAACAGGGGGTTCTGGGGGCCAGCCTCGGCCTGGGAACCCCGGAGGAGGCCCTAGCTAGGCCTAGGAGCCTAGAACACAGACCCAGCCCGGAGGTGGTCCAGCCACGTTGACTGGATACCCACATCCTACACTGTGATTTACTTCCATCCCCTTCTGCCACCGAGTGCAGAAGGCTAGCAGGGGTGTCAGCAACAGAACCCGCCCACGTCTAAACCCTAACTCTGCCATTTCCTAGCTGTGTGACCTTGCGCTGGGCAGTTATCTTCTTTGGGTTTTGGTTTCCTCATCTGTAAAATGGGTACAATGACCCCTGCCTTGCAGGGTTGCCATGAGGATGGAAAAGAATTGCTAAGTCCTCAGAAAAAAATGCCTGATGGAGAGAAAGTGGAGCTGGGAGTTGGGGTTTTGAAGCATAAGTAGGAGTCCTCCAGACGGGAAAGGCATTCCAAGCAGAGGGAACAGCATGGGCAAAGGCATGGAGGCGGGAAATCATAATCCTAATGAGGATGATAATGTTGATAACAACGGTCCACAAAGCCCTAGCCCTGTGCCTGGTACCTGTGTTCATGACTGCATGGGGGTTATTTGTTGAACGCTTACCGTGAGAACACAACATTCCTACCGGCCAGCTATTTTTGAGCATCGCATTTTAAAATCAAAGAAAGCAGGCACAGAGAGATTAAGTGACTTGTTTAGGATCACCCGGCCCTTAGGCAGGCAGCTGAGCTGGGAGTGGGTTCCTGGCCCAGCCCTCACGCCCGACCCTCACTCCCAGCCAGCTGAAGCTGGGTCAGCTGGGGCCTGTCTGAGCAGCAGTGGTCCCCTGGGATGATGGAGCCTGCACGGGAGGGCGCAGCAGCCTTGACCTTCCCTGGCCCTCACGTGAGGATGCTGACCAGACCGGCCAGCAAAGGCATGGCAGTCGCACGCGAAGGTGTCTGGGGAGGCCCGGAGGCCTGGCCTGCCTGCTGAGCTGAGGGGGGAGGGGGCCGATGGGGGAGGGGAGGCGCCCGGAGATTGTGCTGACGCTGGCAGAAAACTCGCTTCAAAATTTTATCAGCTCAGCGTGGAGGAGGAGGATGGATGTGGTGAGAGAGACCAGGACCTGCATGGTAATGGGCACTGCAGCCCCCAAGGCTGCCCCTGCCCACACCCCCAATCCCGCCCGCAGCAAACGGTCACCTTGTCTACCCCTCTGCCTCTGGCCCCCTGCGTTTAGTGCTAATTGGTGGGGGTGGGGGGAGGGGCAGATGAGGCCAAGGTCAAGACTGGGAAAATCTGCCCCAGCTCTCCCTCCCACACACAATGGAGAGCAGGAGACCTCATAGAATCCTCACAGCATCGCTAAGAGTTGGCATGGTTGTTACCCCCACTGTACAGAGGAGGAAACTGAGGCAGAGGACAGGGACTGAGGCGAAGTCACACAGCCAGCACACCACATGGCAGGGCTGCGTTCGGAATCTGGGCAGTCCAGCCCCGGAGTTCGCTCTCTTCTCACCACCCCTCCCCCAGCCTTCCGCCATCATTTCTGGTTGTGATCACATGGGCTCCTGTGGGGTCTACGGGGGCTTAGGGCTGGGTTTGCAACCCGAGTGCACCCACCTGACACGTTCAGGCAGCCCCGGGTGTGTGTGGGTTCGCACCCACGTGTGTACCAGCCTGGGTGGGCACGGTGGGGAATGGGACATGTGCCTGTTAGGGTCTCTGGGCACACCTGATTCCATCTGCATGAAGACAGTCACGGCTGCCACCCGCCACGTGGCAGGCCAGAGTCCAACATGCTACACACACACACACACACACACACGATCTCGGCGAGTCTCCCCAGGCCCAATCTAGGTAAGGATGCTGACACCCTCCATTTGACAGCTCCACTGGCCACACCACCAGGAACAGCGGGGCAACAGACCCCACTGCCCTCCCAGCCAGGGCCTGCCTGCCCTTGACCTCCACATCTCTGTTTAGGCGGCTGACCTCCTGGGATATCCCCACTCTCATCACTGCCCAGTCGTTCTGCAGAGCTCAGCTCAGTGGAGCCCCCTCTCCGGGAAGCTGCCGTGGATTTCCCCATCCTCGCAAACCCTGCTAGTCTCCATGTGGGCCATCTGACCACAGAGCCAGCAAACACACAGCTCGAAGGGCCAGAGTGGGGGCCGCTGGAGACCAGAGAGGCTGGTGGCCTAGCCAAAGTCACACGGGAGTCCAAGAGCCGATCACCCATCAGTCACAAAGTGCAACCCCAGCTCTCCCCCAGCTTTCCCAGGAGGGATAAGATCCCCCCCCCCCGCCCCCGCGCTTCCGTCACTGGCCTATCCTCACCCCTGTTGCCAACAGACCTCCTGGGACAGGGTCTCACCTCCTGAGACCTGCCACCCCCCTTGGGCCCCTGACCCCCCAAGGTCAGGGCCTGCCTCTACCTTCAGAGCCCCAGGACGCACCTGCCCCCCACCCCAGACTCTCCCTGAACCACACCTCTTCCCCTTGGCCCCTCACAGGGCTCAGATCCTCCCACTGCACCTGTCCCCGCCCTCGGACTTTAAGGCCCGCCTCCTGGCTCCTACCTTTGCGTGCGCCCACCTCCCCCCCTCGACGACCTTCCAACGCACCCCCTTTTGGCCCCCAGATCCGCGTGCACGCGCAAGCCCCGCCTCACCTCGCTCACGCACGAAGTAGGCCAGGTAGAGGTCGAGCTCCTTGACTGCCACGCCGATGTGGTGCGGCTGCACGCAGAGCACCGGGTGGCCGCACTGCGCCGCCTTGACCAGGCGCTCGCCGTCGGTGCTCTCCAGCGGGATGCCCTTGAAGAGGATGACCATGACCAGGTCCAGCCGCCACACCTTGTCGGCCTGGCGCAGGCAGTCGATGCGACGCATCTTGCCCTTCTGGTCGGGGTTGGAGAGCACGCAGCCCGGCGCCTTCTTGCCGGTGATGGCCAGCACGAAGTCCTCGCGGCACTCGGGCCGGATGTCCTTACGCAGCTTGGCCAGCAGCCGCGACGCCCACTTCTGCTTGACCTCGGCCTTCTCGCCCAGCAGCTCGTCCTTCACCGCGCGCTCCTCGTCCTTCGACATCCGCTTCTCGTGCTTCTTGAAGTACTTGCGCTTCCGCGCCTGCAGGTTGAACCAGGTGTAGGCGAAGGCGCGCACGTGAGGCAGCAGCGCCTCGATGAACGGGTGGAACTCATCCTGCGGGGTGGGAGAGACCCGAGGTCAGAAGGCGCTGGGGCCCATGGACCCACTGCCCCGCCCGTAAGAATGAGGCCGCAGGGGCCCCAGGCAGACCCGCTAGAAGGAGGGCCAGGCAGAGGGGTGCAGGGGGCTGCTGCAGATCCCTCCACATCCTGGGGAAAAAAGTGGAGGCCAGTGGGGACCCAGCAGAGGTTCACCGGGTCGTTTGAGAACCCATTGCCCAAATGGGGAAACTGAGGCTTGGACCACGTGGGAGGCACAGACGAAGGCAGCCGTTCATGGAGGACTTTCTTGAACCCCAATGTACAGGCAGGACAAGCTGGGGGTCCCAGGTGGAGGCTGATGGGGACCCTTTGTACAGATGGGGAAAACTGAGGATGGTGGAATGCTGGTGGCACGGATCCATTCCCTGCCTTCTAGAACTGTGGTCAGCAAACTTTAAAAGTACCATAAAGAACCAGATAGTGAGTATTTTCGTGTCTGTTTCAACTGCTCCACTCTGCACTGTAGTGCAAGACTGGCCACAGAGGAGATGTAAGGGATGGGCATGGCAGTGTTCCAATAAAACTTTATTTATAAAGACAGACGGTGGGCACTGGGCCCTGTGACTGTAGTTTGCAAACCACTGAACTAGAGTGTGAGCTCAAATGTCCAGAGCAGGGCTGAGCACACACTGGATGGTCACGATTCCAGGAGCAACCAGGCTCAGAGGGTCACTTGGGGCTTGTCTGTCAGACCTACTGTTCAGCAGAGGAAGCTGACACCAGACAGGGGTCCAAGGGCTGCCTCAACCGGCTCTTGGCAGTGATGAAAAAAATGAGGACAAGACGTCATTCCTATAGCCCAGATGTACAGACAGGACTGGCTGAGGTCCACAGGCCAAGATGGGCCACCTGGATGTCAGGGGCTGATGGAAGGGGGCGGGGGCGGGGGCGCGGTTCCTGCATAGAGGGGGTGGTTCCTGCATAGATCCATTATAGGGGTGGGGAAAGCTGAGGCCCAAGGAGGCAAGAGAGCAGAATGCACCAGAGAAAGGGGAGCTCAGCCATGGAGGTTTAGAGCTGGAGAGAGAGGCCCCTGGGGGCCAGTTCACCCTACCCTGTCCCCCATAGACCTATTCCACAGATGGAAAAACCGAGGCCTGGGAGGCTCAGCGACCTGGCCAGAGCTGTGACTTCAACATCCCCCTCCCTCTGTCTGAATGGTGCTGCTGGGTGGCCACAATACCCATTTTATGGATGAAGAAACAGACCCCAAGAGGGGACCCAATCATGAGGGGCAGAGCTGAGACAGGAACCCACACCCATCTGACTTCCCCACGAAAACAACGGCAGCCGCCATCGGGCCCCTCAGAGAATAACGTGGGGCCATGGGAGGCCCCCATCCCCTCCTACAGGGGTGGGAGGGGGCTGTCTCATTCTCGCCATTTTCCAGCAAGGGAAACTGAGTCTGCATAACATCCAGGACCTGGTTTCTCAGCCTCAAGGGATGAGAAATTCAAGGAGGAAGGAAGACAGAGAAGAGAAACTTCGGTGCCCCCTCCCCGCTCTTGCCTGGGGGCTGTGCTGGGCTTCTTGAATGGGAGTGATGTCTTTTCCTAGCATGTGAATCTCATTATCCGCCCAGCTCTCAAAAGCCTGTTATGCTATTATCATTATTATTATTATTGACATTGTTGTTGCTGTAAAGATTATTTCCATTGCTTACCATCTCCCTGGGGCAGGAAAAGGCCCGAGGCTCCACTACGCCTTGTGTGATGGAGAAACTAAGCTCAGAGAGGGGCAGAGACCTGGCCAAGGTCCTGGAGGGTCTCAGAGTCAGCATAAGGACAAGAACCCAGGACCCCATCGGCCCCTTTCTCAGAGCAGCCTGCTCTCTGTGAGGCCGGGGTCTCTTGGGGAGACAGGGAAACCGCTGCTCTGGGCCACGAACTGGTTTTTCTAAATGGATGTGGCCAGGCTTGCTCCCACCTCCAGGCCTGGATGCACACGGTACCGCCCACCCAGCGCCCCTCCCTGGACTGAGCTCCATTTCCCCTGGGCCACCTCTGGCCATGGGGTGCTGGGGCTGGCGGATGACCTCAGATCTCCTCTATTACTGAGGCTCTGAAAATAGCCTCCTGCCCTCGCGGGGTGGGGCGGAACGGGGCTCCGTTTGTGCCCGCCCAGCTCCCCCATGCCAATGGCCCCCAACGTGTGAGTCACCCTAACAGCTGTGGTGGGGACCGGACCTCGGGGCCCTTTTCCGCAGCTCCCCCATCCCGTCCCCACCCCAGCTGACCTGCTGAGGCAGAGGGAGGATAGAGGGGGCCAGTCCCCTGTCAGGTCCTATCCAACCTCAGAGGTGCTTTTTCTGCGTCACCATGTCACTTGACGTGCCAGCCCCAGGGGTGGGGAGCGATTCGCCCAGGGTCACACAGCCGGTCAGCAGAGCCGGGACCAGAGCCCAGGTGGTCTGGCCAGAGAAGCTGGGGTGGGAAATCGATGGAGGTGCAGGACACTGTCCCCTGTGGAGGGGACACCAGGGTGGCAGGAGGCCTGGGCGATGGCTGTGGCTGCCACCCGAGGCCTGGAGCTTATTGGGGCGGTAATAAGAGGTAGCTGGGAAGGGGCAGCTGGAGTGTCAGCCAGCAGGCCTTCTTGAACAGGATGCCACCTCTTCCTAGCATATGAACCCCATTATCGGCCCAGCTCTCAAAAGCCTGCATTACACTATTATTATTATTATTATTATTGATGTTGTTACGATTGTTTTGCGCCCAGACTCTTCCTCCCCTTGAAGCCCTTTGTCTCTGAGCCCCCTCCCCCTTTCCGATCTCCTATCCTCTTCTGGCTCCTCCCCTCTCCAAGCTCCCGTGCCCCTGCCTTATCCCTACCCCCTCCTCCCCGGGCCCTCTCTGGGGAAAGATGCCAGGGAGGCGGGCAGGGGCGGGAGCCCACGTCACTGGTGACCCCAGCTGGTCCTGGAGGAAGACAAACAGCCTGTAACTGGGTCATGGACCTGCTGCCCTAGCCTCCCACATCCTCTTGGGGAGGTCAACCCAGGTGAGAGGCAGGCCTGTCACTCTCTTTGTCCCATAAGACCTGTGACAACCAATGCCTCTTCCCCAAGCACTTCCCAATGCCCTCACTGGCTGACAGGGCAAAGGAGACAGCCAAGGCAAGCCAGATGCCAAGAATCCTCCTGAACTCCTAGACATCCCTCAAGGCCCTCTCTCCAGTGTTCCTTCCTTCAGGCAGCCTTTCCTGCTCTCCTCAGGGTTGTCCCAGACCCAGCCTGCACCACACAACTTGGGGTCTCTGAGTCCAGCTCAGTTGCTCTCCCCCAACCCCGAGGCCCAGGGCTGAGGCACTCACTGCCAGGCAGACTTGTTGAGGGAATGAGTTTGGGTGACAACAGCCTCCATTTTCACCTTCTGTATGATCCAGGAACAAATCACTGTTCCACCTTGGGCCTGTTTCTCATTCTGTACAAAGGGCAGAAAAGGACATTGCACCCTTTTGGGGGTCGGTGGGGGGGCTTATCCATTGCCCTGGTAATCAGAGCTGCAAGGTGAGGGGAGGCAGTAAGACCAGGCCTTTCCCAGAAACCCCACTTGGCCAAGGCAAGTTAGATGCCAAGAATCCTCCTGAACTCCTACACATCCCTCAAAACCCTGTCTTCACTGTTCTTTCCTTCAGGCAGCCTTTCCTGCTCTCCCTGCTGGGACTTCCTGGCCAAAGAGGACAGCAGCAGCTGGGAGGTCCAAGCCCCTGCTGGGCGCTATGGACTGGTCAACTGCGCACTGGATTGTGCCCCACTCTGGGCCTCCCTGTAGCCCTCCCATCCTGACAGTCCAGGGCAGCAAACCAGGACGTGAAACTCCAATTCCCAAACCAAAAGTTTCCCACGAAGGATTCTCTCTCCTTCATTCACTCAGTGATTCAACAAACATTACTGAGAATCTCTTATCCATCCCTAAGCTTTTATCCCAAACCCCTATGCACCCTTCAAAGCCCTGGTTCCAATGTCCCCTCCTCCAGGTTAAGTGTCAAACAGCAGAGCTCATATTCGAACACAGGCCCATCTGCTGCCAGAGTAAGTGTTCCTAACCTAGAGTGGTTCCTCCCCTCAAGCTCAGAGCATCACAGCTTATGAACAGCTCTCATCCAATGAGGGAGAGATTCATTTGGTTGTTCAACAAACATTTACTGAGTATGTACTTTGTGTCAGCTCCATGCATGATGCTGGGGACACAGCAGTGTCCTCTGCTCAGCCCTCACCCAGATCCTGACGTGGGCAGGGATGGATATTAAACAAGCTAATAAACATGGAATAAAATGCCAGGTTGAACAAAATGCTCTGGAGAAATTTAAAGGAGTTTGAGGACGGGGCAGGGAGTTGTTTTTTTTCAGCTAGGGGGGGTTAATCGAGGGTCTCTCATAGGAGAGGACACTTGAACAAAGACCTAAAAGATGACACTCCACGGTAGGAGCTTTGCAGGCGGAGAACACAGTACATGCAAAGGTCCCGAGGCAGGACCATACCTGATGTTTGGGGAGAATAGCGAGGAGGCCGGTGAGGCTGGAGCAGAGTGAACAATAGGGAAAGTGGAGGTGGTAAGGGCAGGAAGGTAAGGACCCCTGGGAAGACTTCGGGTAAACTAAGTCCAGAGAGTAGAAAGTCCCCACCAAAGTGACGAGCGAGTCTGAGCCCTGGGTCTCCTGACTTCCCTCTCCCTCGTGTCCTGGGTGGATGCTGGGGGCTGAGCCAGAAGGCCACGGTGTGGGGGAGACAGACAGGGAGCGAGGCAGAGCATGTACTGAACTGTCAACTCTACGAAATGGGAACAATTGTTGTGCCCACTGCCCAGAGGGAGAGACTGAGGCACTGAGCACTGAAGCCATCGGCCCAAAGTCACGCAGACAGGAAGGAGCCGCACTGGGACTTGGACCTGGGTGCCTCCTGACTCCCTGGCCCCACTTGCCAGCTCCCTTGAGTACAGGGTCTGGCCCCATCCTCGGGACTTCCCAGCAACGCCCGTTCTGCACCCCACCTGATCTCTCTGAATCCCATGTGGCCCGCTTCCCCGCTCAGCCCTGGGTCACGTGCCAAAGCGGCAGCACGGTCCTGACAGCCCCTCACCTACACTGTAGCCCCTCGAGGGCATGGCTTTGATCTGTTTCATCCACTGCTGTGTCCTCAGCATCCAGATCAGCAAAGGAGCAATTTCATCCTTTGCCTGTTCCCTATGCACACACCCCGACGGACAAAGGATGCTGGTACCCACGTGGGTCTGGCCAAACTCAGGGAGACCCTGAACAGGGCTGGGAGGGCGGGGAGGAAAGACCAAGAGAAAAACCCTGGCTGGGGGGTCAGGGCTCAAGGTCTGGGGGAGTCACCACTGTCCCTGTCACCCGGCCCAAGCTGAGCTGATAGCGACAGAAGGAAAGGAGGGCAAGTTGGAAAGTGCCTATGGGATGTTTAATACAGTTATTACTTTAGAGAAAACCACAATCACAGCCAAGCTTATTTGGCACCGACTGTATACCAGGCCCTGTGTTAAGGGTGAAACATCTGAAGGGTTAGATCACCTGCCCAGAGACACACAGCCACCTGGGCGAGATCTGCATGCAGGTCCAAGGCCGCCCTGGGTCTCTGCCCGGTGACCCGTCAGGGCACGTACGTGTGCACGTCTGCATGCTCACACGTGTGGGAGCGTGGGCTGCAGGCACTACGTGCCGAGGGTCTACACACACCCAGGTGAGGGGGCAGTGCACGCGCGTGCGGGTCGCTGTGAACACGTGGTTTCATGGGGCAGGAGGTCCCAGGACATTCGGCGTGTCCCATCCATTTGGTGTGAGGGAGGTAGGAGGTTCAGGCAAAGAAAGAGACATTGGAGAGAGAGAGAGAAAGAAGAGAGATATTGGAGGGAGGGAGGGAGGGAGGGAGGGAGAGGGAGAGAGAGAGAGAGGGAGAGAGGGGG
>NW_006787630.1:336176-343647 GCF_000442215.2 Lipotes vexillifer | reverse complement strand
GGAGGGAGGGAGGGAGGGAGAGGGAGAGAGAGAGAGAGGGAGAGAGGGAGAGAGGGAGGGAGAGAACGCTGACTCGGCCAGAATCCCAGCGTCGTGATTTACAAGGCGCCGACCCTGACGCGCAGAGGCACCTCCACCGCAGAGAAAAGATGGGGGAGAGACACAGACACGGAGAGAGACAGAAAGAGGGAGAGAGATGTGGGGCGAGCTTGTGCGTACAGGAGCCAATCAGAGGCCATCAGACCACGGGTGGGGGGGCCACAGGGAGCACCCACCTGCCCAGGCTGGCCAAACAGCCAGGTGGGCAGTGGCCCCGAATCCCCAGCCCCACCAGCCATGCTGTGCCATGCCGGGCAGGCCCTAGCCCTCTCTGATCTTGGCCCCTGTCCCAGCCCTGAGGTGCTGGGGGACCCTCAATCACAGCAGAGCCTCCCAGAACCCACACCAGGCTGGCCCCTCGTGCCTTCCCCCGCAAACCCGCAACAGACACCTGGCCCATAAGAGGTGCTTAATGAAGATCTATTATATTCAATCAAGACAAAGTTGGGGACCCTCTCGCAGCCTCAGTCTCCCCACTGGAGAAATGGGGTAAAAAGAGTGCTGCCCAGCAAGGCAATGAGGTGAAGGAATGAAGGAAAGAATGAATGAACGAGGAAGGGGGACCTGGCGGCCGCACTGCCGTGGCTGCAGCCCAGGCCCAGCCTGCGGCCCCGGGGAATCCTGGGCACTGCAGCCAAGAGGGATTTGGCCCCAAACCCGGAATAACTAACGTGGCGGTGGAGGCGGGCGGGAGGGAGGCCCAGAGCGGGGCAAGCGCGGGGAGGCCGGCCTTCCCGGCGGCAGGATTTATGGAAGTAACGGCTGCCCCACACAGTTCCTCTTCAGAGTAAAAGTGAAAAGCACTTGAGTCACCACTGAAACAGGGACGGGGCTCCCAGAATCCTCCAGGGCCACCCGGGCCGCGGCTGCCACCCCCTCAGTGGACGGGACCCCGGGGGCACAGGGCGGGCTGGCACGGGAGCAGCCCACCCGCCCCCCACCCCTTCACACGCCCCGAGCCGGTCTCGGCTCAGGATCCGGGTCGGATCGGCTAAAAGGGAGCTATTTTAGTATGGGCTCGGGTTGTAAAATTAGTCAAGGGGGGAGATGGAGGCCCAGAGATGGAGAGACAGAGAGAGACAGAGATGGAGAGAGAGCGAGACAAGGAGAGGGAGAGACGCAGACAGAGAGAAATGGGTAGGGTGCGATGAGGTAGCCAGGAGTGGGGGTCCTGCATGGGTAGTCTGGGTCCTTCCGGGTTCCCCCGCTGGAGACCACAGACCAGGCTGGGCCTGCAAGCAGCTGCGAGGATTACACTGAGGGGGTCCTGGGAGGGGGACCTGGGTTCCCCTCCAGGGTGGGGGCACCCGTGGGAGAAAAAGCAGAGGAGGGGGAGCCCCCTGCGCTTGGGCCACCCCATCCCCATCCTAGCCTGGGAGCTCCCTGGTCCTCTCTCTGCCTGTCTCTGTCTCCCGGTCGCCCTGTCCCTTGCACACAGCAACCTCAGGTATTTTTTATTGTCACATTTCCACCAAGAGCCCGCCTGGCTGATCCTTGCCCTGCACCCCAGGGAAAGCCAGGCCTGGGGAGCACAACACCAGCTCTGGTTCTCACTGCCACACACTCTGGGCAACGTGGACGGAGCCTGTCTCCCGAGGAGTCCTGATGGGGGAATTCCAGGGCCCAGTGACAATAGGCTGCGGTCCAACCTCCTCGCCTGGAATAGCCTCCCTGGGCTCAGCCCCCTTGGGCGGCTCTGGGAGCGAGCGCGAGGAAAAGGTGGAGGAGGCGGGGGCACCCCGGGGCCACTCAGGCCACCCTGAGCCCAGAATGAGAGGCCCAAGGTCACCGGGCAACCCTGCCTAGGACCCTCATGGCTCTTGGGGAGAGCTTCGGGCGACAAGAGGCAGAGGGGGGCCAGTGATGACTGCGTCTGGGGACCCCCAAAGTTGCTCTGGAGGGGAAGGAAGGTCTGGAGAGGGGCAGGGACATGCCCAAGGTCACCCTGGGGATGATGGGTAGGACAGGCCCTGAGACCCCCTAAGCACCAGCCCTTACATTCCCCCATGGGGAGCCAGAAACTGGAGGACCTGGAGGGGGCGGGTGAGAGGGAGCCTGCCATGAGTGAGGGGCACCCTCGGATCATGAATGGGGGACCCCCATTGGAGACTGGCATCCACGTGCTCTCTGTACCGTGGTCCTCAGGACACTCAGCCACCGGCTTGACTCCCACCTCCCTATGCCCCGCACTTCACAGCTTGGAGGCCACACTGCCCCTCTCCGGAACCTGCCTTAGCTCCGTGTCACTTCAGGGGAAACTGAGGCCGGGACCCCAGTGGCCTAAGGACACACAAGGAACCGGGGTCAGGGCAGAGCTGGAGGGTGGAACCAGTAGACTTGGGAGGGTGCCCCCCCCCCTCCCTGCCATGGAGCTGGGAGAGGGAAGGGGTCCCCCAGGGGCGACCCGGGACAGGGGCAGCCGCCCCCTTCCCACACATCCCCTGGGTCATTGCACAAGGGCCGAGCCCCGGGCAGTCTGGGAGCTCGGCCAGGGGTGAGAGGCAGCGGGCGGGGGCAGGGGCAGGTGCCGGGCTGGCGAGGGCGTCCGCAGCGCCGCAGTGCCCGGACCAGACCCCGGAACGCCAGGCCTCCCGGCTCCTCCCGGCGGCGGCGGCTCAGTAACTCACAATCGATGCGGCGAAAATATGGGGATGGGGTTGAGGGACGGGGGGAGGGGGGGGAGAGGGAGACCGAGCCGGGACGTCGGGGCCCCCTCCCCCCACGGCTGGCGCCTCCAACTTTGCGGGCCCCCTCCCCCTCCGCGCACACGTGGGCCAATAATGGGGGGAAAGGCTGCCCGGGGCCTGGGTGGCGGCGCACAGGCTTGCGGGGTGGGGGGGGGTCCGGGGAACGCATCAGAGGGGTCCTCGTCTCAAGAGTCCCCGGGCATCCAGGATCCAACCAGGACTCCCTCGATTCCTCCTAGGAGCAGGCCTGGGTCGAGGCCTGGGGCCAGCGCAGAGCCCCACCTTTAGCCTTCTCCCGGGCGCCCCCCGACCTTCCTGGCTGGGGTGGGGGAGCGCGTCCTGCGTCCGGGGAGGGCGAGGCTGTAGGGCGAGCCAGAGAGGTCGCGGGGGGCGGGGCGGGAGTCCCCGGCGAGGGTCCTGGGTGGGGGGGAGGTGTCCCCGGCCCAGCCCAACCCCCCCACCGGACCCCGGCCGGCGGCGGGGGCATCCCGGCCGCGGCGGCGGGAGGGACGCGCGCCTTTTTCGTCCCGCCTCCTCGGGCTTCCAAACTCCGGGGCCGGGCAGCGGGGGACGCGGGGCCGGGGCACAGTGGGGCGCGGGCCGAGGGCAGGGTGGGGGCCGTACCTGGGTCAGGCAGAGCGGGGACGAATACATCCCGGGCGCGGCGGGAGGCGCAGGGCCGGCCGGAGCGGGCGCGCTGAACTTACTGAGTCATTTTTCCAAACCCCCCCCCGCGGCCGCGGCCGGCGCGCTCCTCGCCGCCTCCTCCCTCGGTCTCCCTCCCTCCTCCCTCCCGCGCTCGCCCTCCCTCCTGCGCCCGACTCCCTCTCTCTCCCTCTCTCCGTCTCTCTCTCCTTTCCTGTCCCCCCTCCACCTCCTCCTCTGTCTCTGTCTCTCTCTGTGTCTCTGTCTCTCCTCCCTCTGGCAACCTCCTCTCTCCCTCCCCCAATTTCTCTCCCCTCCCACCCCGAACCTCCCACTTCTCAACATCCAACTTTCAAAGAAACGAGGGAAAAAAGAGCGCGAGCGAGGAACGAAAGCCGCTCCCCGTCTCCATGCCTCCTGAACCCCCATCGTTGCTTATTATTACGAATTTCCAGCCGCCCTGGGCCGGGGCACTGGACGGGGACCCACGGGCCCGCGCACACCCCGACCACAGCGGGTCCCCCTGGACCGCCAGCCCGAGTCGAGTGGGCAGGGGGTGGGTTGTCGCAGGACATTTGGGGTCCATAGGTGGGCTCTGAAGACCACCCCCCCAGCCCGCCCCGAGCAAGCCGGGAAGTTGGAGAAAGGAGCGGGGTGGGGGGGGGGGTTGGGAAAGAACGAAGAAGTGACGTGTGCAGAGGCCCGGCGCGAGCGCGCCTCTTTCCCCTTAAAGATGTACAACCCGGGGTGATTGGCGGGAGAAGGGGTCCCACGGCATCCTCTCCCCCTGCTCCTCTCGAGAGCCAGACAGGGGCTGCAGTCCCCAGGCAGAGGAGCTTGGCTACAACTGCCCTTCCGTGGCCAGAAGGGCCGCAACCAACAGGGGAGCCTCCAGAAATCTGCTGTCTCCTCCTCAGCCAGTATCAAAGGGGAACTGGGAGTTGGGGGGCTTCGGCCTCCCCCATATGTCGCCCCCGTACCCCAGGAGTAAGATGTCCAGGCAGTACCTCAGGCTGGCCAGATAAAACCTCGCAGCCTCTTCCCGGGTGTCTGGTAATTCCTACTGCCCCCCCCCCGCAGTGTGCCCATTTCACGGATCCAGAAACTAAGGCATGCGGAGTGGCTTGAAGCCCGGCTACCTGGCCCCAGGGCCCACACTCTGCAAGCTTGGTTGTTCTCCCTCTGGAATAGATGGGCACAGACCTGGCGCTGACAAACTAGCCTCACCCCTCTCCCAGTTCACTCCAAGAATCCTCCCAGGCTCGCTCAGAGGCCTCGGGCCACCTAGCAGACCAGCATGCTCCCGGATTGGTGTCCACCCCTGTGAAGTGGACGAACAGTGCCCACCCCAGGCGGTTGATCAGCATAAGAATACTGGCACTTAGCAGTATCCGTCAAATATGCACATTCTTAGAAAGCTTGGCCATTTTGCCCCGTGTGTCCCGAGTACAAATGATAACCTCTCGCCAACTTCGGACAGCTGCCCCATGCCCAGGGGCATGGAAGACGCCAGCAACTCTGTTATTCTCCCGTGTTTCAGGGGAGGAAACCAACGCCCCAGGAACGGATGCTACTGACCTGGGGCCCTGGAGCTGGACCAGAAGTGAGCAGGATTCGTACAGGACACATATGCCCTCCATCCCGCCGGCTCCCCCTGCACGTGGGTGATGGCCATTCAAATAGCACTTCACAAATGGTTTTTTAAAAAAACCCACTGTGCAGCCATGGGGGGTATTTAAACCCCAGAAAGAAAGGGAGAGGCAGGTGTCTAGGAATCCAAATGCCAACGTAACATAAAGCAATATTTTATTATATAAAAAGACGCCATGAACACCTGGAGGGCAGAATCCCCAATTCACAGACATTTCCAAGTTCAGGTTGGCTTCGGAGCATTCTCCCAGGTGGCAGTGACCCCCAGACTGCCCCCACGCCTGCCCCACAGGCAGCCTTCCCAAGGCAGTTTAGGTTACTTTGGAAGGCACAGTTTGGAGACCACAGACTCTCTGGACCTCAGTTTCCACATCTGTAAAATGGCAACAATAGACGTATCTCGCATTTTGGAAGTCTGGGCAGATGGGAATCCTTAAGATAACGTGTGGAAAGACTGAGTTAATGTATTAGTGGTGGCAGGTGCCAGTTCACAAACATCAGTGAAGAGTTACACATATATATATATATATATATATATATAGATATCAGTTTTGCTGATATATCAGTCAATGCTACTGAGTTCCTAAAATGCAAAATTCTTTTCTAAATGGATTGAGAAATAATAAAATGTGTTAGCGTCACCAATCCTTGAAAAACAGTTTATTATCATTTGGGGGAGAAAAGATAATAATTTTTTATTTTCCCTACTGTCAGCAGGAGTGGTCCCTACAGTGTACACAGTAGGTCCAAAGCAGGCCAGTTGCAGTGCAGGGTTGCAGCCTGGGTCTGTCTTCTCCATCCAGGAGCTAAAACTCCCTGTGCCTCAGCTTCCCGCTCTGTGAAATGGGAGGATAATAGTTTCTACCCCTCTGGGCTGTTGTGGGTAAACCAGCCAGTGTTTGGACCGCACCTAGTGTTTTCTAAACAAAGCAATTGCTGGATTGGACCTGTGTATATAACATCCCAGAAAGGGGCCGCATGATTTAGCTCCTGGCACTTTGGCGCACAGTTTAGCTCATTTTAGTTTAAAAATGCACTCTCCCCATCACTCACTCTTAGGCTCAGATACGGACTGTATCTGTGACTGTCCCAGATACGGACGCATGAGGGTGTTGACTGTCACCCTGTAACACTAATGCCAACAATTTGGAGCCAGCCACCGTGTCCATCTGTGGGGACCAGTTCAGCAGTGCCACCCGGGGGCACAGGCTGGAATACTATGGAGCTCCACAAAATACTAAGGGACCCCCACATAGAGATGCCTCCAAGAAACGCACAGGGGAAAGCATGCTGCAGCGCAGGGCTCCTCCCCCCTCAGCATTATGGACCATCCCTGGTGGGGCCATCTTGGGCACTGTGGGGTGGAGCAGCATCCCTGGCCCCCACCCCCTGGATGCCAGCAGCCCCCCAGTGTGACAACCACAGGTGTCCCCGGACATCACTCAGTATCCCCTGGGACAGAACCACCCCAGTTAAGAACCACTGCTGTAGACTCAGCAAGTAGACTCAAGATCTCATTTGGGATTTTTTTTTTAAAGAATATACATATATCCTTTATAAGAATATATGTGTATCCTTTATAAGAATGTGTATCTGTTACATGTGGAGTTGCTCAGACAAAGCTGGATGAAATAGGGCTTTTCTGGAGTAGGGGGTCCCAGCGGGGTGGGGGTGATGAGGAAGGTTTGATTTTTACTCTGAGTACTTTTGCATCCTCTTTAGATGTTCATGAGTCGCTCGTGTTATTAAAAAGCAAACTTAAAACATGTGAGTGGAATTCACAGCAGCACTTTCAAAACTGAGAGCAGCTCAGGGAGGGATGATCAAAGCCTGAGACCACCAGGGAAGGACACAGCCAGGGGGCCAGGACCTGTGAAAGCACGGCTGGCTGACATTGCCACCCCTCCCGCAACCTTGTGGGGCATCCTGTGTGTTCCCATTTTACAGATGAGAAACTGAGCCTCCAGAAGGGGATGTTAAGGTCCTCTGCCTTGAGAAGTAATGGGGTATGACATGTGGGCTGGTAGAGGCACAACACAGAGACACACACATACAACATGCCCCAAAGAGACGCAAAGACACACAGAAACACACCACATGGAGACACACAGATTCTCTCACGGTCACACAGACTCCAGCAGATACAGACACCCAGATCCGAGGGGACACACACAGACTCATGCAGACTCACACAGAGACACACAGACCCACACGAGGTCATGCACAGCCCAAACACAACACACGTGCAACCAGCCACAATAACACACACATGCCAGAACACAAGTATATACACTTACAAGCACACGAACCCATGGACAGAACCCCTCCTACTATTTATACACTGGCACACACACACACACACCCGGTGACACACAGCACCCGCATTCCTG
>NW_006787630.1:334976-336093 GCF_000442215.2 Lipotes vexillifer | reverse complement strand
ACAAAGCACCCGCCTTCCTGCTCCCCCCTCATGGTTGTCCTCCCTCCAAATGCGCCCACAGCTGGGGTCTTTGCTCTCCAGATCCTGCAGGGACCTGGCTCGGACGTGGAGGTGGGGGGGAGGGCGCGATGGGCTTGGCTCCTCCCCCTCCCACAAACGCAGGTGCCTGTTTACGAGTGTCTGCGTGCCTCTGTGTGTGGCTGTGTGTGCACCTGTGTGGGGGCAGAATTCTGTACACGTGTGGCTGTGAAGAGATAGCTGTAAGAGCGTGTCAGGAGTGTGTGTTGCTGACTGTGCACCAGGTGACAGGTGGGGATGGAGGCCAGTGTGGTGGAGGGCAGTGCCCGGGCATGGGCGTGGGGTGGGGGAGCGCTGCGTCTGAGCACTGGCAGTGGGTGTAGGGCAGGGTAAGCACGGGGAACGGAGGGGCGTGAGGATGGGTGATCTTACCTGAGCTGGGATCCCTGAGTGTTGCGTATGGATGCATCCCTGTGTCAACGTGGGACCCCTTTTCTCCTCTTCCCAAACAGCCCCCCAAGAGGGAATGCAGGTTGAAAGTTGAAAGCAGAGACTCCCACCTGGCCTTGGGGCTTTTATATTTAGAAAATTATATAAAGCGCCCTGGGGTGGGGATGGGGGCGCGAAGGGGATTCCCCTAGAGGGGAGAAAACAACACTGTGTGCCCGCCTGGGGTCTGGCCCGGTCCCGGGCAAGCGCTGGGAGGTAGGGCTGGGGGCGCGTCTCCCTGCCCATCCGGGCGAGGGGGTCTCCTTGGCCACCCCCCTGGTCCAGACTTAACCCGCGCGCTTCGGTAACCATCCATCCCTCGAGACCTCCTCTGGGGGGGAAGGGGGGACCCCCCGCCGCCCCGCCCCCACTCTGGGCCACGCGCACGCGCAGCCCCTGGCGGGAGACATCGGCGCCGAGTGATCGCGTCCCGGCGCCACCTCGCGCCCGAACCTCAAGCTGGGACCACCTGGGGCCGTGCAGATAGGGGACCCCGAGGCAGGGGTAATTGGAGCGGACGGGGTAGGGAGTGAGAGGAGAGGACAGAGCTTTGGCGAGGTGGAGGAAGCACCCGTTCCCCATCCGGCAGCCCGGGTTACAGGAAAAAAGG
>NW_006787630.1:324221-334962 GCF_000442215.2 Lipotes vexillifer | reverse complement strand
GGGGGGGAGTGTAGACCCATCCCCAGGAATAGTCACTCAGCGCGTCAAACGCACACAGCGACACCCAACTGTCCCCTGAGGCGCAGCCACGCGACACAGTTCCCCACTCACTGGCAATCCCCTAACCTCCACACACTCATACGTGGACACCCCTATGGTCATCCAGGGACATCACGTCCCCCGGGACATCCAACTCAGCCACACGGCTTCACAACACCGCCCCACGGGAACCCGTGGCACAGTCGCCCAGTCACCCTAACACACACACACACACACACACACACACACTGTCCCATAGCCGCACAATGCTCTAACAACACGCAACACAACACACACACACAGCCACGTGGATGTGCAGATACACAGATACATAAAGGAGAGGACCCCACGCCCGGGGACCCACGGACCCACGGACAGGCATGGGACCACCTAGCTGCACAGACCCGCGAATGCACCCCCGGATTCCCGTGCTGACTCGTTTGAGAGCACGGGGGCCCCCAAACGCACCCCTCGAGTGAAGATGCCACTGACACCGGCGGACCGAACACCGGAACCCTCAAGTGCAGCTACCGGCGCTCGCGGGCCTGGGGCGCGCCCGGCGTAGACCCGGTGACCCCTCCCGGCTGGGACCGCGGCGGGGCTGGGGTCGGCCGAGGGGCGGGGCTCAGGCGGCGCTAGGGCCGGCCGGGTGGCTGCCCCTGCGCGGCGCCGAGAGCGGCCGCCCTCCCGGCTCCAAGTTCAAGGCGCCCGGCGGCGGCCGCTGCGCGCTCTCCGCCCCTCTCCGCAGCGGCCATTTTCCGCTAGCTGGCGCGCCGCGCTCGCCCGGGCCGGGGCAGCCCGCGGGGGCCGCCGCGACCCCCGCCCCGCACGGCCCCGTCGGGCGCCCCCTCCCTGGGCCCGGCTTCCCAGCCGGCTGCGCGCCTGGGGGTCTTGCGCCCGGAGCCGCGCCCTCCCGCCTACCTTCTCCCGCCGGGCCAGGGAGGGGGCGGAGGCCTGGCCTGTGGGGGACCCTCTCCCGGGAGCCCCGCCCTCCCCTCCAACTCCATGGTGCCCGCGAGGGGCCCCCAACTTGGGGTCCCCCGCTGCGCCCCGCGCGCCAGCTCCGCCCCCAGCCGCGGGGGGGGTTGGGTTGGCGGGCGCGGGCAGGCTCCCTGCAGGCTCGGAAAGACGTGTTTTTTTCCAGATACGAAAACAAAAGAAAACAGAAAAAAAATAGCAATTGTCTTTGCAACACACACACACACACACACAAGCAGAGCAAGAAGGGGTGCATCTGCATGGGTGCTGGGGGCACAAGCAGAAAATGTCTTTCTGTTGTTTATCTAGTTCCATTCCTGCAAGCAGACCTATCTCACACACACACACATACACACACACACACACACACACCTCTCTCCTCTAAGCATTCACCCGCTGAACACTATTTTTTAGCTCATGGAAAATTTTCTGTCTGTTTACGAGCAGAAAATGATCTCTCGTGCTCAAAATGCATGTCCTGCAGCTGCCCCACTCTCGCACTGGAGAAAAGCTTACTCTGTGTGTGTGTGTGCGTGTCTACACACACACAATCCATCTCCCTCAAAACACACACGCACACACAAATGTGTCCCTTCCTCTCCCTAAGTTTTCATCACCTGAAAAACCAACATCTTTCTCTGGAATTCTTGGTTCTCAAGAAACCATGAACACTCTTGTTCACTGAGAAGGGCTGAGAGCTCTCTGTCACCAGGCAGGACCCTCCTCCACACACACACACACACACACACACAGGCAGACAGCTGGGGACACTCGCGGCCCGGGCCTCCTCGACTCCGACACCGACACAGAACGCACACCGACGCGCCTGCGGCGTGTTACAGGCACACACAGTCTGCGGGTGTCACCTAGATACACCGGGGCCCACGCTCACAGTCGATGCGGTTCTTGGACGCACACCTCCTGCAGGATGCCACGAACACAGTCTCACACTCACAACCTGCGGTGTCACCCAGACAGACACACGGGGACCCACATGCTCACAGCCTTTGGGGTGTCACCCAGACACCCACAGCCTCCACGCTGTCACATACACAGACTCACAGCCAGCAGGGTGTCACTCAGACACGCACACAGATTGACAATCATAGAAAGACATTTCAGACCGCGGACTGAGCCACACGCCGACCCCCCCAGGGCACCAGCGCCCCATGCTGGGTCCCTACTGCCTGCCCCCCCCCCCCCCCCCCCCCCCAGGACCCCTCCCCCAGGCCATCGCAGCAGCCACCCTTGCCCCTGAGTGCAGGTGTCCCGGATACACAGACACAAACACGCACAGCGGGGAGACGGGACAGATGGGGACACAGACAGAGACTAGGACACTGAGGGTGACAGACCTGGGGGGCAGGGGTTCCCTGGGGGTCCCGCAGGGGCTCCAGGCGGGGCGGGGGGCGGGGAGCGCGCGCGGCGGCTCGGTAGGTGTGGGGGGGAGCGGGCGCCCCCTCCCCGGGTCGGGATTAAGGGAGAAGCCTCCGCAGAGAGAGGGAGGGGCCGGGCCGTAGAGGGTCAGCGCCCCCGCCCCTGCTGCGCGGGCTGCTGCGGGCTGGGAAGCCGTGCCGCAGCGCCCCCGCCCCCCGCCACGCGCTCTCCCGCAGTCCCCCCTCCTCCGGCAGCCGCAGAGTAGGCACCGCCCCCTTCTCCCCGCCCCCTCTCAGGCTCTGAATCTGGCGCAACTGGGGGACGACGGGAGGGGGGCTTGCCGCGACCTGGTGGGGTGGAGGAGGTTCTGCTGCCGTCCTTCTGTCTGGGTTTCCCCCTGCCTGCGACCTCACTTCCTCCCAACTGGGGCTCCAGTATTCAGGGACCCCTTTGGGGAGGTGGTTCTCAGCTTCCCCAGGGAGGACGCCAGGGTTTCGGGCGGGGGCAGACAGCACCCCGGGAACAGAATCAGGCCCTGGCCCGCCCTTCTGGAGCCATGGCTGACTCTGGGCTCTTCTGGAAGTTAAATCTGTGCGTTGTTGGGCACCCCGGGGGCCGGAAAATCTCAGGCAAACGGTGGTTAACAGCAGCTCTGCCTACATAGTAGGTGTTCAGTATGTAGCCAATATCTCAGGCGTCCAGGGAGCGTTCGCTCTGGGACGCTGAGGTTTTCGGGCTTCATTTGCACATTCCTTTCCCCATTTTTAAGAAGAGAAAAGTGAGGCCCGGAGAGGGGGAGCTCCTCAACCATCACGTAAGAAGCCCAAGGGTCCTAATCCTAACGGCTCTTCCAGGGTGCTTTGCAGGTGAGGGGGTGAGGTTCTGGAGGTGGCCTCCCCTCTCACAAACCTGAAGCCAGAAGGAGCCAGGGTGGATACACCGGCTCCAGAGAAGAAAGGGTCAAGAGGATAGAGACCCCCTGCTCTCAGCTCGACTCTAATCTGCCTCTGTTAATCCCCAGTTTGAACCCTCAGCTCCTCCCCTGCCTCATGGAATTAGGTACCTGGGAGGAGAGGCGAGGCGGGGAGGTGGGGGGTGGACTGATGTCAGCCAGGCAGGGATTCGGGTCCAGATGGCAGTAGTAGGGGCACAGAAGCTGTCCCCCACCCATCATTTTCCCCACAAGGCCACCCCTGGGCCTGCAGGCATAGAGTTAAATGCTTTACACGAGGCTATGCATTTACCCTCATAGCAGCCCCCTGAGGTGGGTGGTGCTATTAACTTTTTTTTTTTTTTTTAAATTTTATTGGCATGTAGTTGGTTGCTATTACCTTTGTATCCCCATTTCACAGATGAGGAAACTGAGGCTCAGATTGGTTTAGACGCTTGCCCAATTTTACCCAGTCGGTAAGTGATGATTGATGGTCCGGAGGACACTTTCCTGACATTGAATCTCCTGATTTTGGCTTCTTTTGAGAGAATCTCCCAAATTATCAAGTCCTGGTTCCTTTTTGCTTAACAGTTCTTCCCTCTATCTATCTATCTCTTTCCTCTCACATTTTGCTATAAGCAGCGAGAAGAAATGGGGCTGCACCTTAGACACTTGACTGGAAAGTCCCCTCTGCTAAATATCCAAGTTCATCACTTACAAGTTCTGCTTTCTGTATAACTGTAGGACACAACTCTGCTAAGTAATTGCCACTGTATATAAAAGATCCCCTTTCTTCCAGATGTGTTGGCTTACATTTCTTCCACCCTAGGACATTCCCAAAAGACAGACTGATTAGTAAACATATAAAAAATGTCCAGGCTTACAGAGACCAAAGAAAGGATAATGAACAATGAGAACCTACCATGCTTTGGCACCCATCAAAATCAGTAAAGATTTCTAAGTTGATAAAACCCAGTGCTGGTGAGGATGTGGTAAAACAGGCGTTTTCATAAATTGCCTGGAGGTAAATGTGTATATGAACTGGGAAAGCAGTTTGGCAGGCATGGCAGAGGCCTAAGCCAAGTTCAAACCTTATGGTCCAATTTCCAGGAGTCTATCCTGAACTTGGGAAAAGGTATGTATGCCCCTAATCGCCACAGATTTGTGAAAATTGCTATAAATCAGTGTTTCTCAGTCTTTTTTTCATTATCCCCCCACTTGTTTTAGACATTTTTTTCCTAATCACCCCTTATAAAATTGTAATACCCAGATATACTGAATATTTGTTTATATTTGTTTATATACATATATGTATGTATATCTGCGTTTTGTACATTAAAAGAGTAAGATTTTTTTTCACCCCCCCCAAGAACTTATTTTTGTCCTTGCTGAGAATGCATGCTATAAATAATGGCATAGCCTTCTGATGGGATGATACAATCCTTTAAAAAGAAGTTTCAGTATGAAAAAGGCACCTACCCCGAAAGAAAATGCGCAAAAAGCACGCAAACAATGAAACGTGGGTGGCCAATAAGTGCATGAAGAGATGTCCAACCTGTTTAAGAATCAAGGAAATGCATGACAAAGCCACATCAAGGCCCCATTATCATTGCCCCAAATTTAAAACGTCCAACAATACCAAATGATGGAGGGGCTGTGGGTACACAGGGCTCTTCCACACTGCAACCACTTTGGAAAACAGACTGATATTAATGACAACACTGAACATTCATGTGCCACATAACATAGCCTTTCCTCGCCTAGATACATACCCACAAGAAACCCTGGCTTCTTGCCCCAGGAAACACGCCACAAAATTATCATTACTGCACTGTGAATAAGGCGGACACCCAGAAACAACCCAAATGTGCTCATTGCTGAGAGAATGGAGAAATGCATCGTGGGAAATTCATCCAGTGGCATATTAATCAGCAGCCACAGTGGTGTTCTCAGCCACAGGCCAACAGTAAGGATAGACTTAGCAACATTACGTGGAGTGGAGCAAAAGATTCCCAAATATTAGACACAGCATGAGTCCCTCTTTATGAATTCAGAGTAACTAAAATGAGACAACATTTTGGGAAAATATATATCTGAGATACAGTTATTTTCAAGAAAAGAGAGGATTCAGGAGTATTGGTTAACTCTGGGGAGAGGAGCCCAGAAAGTAGGATGGGGAAGAAGCACTTTGAGGTGTGAGTTATTGTGAAAGTTCTGTTTACCCTGGTGGTTATTTATTTTGAGGATTTGGGTATTTATTCTATTAGCAAACATTTAAATTTACTAATAAATGGGACAATGATAAGTGCAAGTCGTGAGTCAGACTGGGATTAAACTCATGCCAGCATCTAAAGCCCAGATAAACAGCTAAATCACGAACTCAAAATTAGGATGTTCTGGGAACACTGACAACTCCATGTCAGGGGAGGGGAGGCTGTCTGTATGGTTCACAGCTGTGTCCCTGACACTGAGAACAGTGCCTGGTACATAGTAGATGCTCAATACATATTTATTGAATAAGTGAAAGTCTCAGAGGGACAACGCCTGTTTAAAATCCCATTTTTAAAAAGAATCAATATGTGTGTGTATCTTCAGTCTTTATATACATATAAAAATGAATCACATAAAATTTATGTGTACTAAACATGTATTATGTAGTATATATTATGAACACATGTATAATTATTACATATATAATTTATATTTGTACATTATATAATATGTGTATATTAAATGTATATTTAAAAGAATCACACACACGCACCAGCGTTCCTCAACCACAGCACTGATATGAGCTAATCTCCAAGATCCTTTATTATGCAGAGGAAAAAAAAAGAAAACCCAAAACGCTGAATGATAAAGACACGCGTCCAACATTTACATAAGAACATGAAGAAAGCCACACAGATACCCACACCTGTGCGTAGGTGATATGCTTAGCCCCATTTTTACAGATGTGGGAACTGAGGCCCGGAGACTTACTTACTGACTACCCAAAGTCACTTACTACTCAGCTCTGTCTCTAGCACAAAAGCAGACACAGACAGTAAGTAAACCAATGGGCGTGGTCAAGTGTCAATAACATTCTTTTGTGTCTGGCTTCTTTCACTCAGCATAATTATTTTGCAGCTCATCCACTTTGTTCCATGTACCAATAGCTTACGCCTTTTTATCACTGGCTAGTATTCCCTTGTCTGGATGTGTTAACCTTGTATCCGTTCACCTGCTGAGGGACATCTGAGTTGTTTCCAGTTCCGGGACTATTACAAATAAAGCTGCTATGAACCTCCGGGCACAAGCCTTCGTATGAACATTTGCTTTTGTTCCTCGTGGTGGTAAATGTCCGGCAGTGGAATGAGTCGTATGCTAAATGCATTTATGTCAAAGTCTTTCATGGCCATAGACTTTCATTTCTCTTAGACAAAGACTTAGGAGTAGAAGCTGGATCCCACGATGGTAGGTGTGTGTTTAACTTTTTAAGAACCTGCCGAACTATTTTCCAAAGTGGTTGCACCATCTGACACGCCCTCCAAAGGGATGGGGAATTTCAGTTGCCCCACATCCGGTGGCCAAGACTGAACAAACACAAGAGCAGATGCATCATTGCAGACCTGGTGAGTGACGGGGAGAGTGCCAATCAGATGGCAGCAGGGGTGGGGGAGCGGGGAAGGTGAGGGATAAATCCAAAGCTTGCTGGATTCTGCAGAGCCCTGCTGGCCCCGCCCCCCTTCCCAGGCCCTAGGGAAAAGCAGCTACTGGTTTGGGGCGGGGCCCCCAAATCCACACCTGGATTCTACCCAAGGGTTGTCACTTCCCTGTCCTGGAAGAAATGGCCAGTTCTCCTGGCTAATCTCAGAGTCCAGGGCCTGCCTTCGGGAGGCCTTAGGTGGGGCTCAAGCATCAAACGCCACGTTGGCCCTAAGTGATCTTCAAATATATCCAGTGAGGACAGTTTGCCAGTGAACCAATGGAGTCTTTGAATCCTTGTCCCCTCTGCTGCAAGGACTGGGCTTCTGGGTCTCTACCTCAAGGAACGAGGAGAGCGGCCCAAGGCACAGACAGGAGTCACCCAGCCTGGGTTCAAATCCCAGCAGTGTGACCCTGGGCAAGTCACCTCAATTTGCTGAGCCTCAGTTTGCCCATCTGTAAAATGGGGGAGGGGAACACAGTAGTCATACCAAGGATGAAATAAGTCGATATTTGCCAAGTGCCTAGAACAGGACCTAGCACCCAGTGTATGATGGAGGGCGTTTGTTGCATAAAAGCAAACTAGCTTGAGACACGAGGCTGTCCACTGCATCTCTACCTTAGCAAATAGGAAAAACCTAAGTGCCCAGCCGCAGGGGATTGTGGAGGAGGACAGGATGGGGGAGTAAGGCAGACTTTCAAGAATCCTCAGTGGTGTGGGGAAAAAGCTGGAGACTAGACATAGACAGGGGAAAAATAGCCCAGATTTAATAACAGTAGCGGAGACACCTGGACCGAGCTCATTTTGTGCCCGCTGAAGTTCAAAGGAAGACAGGGCTTGCAAACTTTTTCAGCCGAGAGCTAGAGAATGATTCTTTTCAGCCTTGCGGGCCAGAGGGTCTCTGTTGCACCCACTCAGCTCTGCCCTTGTAGCTCAAAAGCTGCGTTGGACAACATGTCAACGGATGGGCATGGCTGGGTGCCAATAAAACTTTATTGGCAAACACCAAAATGAGAATTTCACATAATTGTCACAAAATATTATTCTTTATGATTTCTTTCAACCATTTAAACATTCTTAGCTCGATGGCTGAACAGAAAAATCTAGCCCCTGGGATGTGGTTTGCTGATCTCTGCATTAACTCATTGTTACAGCTCCGAGTGGAAGGTACTGCCATCATTCCCATAGTATAGATGAGGATGCTGAGGCCCAGAGAGGTTGAGGGAGTTGCCCAAGGTCACACAGCCAGTACGCCTTTTCAATGTTTCTGCAGGAGGTGTTATTCTAATGGAGGGGCGAGGGGTCCAGATTTCCCAACAGAAGCGATTGTCCCCACTTTCTCAGCCTTCACAAGGTCCCTCTGCAAAGCATCATTATTCCCCTTTGAACCCTCCAGGGCCCTGGGAGGTTAGCCATAGCAGGTATCATTATGCCCATTTTATAGATGAGGAAGTTGAGGCCCAAGGGTGGCCCTGAAGCCCTAATAACAGCTTACATTTTGTAGGCAGCCATCTCCGGCTATTGTGCCATTTCATGCACAAACAGCCCTCGAGGTCGGCAGGAAAACCCTTATTAGATTGTGTGATAGAAGAGGCATCATTCAGGCCCAGGGAAGGAAATGACTTACCCAGGGTCACACAGCGGGTAAACTGAGTGACCAGTGGGCCTCTCAGTGCTGGCGCTTTTCCATTATCGCTAGTGCCCATGTGGCTCTCTCCTGTTCAGTGTGTGTCTCCAGTGATGGGGGCCAGACGCCTGACCTTTGTATTCTTTGCCTTGTCTCCATCCCCAGGCCTTGGTTTCAGCCTGGCACAAACTAGATCCCCAGGGTTGAAACGTGGGTGAGGCCAGTAGAGGCACTTATAGAGGGGTGCAATATTTAAGGGGGCACCAGAAGCTCAGTCATCAAGACAACTAATCTGTTAAAGCATCTGCAGAAAATCTGTGACAAACAAAATGTCATGTTTAAATAAAGTCAGGATTGGTATTACTGATTTTTTAAATTATTTTTTTTTGGCCTCAGGCTCCAACCTCAGGCCTCTAGGCCCAGGGGGACGGAAGACCAGATCCGAGGTGGCCTGGGGAGACCCTGAGATGGATGGGAAGGGCAACCAGGCAGAAGGAACAGCCTAAGTAAAGGTGTGGGAGCAGCAAAGCCCGTTGAGCAGTTAGTGGGAGATGGGACAGCAGCCGGGGTTGGGGATTGGTTGAAGGCCAGGTCTGCTGTCCTTCGAGGAGGCCACCCGCTTTTCTGAGAAGGTGGTGCAGGCAGAGGATAAGTGCCATTGTCCCTTCCCGCCAGCCCCCTCCAGCTGCCGAGCGCAAGGCCAGGAGCGTGATTCAGAGTGAGCCGGGCCCAGGCTTAGCTCCAATGCCTTCCTCCTGCCAAAAGCTCTCTCTCCTCCTTTGGATTCTGTTGGAAAAAAAAACAAAAAACAAAAAAACCTCTCCCTCCCCCCACCCCCCAACTGCTGCTGAGAGGAATTTGACATGGCAGCAGGCCCAGGCCTCCGCCCTCCGCACAAGGCTGTCTTCTGCCAACCATGACGTGGCCAAACCGGGGGACCCTCCGAGGATGGCACCCCCCAAACCCCGGACGCAGAGGCACTCCCTGCACCGGTGATGCCTCCAGGGGGGCTGCGGTGCCCCTCCAAGGCTCAGCCCAGCACCCCACTCCCTGCCAGGCCTGAGACCATCTGTTCATCATCGAAAACCTCAGCACCAGGGTTTGGCTGGCAGAGATTCTGGAGCTGCGGGGCAGGGACCCTGGGCCCAAATACAGGAGCAGAGGGCTTGCCCAGGCCTCAGCGCCCCCCAAAATGAGCCAAGCTGGGCTTCTGGGCCGGATGGGGGGTCGAGACCCCTACACACGTCTGCACACACCCACATGGACCCGTTTCCTCGGTTCCCTCCCGGGAATCGGGCCAGGACTGAATCCCAGCCAGCCGCCTAGCAAGGCCGCGCCAGGCCGCCAGGCCACGAAGCCTTCCCACAAACACAAACACGGTCCGCCCCGATTACTCCCCCTCCTCTAATTCAAAAAGCAAATCCTGCGGACAGCGGAAGTGGCTGACGGCTGCTGGAGGGGGCTGTCCTGCTGCCAGCGCATGGGGGGCCCTGTCCAGACTCTGGAGCTCTGGGGGGCCCCTGCCTGGTTCTTCTCACCACACCTGCTGTTCCCTCTCTCGGCCCAGCGAACCCCGGGGGCGCCCCCAGGGCTCGGGGTGGTGGGGAAGGGGTGGGCTGGAGGGGATGGACAGGGGCTGAGCTGGAACAGTTCAGGGAGGGGGGTAAAGATAATTAAAGTCTTCTTTCATTAATTCATCCGTTAACATTTATAGAGCACCTTCTTGTGCCAGACGCTGTTCTGGGCACTGAGGTTGCCATAGGGAACAGAAAAGGCAAAATTCCTGCCCTTATGGAGCTGATGGTGCAGCTGGGGAGACTTATAGGGAGCCAGATGTGGAGGGAGATTTCAGGTGGTGATGAGCAACACGGAAAAAATAAAGAAAGGGAGAGAGAGGGAGGGGAAGTGGGGGGTCAAGCTTGGGGGTGCAATATAATAAGCTGGGACCTAAAGGAGGTGGAGGGGGAGCCATGTAGGTGTCTGGGGGGAGAGCGTTCCAAAGGGCACAGCACGTGCAAAGGCCCTGGGCAGGGCCATGCCTTGTGCAATGGAGGAACAGCAGGGAGGCCTGTGTGTCTGGAACAGAGTGAGCAAGCGGGGC
>NW_006787630.1:306450-324117 GCF_000442215.2 Lipotes vexillifer | reverse complement strand
GTTGCGGATAGGGAGGAGGGGAGGGCCGGGAGGGGACGGGGCAGGTCGTGCAGGGCCTTGTGTGTCCCAGGAGGACTTGGATCTTTACTGGGAGGGAGGTGGGAGTCCTGGAGGGCTGTGGGCAGAGGAGGGGTGGGGCCTGAGTCAGGTGCTCACAGGGGCCCTCTGGCTACTGCGCAGAGGACAGACTGAGGGCACGGGTGGGAGCTGGGAACCAGGATGAGGGGATGTGCTGGTTTAGGTGGGTGGTAATGGGGGCTGGGCTGGATCAGGTGAAGGCTGTGGACCCACCATGTACCAGCTACCTTGCTGGAACCTTCCTTTACCGTCACATCAGCCCCCTAGGTAGGTATTATCACTCCCCAATCTGATGAATGAGATTATGGCCCGGAGAAAGGAAGGACCGTACCCCAAATCCCAGTCCTTCGGTGGCACAACACATCTTCCCACTGTCTAAAGACCTCCAGGGCTCTGTTGCCCTCAGGATGACTAAAGTCCTCCCCGCGGCCCACAAGGCCCTGCACGACCTGCCCCGTCCCCTCCCTGCCCTCCCCTCCTCCCTCTCTCCCCCTCCCTCACTCTGCTCCAGACACATGGACCTCCCGGCTGTTCCTCCAACATGCCAGGCCCGGTCCTGCCCCAGGGCCTTTGCACGGGCTGTTCCTCATCCCAGACTTCTCTCCTGCAGTGTGGCTTTTCCTCCGCATCTGCCTTGCTCATCTTCACCTGCTCACTGCCCAGCACGTGGCAATTGATCAATAAATGTTTAGTGAATGACTTACTGAACTTTTACGTATAATTCTGGCTTTGATAAGGTGATAACAGCCCTGGGGCACATATCTGAGCAAGGAGCTCCCTCAAACCAACCCCGAGGCCCCCAAATTAAGAAGCACCAGCAAAGGGATGTCTGTAAGGGACCCAGAGTGCTAGATTTGGGGGACCAAATGGACCCACCCCGCACCCCTTCATTGGGCCAATGGGCTTCGCTTGGAGAAGGGTCCTGACTCTTTGTGGCATTCTCATTGGTCAGCATGTACCCAGCTGTGTCCTGATAGGCCACACAGCAAGGCACCGTCTCTGATTAGGTCCTTCTCCCCGCCCCCCCCCACCGCCGCATCCCAATGCCTCGGTTTCCACCGTTTGTGCTGGTGCCCAGTTCTGAGTTACTTTTTCTTTCCTGGCGGTGCCCACAGGGCCGAGGCAGTGGCACTGCCCAGGCATGCCGCCCTTAGATTTTGCAACTGTGGCATGTCTTGGGCTCCTTCTGCCAGTTCCTGGAACCCTGGCATGGCCGGTGACGTTGACTGCCCACCTCTCCCCAGGTGGGACCAGAGTCCTGCGCAGCGTGGGCGCCTGGGGCAGCAGCAGGGGCTGGCTCCACCCTGATGTGCTGTGCGCCCTCTCTGAGCCTGAATTCTCTCTTCTGCTAAAGGAGATCTCTGAACGTGAGGGTGCTAATGAGGCCATGGAGGTTCTCAAAGGGGTGGTTCTGCCCCCCAGGGGACACTGGACCATGTCTGAGGACATTTGTGGTTGTCATGACGGGTCGGGGGAGAGGGAGGCTGCTTATCACCCACCGTGCCCAGGACAGCCCCACAGAGAATGATGCGGCCCCAAATGTCCACAGGGTCCACGGGGGTAGGAGCTCTGCAGGAGAGGTCTAGGCGTTTTGGAAACTGAAAAACTTTGTGTGCAAGAAAGAGGCTGCCTGAACGTCACGATTTACTCAACAATCATGTATTTGCCTGCTGCCGCAGGCCAGGCCCTCACAGGGTGGACTTCACTGATCCTTCTGACAGCTATGGGAGGCATGGACAACAAAAGAACGACAGGTTTATCGAGCACCTACTGTGTGCCAGGTACCTCCCATGTCTCTCCTACACGTGACTCCATCTCGTACACACACATCCCCCATCGACGGGCCCATTTCTCCTCAACCCATTTCACAGGAGTGCAAACCGAGGCACCTACCCACAATCACACACTGAACCCGAGACCAGCTCAGGCTCCCTCCGCCTCACTGCCCTGGTCCTGTGCTGGGCTCTCTGTCCTCTGCCCTGTGACCACTGTGTCTGCTTCTCCAGGCTGCCCTGGGCTCCACAAGAGCGCACAATTCGCGGGCCTGTGATCCAGCTCACCCCCCGCCCCCCACCATGGTCGCTTCCCTGGGACACAGAGCCTCCTCTTCACCTATCCAGAGGTCGGTTCCCAGCGTCCATAGCTGAAAGCTATTCTGATTAGTCAGCCTGGGCTCTGCTACTCGTTAAATACTTTGGGTAGCACCGCTGCCTGCAGTGTAGACAGACCCGTTCACTGGTATCATAATAGGAACATCAATAGCCGATATCAACCAGTGCCTGCTGGGGGCCCGACCCTGTGCTAAATCTTTTACACACTCAATGCAGGGATTCTCAAAGCCGCCCTATGAGGGGGTGTAGTACTACTGCCCCCACTTTACAGATGGGGAAATTGAGGCCCAGAGAAGAGCAGGTCTGTTTCAGGGCTCTGTGGCCCCATGTGACATACAAGTTCCCGGGTCACCTCAGACTTGCACCCCTGTTTCTGCCGACCTGGGCCCTCCCTAGCCCTTCACCCCAACCTTCCCAGAATGTGGGAGGTGCTGCTGTCGACCTGCTCAGGGTGCAGCACCACCCCCCACCCCGGCCCCCGGCTTCTCTGGGCTCATCTCTGCAGCCCTCCAAACAGCAGGGAAGGGAAGCAAAGCAGCAAGAGAGACTGGGGCTAGACACCTGGTAGCACTTCCTGGGTTTGGAGACCTGGGGAACAGGAAATTTACCCGGAATTTCTCCCCTTCTGGACACATTTCACGCCCTTGAAAGTGGAGCAGAGCAAAGAGCAGGTGAATGATGACACTTCTGGACGAGACAGGGAAAATGTGGCTCCAGAAGATGTGAGCCCTTGCCTGTGGGCAGGGGGACTCCTGGCTGGCCAGCGAGCTGAATCCCTGAACGCTTTGAAATTCTCCAGACGCCTTGGCTCTGGAGTTGGGCTGAGCTGGGTTGGAATCCCGCTTTTGCCACATGCTTGCCCGGTGACTTGGAGGGGCAGCTTGCCATGTTTGGGGACAGCGAGAAGACCATGGAATGTGGCGGCCAGAGTCAAGCCCAGCCCTCCATGGAGGCGATCGGGGAAGGCCTCCACCCAGAGCCTTTGCCGGAGGGCCTGGCGCGGGCACCTGGGTGTAGGCTTGGGCACCGCCTGGAACTCCGAAACCTGCCCACACACGCCGGCCCCGGGCGCAGCCTCCAAGGTCCTGCTCGTGTCTCTCTGGCATCTCTCCTTCAGTTGGAGAGACTGAGGCCGGATCTCACGAGGTGGGAGTTGCTGAGCCATCCAGGGCAGGCGTGGGGACACTGCCCACCTGGCCCCCAGTACTGCCCAGCTTAGGCATCTCCCACTGTCGCGTGGGAACTCAGGACAAGTTGCTTCCAGTTTCTGGGCCTCATTTTCCCCATCTGTCCCAGAGGAACTCACTGACGTGCCTGGCAGGGGCCACTGCAGGGAAGAGACCATCCAGTTCCGTGCAACAATGGGAGCGGGAGTGGCGCTGTGATTTCCAGCCCCAGAGAGCCCAGGAGACCTCCTCCCCTCACCCCCACCCTCCAGGCCCCAGCAGTCAGGCCTTTGGAGGCTCAGACCCTAGCATTGCTGCTCACAGATGGCGTGGCCTCAGGCAGGAGGCATCCTTGCCTCAGTTTGCCCATCTGTAAAATGGGCACAGTCATATGATGGCCATGGTTGCCATTATTTTCAGGCTGCCCTGATGGCTGGAGGAGTGTCCCCACAGATGCCCCCTCATGTCCCTTGAGCAGGGCTGGGGTCTCCTCTTCCCACCATGGGGGCTCCCTCCCGCCTCCTGCCAGCAGCTCAGAAAAGTCCTGCCAAATGGGAGGTTTCTTTCCCTTCCAGAAATCAGGAGGCAACTCCTGCTTCTCTAGATCTGAAAGGGGAGCTCCTTGGCCTTTGCCCTTTGCCCTCTGACCTCCAGCTGTGGGTTAGGAGGCAGCCAGTAAGCGATTTCCCAGGCAAGCAGCAGAAGGAGCCTGGTGATGGCCCCTGGCAGCCACAGTCACCCAGGTAGACATGCCACTTGAGGGGGTTGGCTTCCTAGGAGTGGGAGCCTCAGATAAGGACTGGACTCCCTGGCTCTGCGGCCCGGGGTGTGGGGGGACAGTGGGGAGAGGGCGGCTGGCATCCAAGGTGGGCCATAACCGCAGGAAGTCGGTTACAGAGGGAGAGAGTCGTTGGCACTGTGATTTCCGGCTGTGCTGCTGGGTTACGTAAAGGGGCAGAGCGGCAGGGTGGGGAGGGCGGGCACCCTGACATCGCCACCCACCCGGTCCATCTGTTAGAGGAGGGAAACAGAGGTTCAGAGCAGGGGTGGCCATGACTTGGAATCGGGCCATGGGGACTGATGCCCTCAGCTCAGTTCTCCATCTTAGCCTCCCCTCCACTGGGCGCCAACTCCCAGCCCTGTCCCGGACGCACAGGGGAGCCCAGCCTCAGTTTGCCCATCTGTGCAATGGGCCTGGCTTATGTATTTATTGATTTACTTATTTTTAGGTTCTAACTTTCTTTTTTCTCAAGGATAAGAGGCTTTTTAATTTATTTTAATTTTTCAGATGACCACCATACATTTATCCATCATTCCATGTAGATACAAAATTAAAGAAATAGAAAAAAACTCTCAGGATTTACTCTCTTGACAGGCTTAGCTGAGGGGAGGTGGCCTCCCCACTTCACAGAGGGACGCACCGAGTCTTGGCGAGGGCCACCAGGGTCATGGGGATGGGGTCCCAGGGCCAGTCCCGGGCTGTCCTGTACCCTCTGCCCCATAGTGGGGGTGGGCATCCCACCTCTTGGTTCATCAGAATGGTGACCGGCCCACGTTAACTGACCACCTACTATGTGCTCGCTCCTTTCGTGGCCTTCTCCGCAACCTGGAGGTCGGGCCCCCTACTTTCTGGAGGAGGAAACTGAGAGTGGGGTCAGAGCCTGACTTGGGTGCCCTTGCTCTGGGCCCTATTGCTCCCGCCTCTCAGACACGCTGCATCCGCCATGCCCGCCCCTCCTGCCGGCACCCCTTCCACCACCTCGACCTGGCCTTGGGGGTGGCAGAGGCCCCCACTTGGATCTTCACGGAGAGAGACGGGAGTGGCTGGGGTCGGGCTGCAGAGAGAGGCCTGGCCAGGAGCTCCGTTAACAGGGCGATTAAAGAATGACAGATGAGGGGAAAAGCCTGAAAGAATTAAGCCAACGAATGGAGAGGTTGGTTTATGTAATCTCTAGTACAACGTGTCCTCTGGAGCCAGGATTAGGCGTTGGCGTTTCCCAGGCAGCCCTGGGGGTCAGTGGCGGCACCCTGCTCCCTCTCTGCCCTGCCCCAGTGTCCGGCCTGGCCACGCCCCTCCCCAGTCCAGCCCTCCTGGACCCCTGCTGGGGGAAGCTCAGGGCTGGTGGGGCTGGTGCGGTTGGGAGGATGCCAACTCTGCCCAGCGAGGGGAGGCAGGTCCAGGAAGTGTGCCGCCCGGCAGGTCCGCTCCCAGGCCCTGCCTGCACAACTGGCTCGTGACCTTGGACAAACCGGAGACCTCACACTCTCTTCTGGGAAATGGGTTTTGCAGGGTTAAGCCGCGATTGGAGCATGGTACAGAGTTTGCACTAAATAATCCCAGGCCTTGGGAGGCCTTGTGTGGAACATGGGCCATCCACACTATCCACTGGCTATCAACAACGCCAGTTGAAACAACAGTAAAGTCTAACGATCACTTGTTTTCCTTATGGCACTCAGTGTCCCTCAACACTGTTCTTCCTTTGTGGTCTGTCTCTCTCCCTGGAATTCCAGCTCCACAGGGACCCGGCACCCGGGAAAGCACCCTGCACACATTTGGGGAGCTCTTCGTGTGTACTGTATAGCCGCTCAGGACCATGCTCTGTTCTGGGATGCTCACATGGGCATCCCTCGGGAGCCTCACAAAACCAGGAAGGGCTGTTTTATTGTTCCCATTTCCCGGAGGTGGAAACTGAGGCTCAGAAAGGGAGGGTCAACTGCTCAAGCTCACCCTCTCAAGGTCACCCTGCAAAGAAATGACAGAGCTGAGGTTCAAATCCAGCTCCCTTTGATGTCCAAGACTCCCAGCCAAGTTGCTGCCCTGCTCCTCCTGGATCCAGGCGTCTGCGGGACCAAGGCTCGAGAATGCTTGGGGCAGCCAGGGATGCCTGGGCCTTTTTCTGCACCCACTTGTCAGACCTTGCAGGGAGCTGTGAGAGGGGTGGGCAGTGTCATTTCCGGGGTGGTGGGGAACCTGTGTTGGGGGCAGTGTGGGCACAGTAGGGGGTAGAGAGTGCAGGGGGAGGGGAGGAGGAACCTTGACCCGTTACACATCATGGCCATGGTACCCTGGTCTCCAGCAACCAGACTGGGGACCCAGAGTGACCCCAACCCCAGGAGGATGCGCTGCAGCCACTCAGCTGCCTGACTTATTTTTCCGGTAACGATTACTCAGCTCCGGGATCTGGGAGAAAGGTCAGGGCCTCGGCTGGCAGCAGTAACTGGACTGGATGAGGGACAGGCTGGAATTCCCACTCCTCCCAACTCCCGGGCTGGCTGCCCACTGCCCCTTGCAGGTGTCTGATGTCCCCGGAGGCAGGGAGGGGGCAGTAGAGGCTCCTTATATGGCCCAGGCCGTCCCACAGGGTGGTCCCCGTGCTGGCTTACCCCATGATCCACTCCCTCCCATCCCTACCACCAGTCCCCAGCCTTTTCAGGAACCACACCCATCATAGTAACTGAATCTACTAGGAAGTTCTGGGGAACCCCCCACCCCGTGACTGGCACAGACCCAGGGAGAGTGAAATGGGAGAGGACAGGAGGGGTTCTGCCCCCGAGGACTTGCCAAGCAGGGCATGGCTTCAACCCTTCACCCTCTGCTCTGCACCCCCATCCCGTGCCTCTATCTTCCTGAAATTGGGCATTTACCCACTTGCCTCCACTGCTCACACCCTGTAGCATCCCTGAAGGCCTACTGTGTGTGGGGTACTGACCGGGCTTAGGTGGTTTCTAGCAGCTCAAGTTAGACCTCGGATCTTCATCTGACTCCAAGACCTGCGCGTGTGAACATACCGTGGGCTCTTGCTTTGCTGTGGAGTAAGTGGGTTTCATGGGTCCCATTTTACAGATGGGGAAACTGAGAATCTGGAAGGTGAAGCCATTTGCCCAACGGGGGCTGCTGCAGCTCCTTTCTGGTTTCCTGGATTTCACTCCTGCCCCTACCCCATCCCATCTGTAAAAAGGCCCTTGATTTCTCCATGGTTCCCATCACCCTAAGAATAAAATCCCACTGTCCTCCCCACAGCCCACAAGGCCCTGCACAACCTGCCCCATCCCCTCCCTGCCCTCCCCTCCTCCCTCTCTCCTCCTCGCTCACTCTGTTCCAGCCACACGGGCCTCCTCGCTGTTCCTCTAACATTCCAGGCCCAGTCCTGCCCCAGGACCTTTGCATGGGCTGTGCTCTTGGCCAGGGACATCTTTCCCCAATTTCTTCAAGGCTGCCTTCTCATCTTTCAGGACACATTCTTTATGAGGCCTTCCCTCCCTTCTCCCCTCCCACTTGCCACCCACCTGTCATCCTGTTTTTTGTTTCATAGCCTCCTCATTGTTAGAAGTTATTCACTTCTGTGTTTGTGCACATCTGTCTTGGTCACTGCTGTATCTCCAGTGCCCAGAACAGAGCTTGACACCCAGCTGGGTTTGCTAAACATTTAGGCCAGTGGTCAGCAGACTACAGCCCAGGGGCCAAGTCCGGCCTGCCACTTGTTTTTAGAAATAAAGTTTTATTGGCACACAGCCATCCCATTTAGTTACACATCATCTATGGCTGCTTTTATGCTGGAACTGCAGTGTTGAATAGTCATGACAGAGGCTGACTGGCCCACAAAGCTAAAAATATTGATTATCTACCCCTTTACAGAAAAAATTTGCGACCCCCTGCTTTACCCTAACGGATATAAACAGAACCAATGAAAACACTCAACCTGCCCCAGCTTCCGGTCCTGACTCTACCCTCATCCTCCCACAGTATGACTTTGGGAGTTCTCTTCCCTTCCCAGAGTCTCAGTTTCCCCAACTGTCAAATATAGTAATTGTCCACACCTCACCAACGGCATCCAATGGGGCAAGATGTTTAAAATAATCAAATGAGCCCATCAGAGAGATAGGAGAGCCCAGAGGTGCATCCTGGGCTATCTGCAGAGGTGATGCCTCAAGCCAATGACGAAAAGACTGGGGTGGCTGGACCAACAGCATTGGGGAAAACTGGCTTTCTCCATGAGAAAAACTCAAACTGGTTCCCTGGTTGATGTCACCTGCAGATGGATGCCCCCCAGATTAAAGACCTAAGTGTGAAAGAAGAAACAGGAACATTGATAGAAGAACATGTAGGAAAAGAACTTTAGGACCTGGGGGTGAGAAAGAACTTCTTAAACAAAGCCTTGGAAGCACGAGCCAGAAGGTAAAGGGTGTGTGAATTCCATGACATTAAAATTAAAGATTTCTGTCCAGTCAAGGACACTAGGAACAGAGTGGATAGAGAGATGATGGGACAGGAGGAGAAATGGCAGGGCCAATAGCTGGATTATACAAGGAACTCCTACCCAGGGCTGCTGTATTGCATATTGCAGGGGAAGTCATTCTCACTCTAGTCTAATTCTAAGACAACCCAGTGGGAATGTTTGCCCTGGAGGTGTGCAATACAGTGGCCCTGCTCCTCAAAACCATTACAAAAAGATGACACCCCTAGAGCAAAGAGGACAACGTGTGTGAACAGGCAACTTTCAGAGGAAAGGAGAAATGGTCAACCCAGGAGCAATGCAGAGTAGCACAGCTGTATCACTTTACACCTGTCTGAGGGGCAAAATGAGAAAGACGGATGATGCTGAGGGTTGCTGGGAACCCACCTGTGTGTGTGTGTGTGTGTGTGTGTGTGTGTGTGTGTGTGTGTGTGTGTGTGGACTGCGGCAGCCCCCCGGGAAGCAGCCTGTCACTATCAGTTGACACAGGTAGGTACACACCTAACAGCAATGCTGCATCTATTCACCAGAAGGCACATATAGGAACGGCCATAGCAGCTCCACTCGTAAAAACCCCAAAATAGAAACAACCAGAATGCCCATCCTTACTAGGACAGATGAAAAAAGTGAGGTATATTCATACAATGGAATATGATACAGTAAGGAGAAAGAACCATCCACATTTATAACGGGTATTACGAGTCAAATTGTATCCTCCCCAAATGCGTACACAAGAGTCCTAAAACCCAGGACCTCAGAATGTGACAGTATTTGGAGATGGGGCCTTTACAGAGGTGATCAAGCTAGAAATGAGGTCATTAGGGTGGGGCCTTAATCCAATATGCCTGGTGTCCTTCTAAAAAGGGGAAATGTGGGCAGAGATGTGTACCCAGGGAGAGGCCGTGTGAACGTGAAGACAGACGTCTACAAGCCAAGGAGGGGGATGTGGAACAGATTCTTCGATGTGGCCTCAGAAAGAACCAGCCCTGCGGACACCTTGATTTTGGACTTCTAGCCTCTAGAGCTGTGAGACAGCAAATTTCTGTGGCTCGAGATACTTGATTTGTGACATTTTGTTCTAACAGCCCCAGGAAATTAAGACATGGGTGTTGGCACACTGTGGCCTGTGGATCGAATTCAGCCTGGGATGGTGACATTTTGTGATCCCTCGTCTAAATGTTGCTGTGCCAGGATTGTGTAGATGCCGTTCACATTTGCATCAGCTGACTTTAAGTGAAGGACGTGGCCCTCCAGGATGTGGGCCGCGTCAAATCAGTCGAAGGACCTAACTGCAAACACTGAGGTTTCCTGGTGAAAGAAGGAATTCTGCCTCAAAACTGTAACACAGAAGTCCTGCCTGAGTCTCCAGCCTGCCCGGCCTACAGATTTCAGGTTCAAGGCTGCAACACTGCCTCATAACTGAATTTCCAGCATGCTGGCCTACCCTACAAATTTCAGACTTGCCAGCTCCGACATGGCATGACACAACTCCTTAAAATAATTATCTTTATTTCTACATCTGTCTGTCTGTCTATACACACACACGCACACACACACACACACACACACACACACACACACACACACACACACACACACACACACACCCTATTGGTTCTGCTTCTCTGGAGAACCCTGACCAATACACAGCCCATCCCTGGCTATTATAAATAAAGTTTTATTGGCACACAGCCACACAGTCACTCATGCATCATCTTTCCAGGCATATTACCTATACATGCAACCTAACAAAATACAATTTCAATGACACATAGATGTAAAAAAGACACACATTGAACACTTGAGACGTTTGCCTATGGAGGGACAGTAATAGGAAAAAAGGATAGAAATACAGAGGTAAATAAAACAAAACAAAAAAGGTGGGAAACAGAAAGGAAACCTTCAGTAACGTGCGAACGTGTATCAAAGCGTTAAGGCGGGTCTCCCGGTCATGTGCTGCCCTCTCGCGGGACCCATAAGCATTGCAGCCTTCATCACTTGGTTTGTCCTAAGAGATGGTTGCCCATCAACAGCCAAAGCAGCTTGTTAAGGACTGAAGTCAACTGCATGGATGCACACTTTAAAAAAAAAAAAAATTGTGGTAAAAGATGTATAACATAAAGTTTAACATGTTAACCATTTTTAAGTGCACAGCTCAGTGGCATTAAGCACATTCACATTGTCGTACAACCATCCCCACCATCCATCTCCAGAAATTTCTCATCCTCCCAAACTGAAACTCTGTTCCCTTTAAACACTGACGTCCCATCCTTCACCCCAGCCCCTGGTCCCCACCATCTACTTCCTGTCTCTATGGATTTGACTCCTCTAGGGACCTCACGTGAGTGGAATCAGACACTTTGTCCTTTTGCGTCTGGCTTTTTTCATTCACTATGATGTCTTCAAGGTTCATCCATGTTGGAAAGCATGTCAGAATTTCCTTCCTTTTTAAGACTGAATAATATATTTCATCATATGGATGGACCACATTTTGTTTATCCATCATCTGTCGACGGACACTTGGGTTGCTTCCACCTTTTGGCTGTTGTGAATAATGCTGCCATGAACATGGGGTGTGCACATAGTTCTTTGTGGCTCTGCTTTCGATTCAGTTGGGGATGCACCCAGGAATGGAATTGCTGGGTCATATTGTGATTCTATGTTTAACTTTTTGAGGAACCACCATCCTGTTTTCTGCTGACCACGGTTTGTATAAATTAGTCTTCTCTTGAGGCTAATTTTGGTTGTTACCAGTGTTTGTTACCACAAACAATACGGTGCCAAATACCTTTACACACGTATCTCTGCAGACATGGAGGATATATTGCAAGAATTGGAAATGTGGTGTTAAAAGGTGTTTGCCGGGTTGGGGGGAAAGGTAAATTATGAGTTTGTGATTAACATATACACACTACAGGGACTTCCCTGGTGGTGCAGTGGTTAAGACTCTGCACTCCCAATGCAGGGGGCCCGGGTTTGATCCCTGGCCAGGAAACTAGATTCCACATGTGTGCCGCAACTAAGAGTTCGCATGCCGTAACTGAGGAGTTGGTGAGCCACAACTAAGGAGTCCTCCTGCTGCAACTAAGACCTGGTGCAACCAAATAAATAAATATTTTTTTTAAAACCATCTACACACTACTATGTATAAAATAGATAACCAACAAGGACCTACTGGATAGCACAGGGAACTAGACTCAATATTTTGTAATAGCCTACAAGGAAAAAGAATCCGCAAAAGCCGCAGAGCAGCTAAGCCCGTGCACCACAACTACTGAGCCTGTGCTCTAGAGACGGCGAGCCACAACTACTGAGCCTGGGTGCCTAGAGCCCGTGCTCCGCAGTAAGATAAGCCAACCGCAAGGAGAAGCCTGAGCGCCACAACTAGAGAAAGCCTTTGCACAGCAATGAAGACCCAACGCAGCCAAAAATAAATAAGTAAAATAAATTAAAAAAAAAGAATCTGCAAAAGAATATATACATAACTGAATCACTTTGCTGTACACCTGAAACGAACACGACATTGTAAATCAACTATACTTCAATTAAAAAGAAATTTTTAAAAAGATGTTTGCACTTTAAACTTTGGCAGATGCTATAATACCAAATTGCCTCTAAAAAAATGTATGTTCTCTCAAGCAATACACAAAAGAGCTTGCTTCCTTATTGACGTTTTGGGCTGGAGCATTCTTTGCTGGGGGAGGGGCAGGCGTCCTGTGCATTGTCGGGTGTTGAACCCCATCCCCTGACCTCCTCCCGCCAGATCCTAGTAGCCTCCTGCCCTTAGTCATGACAATCAAAAATGTCTTAAGACATCGCAGAGTATCCTCTGGGGTCAAAATCACTCCTGGTTGAGAACCAGTGCCCCATGACTTACAATGCAGCATACAAGAAAACTTTAGCGTTTTAGCAATTCAAACGATAGAAATCCCATTGTAGCTTTATTGTGAATGTCTCACCCTGTAAGGTCAAACATCTTTTCACAGATTTTGAATCCATTTTTATTTCTTTCAGGTCTTTTCTGTGATGGTCCATTCATATCCTTTGCACCTTTTTTCAGTTGGTCTTTTCTTGTTGATTTGTAGGCACTCTTTACATATTTGTTGTCTGGCAAAAATCTTTTGCAAGTATGTGCAAATATTTCTCTCACATTTGTTGTTGATTTTGGGGCCTTTTTGCCCTCCATGAAATTTTATTTTTTATGTAGTAAAACATAACACTTCTTTTATGACTTCAGGGGACTTTGTGCTTGCTTAGAAAGGCCTTTCCACTCTGATCCTATAAACAGTTTCTCCCATATTTTCTTCTAGTACTTTTGTGTTTTAATTTTTTTATGGCTTCACTGTTGACCCATTTGTAATGGATATTGCTGAAAGATATAGTATAGGGAGGCAATTTAAGTTTTCTTCTCCAAGGCTTAAAGAATTGTCCTGCCCCCTCACAGGAGCCACCTGAAAGAGCTCCAGTGTCAAAGCCAAAAAAATCAAAGCAAAAAAATGAATAATGCAGTATCAGATGATAAACTAGAACCTAACATTAACATGTCATCAGTCCATACTGATCATAATAAACGAATTAATAAATAAATAAATGGAGGAGACGAGAACAATCTTCCTTGCAGAAGAATTTTACATAATTCATGTAGCTATTCCTCCCTCCTGGAGGCGAGTCTAGGGGTGCTAGACTTAGTGACTGGCTCCCAAAGAACAAAGCACAAAAAGGGGACAAGCGTAGCCTCACAGTAGGGAAACCTGGTGGACCATGATAACCACGTGATCAAGGTTGACCTCAGGGTATAAACAGAATGAAAAGACAACCTATAGACTGGGAGAAAATATTTGCAAATGATGCAACCAACAAGGGCTTAATTTCCAAAATATACAAACGGCTCATACAACTCAATATCAAAAAAACAAAGATGCTCAACGTTGCTAATTATTAGAGAAATGCAAATCAGAACTACAATGATATCACCTCACACACTGGTCAGAATGGCCATCATCAAAAAGTCTACAAATAATAAATGCTGGAGAGGGTGTGGAGAAAAGGGAACCCTCCTACACTGTTGGTGGGAATGTAAGTTGGTGCAGCTACTATGGAAAATGGGATGAAGGTTCCTTAAAAAGCTAAAAATAGAGTTGCCATATGATCCAGCAATCCCACTCCTGGGCATATATCCGGAGAAAACTCTAATTAAAAAAGACACATGCACCCCAGTGTTCATAGCAGTATTATTTACAATAGCCAAGACATGGAAACAACCTAAATGTCAATACACAAACACACACACACACACACACACAATGGAATATTACTCAGCCATAAAATAATGAAATAATGCCATTTACAGCAACATGGATGGACCTAGAGATTATCATACTAAATGAAGTAAGTCAGAGAAAGACAAATATCACATGATATCACTTGTATGTGGAATCTAAAAAATAATACAAATGAACTTGTTTACAAAACAGAAACAGACTCACAGACATAGAAAACAAACTTATGGTTACCAAGGGGGAAAGGCGAGGGGAGGGATAAATTACGGGTATGGGATTAACAGATACACACTACTATATATGAAATAGATAAACAACAAGGATTTACTGTATAGCACAGGGAACTATATTCAATATCCTGTAATAACCTATATTGAAAGAGAATCTGAAAAAGAATATAAGAATAATTCACTGAATCACTTTGCTGTACACCTGAAACACAGTATTGTAAATCAACTACTGTTCAATTTTTTTAAAAAGGTTATCCTCAGGGTGATGTCGTGTGCACGTCAGGGACCCCTGATGGGGTGTAATGAGAAGGGCATTTCACGTCTGTGTCTTCCTCCCCAAAACCCTGGTCTAATCATGAGAAAATATGCAAGAAACCCGGATCAGGGAATGTTCTCAGGACGCCAGCCAGTCCTCCTCAACACAGTCAAGGTCATGATAAACAAGAAAGGATGGAGAAATTATCATAGCCCAGGGAGCATAAGGAGGCATGATGACTAAACACCATGTGGGATCCTGGAGCAAAAAGAGGGCATTAATAGAAAAAATTGTAAAACTCAGGTAGTGATGTTAAAAGACGGAGTTTAGTTAATAGTACTATCCTGATGTTAATTTCTTAGTTGTGACAAATGCACAGCTGTTAAGAAAGATTTTCCCATCAGTGCAGTCAGGTGAGGGTACATGGGAATTCTCTGTGTTACCTTTGTGACTTTTCTCTAAAACTATACCAAAATAAAATGTTGGAGTTTTTTTCCTTAAAGCTGTCCTTCGATCAAAATTTATCGAAGAATCCACCATTTCTCCAATTGGAAAAGTCCCCCAATATATCGAGGTCTATTTCTGCCCTCTGGATTTGTCTTATCTCATATGTAACTGAATCTTAAAAACGGAAAGTAAAAAAAAAAAAAAGAGTGGCATCTATGAACTACTACTTTAAAATTATCATCAAGTCAGCCAGAGCAGGGCGAATAAAGGTGCTGAGCTTTGAGAGATGGGAGTTTGTGACTGCTCTGTCATGCACATTATTTGTGTGATGTTTATCTACTCCTTTGTTCATTTTTCAATAAACATTAATTCGGCGCCTCCTGTGTGCCATGTCCTATGTGGAGCGCTGGGGACCCAGAGAAGGCCAGGGCAGAAATCCCTGCTCTCATTTGTGGTCCAGTGGGAGATACAGAATTACACAGAATATAATTGCAACTTGTGTTTGTTGCATTCAGGAGAAGAATGGGGGAGGGGTAAGGACAGAACAGCAGAAAGACCTGCTTTAGTTGGGAAGGCGGGCTGTCCAAGGGCCATTTGGGCTGAGAACTGAGGAATGAGACAAAGCCAGTTTGGCCAAAGGATATGGAACAGCATCTCGGGTGGAAGGCACAGCTCGTGCAAAGGCCCTGGGGCAGGACCAGGCCTGGTTCTTTTGGAGGAGCAGTGAGGAGGCCCACGTGTCTGGAGCAGAGTGAGCGAGGGGGAGAGAGGGAGGAGGGGAGGGCAGGGACGGGGCGGGTCGTGCAGGGCCTTGTGGGCGGTGGGGAGGACTTGAGCTTTTACTCCAGGGAGGTGGGAGCCCTGGAGGGCTGTGGGCAGAGGAGGGAGGAGGACCTGCCTCAGGTGCTCACCTGCACCCTCTGGTGGTCATTATGGGGAGGACAGACTGTGGAGACCAGGGTGGGAGCTGGGGAATCAGGGGAGAAGGGATTGTCCTGGTCCAGGCACACAACACAATGATGGTATCAGGTTAGTTTATCTAACTGTGGGCCTCAGTGACCCCATCCCTAAAATGGGATTGCCCAGCACATAGTAAGTGTTCAGTAATTACCAGTTTGCCCTGAATAGCTCACTGAATCCTCCCAACAGTTCTATGAGGAAGGGATTATTATCATCCCTGTTTTACAGATGAGGAAAATGAGGCACAAAGAGGGAAAGTGACTTACCCAAGGACACACAGCTGGCGAGTGGCAAAGTGAAGTTCTTGCTCTTAACACCTGTGTATCCATGAGGATACCATTATACATACAGGTGAGCAGGGCAGAGAGTAAATGATTGGAGGAGTTGATCTGGTCTGGGGAGGACTTCCAGGAGGTGGTGCCATTGGGCCTGAGACTTAAAAGATGAGCTGAAACTACCAGGCACCCCTGCAGGAGGGATTGCAGGGCAGAGGCCCTGAGGGAGGACCCACCAGAATGCAGGGCCCAGGCTGGCCCATACCTAGAGCCCAGCACCATCTTTCTCCTGGATTCCCATCACGACCACCGTATGGCCCTTCCCCTCTCCCGGCAGCACTGTTTCCAGGGACCACCCCCTCCCTCTCCCTTTCAGATTGGGTGGCTCGGCGCTGATGCCCACCCCCAGCCACCTCCAGCTGGTAACAATCCCCAGAAAGGGGTCATTAAGTGGCCCAGCTGAGGCCGACGATAACCAGCACACAGACACTATTTTAATTTTCCACTGATTTGTCTGCGGTGGGCCCCCCAGAGCTGAGCCATGTGTGTGTGGAGAGGAATATCTAGCCCCACAGCTGTCTATGGAGAGTGAGGACAGAGGAGACGACTTGGGGGGACCTCACTGCGAGAGAGTTATGGGGCAACTGACATGGTTTCTGCGCCCCCGCCAAAATCTCACTGGCCTGGCCCTCACCAGGCTGTGCTGGGCCCTTTTTCCTTCACACTCAGGGTAGCCACTTCTGTCTTCAGCCTCCACCCTCCCATCTGTCCATTTATCCATCCAGTCGTCCATGTGTTCACACCCATCCATCCACCCGTCTATCCATCCATCCACAATCCATCCATCCATCCACCCACCCACCTATCCATCCACCCATCCACCCATCCATCCACCCATCCACCCATCCATCCATCCAACCACCCACCCACCCATCCATCCACAATCCATCCACCCACCTACCCACCCACTCATCCATCCCTCTATCCTTCTATCTATCCCTCCCTGACCCTCTGTCCCTCCCTCCCACGGATAAGCAGTTACTGATCACGTAAGATGTACCATGCACTACTTTAGGCCCCAGTGGTTTTTCTCCACACCTTACTCAGCATCCCCCCTAGGACATCCCCTAGGATCCCTAGACTCAGCATCTTCCTGCCCGTCCCCCACCCCATGTCCCCGCCTCAGGGACAATTTCACCGTTGCTCATCGCCCCTGAGGCTGGGGTTGCAGCATCGGCCTCACCTCCTCCCCTTTCCCTCTCCACAGCCTGCGGGTCTTCACGTTCTGCCCATTCTGCCCCTCGGGCCTCCCCGCCATCCATCCTCAGGTCTCCTTTCCTACCATCGGGATCACCGTTTGAGTCTCCTCCCAGCCCCCATGCCCAGTCCCACAGCTGCCTGAGATCTGGCCATGCCCCTCTGCATTCATTCACCCCGCATGGCTCCCTGCTGCCCGGGAGGGAAGGCCCAGCTCCGAAGCCCAGCATGCAAGGCCCGCCAGGGTCTGGCTTGACCCTTCTCTCTCTCGCCTCCCTCTGCTACCTCACTCACCTCCTCCTGCCTTTAGCTCTGTCACACTCAGCACATTCCCACCGCCACACCTGTGTCTGCACAGTGCCTTCTGCCAGGAA
>NW_006787630.1:300221-305905 GCF_000442215.2 Lipotes vexillifer | reverse complement strand
AGGAATGCCCTCACCACCATCTCTCTGAGCTGAAAGCCTTAGCATCCCCCCAGGCTTGGCTGAAATGCCACTTCCTCCAGGGAGCCACCCCCCACCCCCAGCCCCCAGCCAGGGCCCGCTCCCGCTCCCTGAGTTTCCATCCAAAGACCAGGCACCGCCACCCTGTCTTTGGCTCTAGGCCTCGGGCTCTCGGAGCCTCTCAAGGCCACCAGGGGCAAAGGTGGACCGAAGCACCGTGTCATCAGCTTGTGTGGGGCTGGGGTGTGACACCCACTACCTGAGTGAAGTGACCTCCCCAAATAGCAGCCTCTCATGGATGACAGACAGAGGCTGATCCTGAGGGTAAGCTCTGAACCGCCGCATTATCCTGTCACATCCCTTCGTCCTCATGCTGTGACCGTCCCTCTCCGAGCCTGTATCCCCATCTGTAAGATGGTGATCATGGCACTTCCTTCTACACAGGCTCGTCGGGAGGACTCCGAATGGCTATTATCTTGAGCTCTCGGCTCAGCGCTGCAAATTTACAGTAGTTTGCTGTGTGACCTTGGGGAAAGTACTGTCCCTCTCTGAGCCATGGCTTGTCCTTCTCTTGACTTCTAGAATGAGCAGCAGCCCAGCTCTACCCTGCTCTTGGAGGGGCAGCCTCAGGAGCCCCCAGGGGAGGCTTCGAACACCCCATGTTTGCCCGCCCAGGAGAAGAAAGGATGCAAGAGAGGAAGGACTTCCAGAAGGTAGGAAAGTGCCGGGACCCGGAGCCGGGGTGGGGTGGGGAGCTGATGGGTGTGGTCAGGTACCGGTTGTCTCAGGCTCAAGTGAGAGGCGGGGCCGGCGGGCGGTGTTAGCTGCCTTCATTCACTCAGTTGCAGAGACCATTCATTCATTCATTCATTCATTCTTTCATTCTTTCTTTCTTTCAAGCATTCACTGAAAAATTGCACTGACTCCTTTAGGAGTTAAGCCCACAAGCTCTGCAGCCCGGGTGCGAATCCTTGTGTTCCTTCACCCCAGCTCTGTGGACAAGTCCATTCACCGCCCCGTGCCTCCGTTTCTCCGTCTGTAAAGTGGGGGGGGCATGATGGTGACCCCTTCAGCCCTCTGTGCTGCCTGGGTCTGCCCCCACTCCCTGGCCCTGCTTTCTGTGTCTCCCCAACTTTCTTCTCCGGGGCTCCCCGCCCTTCCCCTCCTCACCGCCGACATTCCCGGCCCGGGCGCTCCGGGAAACATTCCGTGGTTTGCAGCAGACTGTCCGGCTCCTCGGTCCCTCAGATGTGGGCAGAGTGGGCGGCGGCCGGGCGGGCGCGGGCCGGGGGCTGGGGAGACTACGTGCCCCCCAGATCCCACCCCAGCGCCGGGCACACGGCAGGGGAGGCAGCGGGTGGCACTCACAGACGGGCAGAGGGACCCCCTCGGCAGATGGGGGAGGCCCTCTCCTGCTCACAGCCCTCCCAGGGCTCCCTAGTGCCCCTGGAATAAAACCCCAAGTCCTCCCCACAAGCCCACAAGGCCCTGCACGACCTACCCTGTCCCCTCCCTGCCCTCCCCTCCTCCCTCTCTCCCCCTCGCTCACTCTGCTCCAGACACACGGACCTCCTGGCTGTTATTCCAACACGCCAGGCCCAGTCCTGCCCCAGGACCTTTGCACGGGCTGTGCTCACTACCTCCAGTCCTTTGGTCCCTGAGATCACTCAGGCTGCAACTCAGAGAGCCCTTCCCTGCCCACCCGGCTTCTTCCTCAGGCCCATTACCCGCCCCTTTAATGTCTTTGCAGACTTCCTCCCAATTTGGAATTCTCTCACGCATTTACGCATTTTCTCTCTAACTCCCTAACCCCCAACTGGACCATGAGCCCAAGAAGGGCAGGGCTGGGTCAGCCTAGCTCACAGCTGACATGTAATAGGCACTCGCTGAATAGGTGGAGCCGCCACGGAAGTCCTCCTGGAATCTAACCACAATCTCTCCTGCTTTAGCTGTGTGAGTATCACACAGTTCCTGACCTGGGCACAGCCCTTAACAGTTTGCCAGACACCTCCATGGTCATTGGCTCACTGGATTATCCCACAAAGACCCTGTAGGAGAAAGGCTTTATTCTTCACACACCCCTCCCCCATTTTACAGATGAGGAAACTGAGGCACCAAGAAGTGAGATAATTTGCTCTTTGCACGAATGAACAGACACTGAATGAATGTAGCTGCATTATGACTTTTGAGGGCCCGATGCATTTGGCCTTCCTCCCTAAAAAATAAAATTATTAAAAATTATGTTTTCTGCTTGCGTTGGTATACATGTAAACATAATTCAGGCTAGATGCATTGCTATATATTCATTATTATCACATTTTGCGTTCTTCTGGTTGTAAAATAAATAAATAAATAAATTTAAATATTTCTGAGGGCACTGAAAGTCCCGTGGATCCTGGGCGCCGTGCCTCCAATGGCTGCAGGAGATGGGAGTCTGCCTGGGATTTGAGGGCTGAGGCTGGAATCTTTGGCCCCTACTCACACTTCCCTGTCCAGCCCCACATTTTGAATGTTGCCTGGGGGTCCCTCACCCACCTAGGGATCTTTGCTGCTCTGAGCATAAAGAGACCTTTTTAGAATGGCCTGGTCCTCTCTACTTAAAAGGATGGAATTCCCACCAAGCGGGGCTTGGATGCCTCCTGTGACGGATGCCTCATTACCTTTCAGCCAGGGGGGTTATAGTCCTTACCAACGTTGAACTGACCCCCTGCGGAGGCTGAGCTCTGCCCTCTGGGGTTGCACAGACCACCTCCCCAGCTCCCGCATCAGCTTCCTGTGCCCAAGGGCAGCCCCACCTGGGGAACACTTGAGAACTGTCTTGGGTCTGGCTGTTTCAGCTCTTGTGCTGGGGGCTCCATGTGGGCGGGACTGGGGCTGATCTTCTGTGGGGGGCCCAGATGACCCAGCTTGGGACTGAGCCCAGAGCAAGGTGGTGAATTTAACCAAATTTGCCTAGGCATCTTTTTAGGGCTGAAGCCCTGAATCTCTCAATCTTTCTCCGCAGGCTGCTGAACCCCATCCTCTTTCCTCTTCTGGATATACCGCAGTTTGACACCTGTCCTTAGCTGATTAGTGGATCCATAACCTCCTCTGTACTGGGGCTTCTACCTCTAGTGATAAGACCTCAAGTTTGCACAGAACAATTCTCCTTGTCACAGACTGCTTGACATTCCCAGGACCCTGGAGAAAGGTGATGCGGAATCACTCTCTCACCTCTGATCTCTGGCCCCAGGCCTCTTCTCCAGTTCTCAGCTCTGCCCCCCACTTGCCCTGTGACTTTAAGCAAATCACGCCATTATCTGAGCTTCCAATTTAATCGTCAGGTTCTTGCCTTTCTTCATCAGAAACCCACCCACTTCCCTCCACCCCCAGGCCCCCACCATGGCTGGCCTGGATGCTGCCCTGGCCTCCCCTTGGTACCAGCTGCCACGTCAGCCTCAGACTATCCCTTCTCCCCACAGAAGCCCAAGGGAGCTTTAAAGAATGTAAAACAGGCCCCGCCCCTCCTCTGCCCACAGCCCTCCAGCGTTCCCACCACCCTCAGGGTAAAAGCCTGAGTCCTCCCCATGGCCCACACGGGCCTGCAAGACCCTGCCCCGTCCCCTCCCTGCCCTCCCCTCCTCCCTCTCCCCCCCTGGCTCACTCTGCTCCAGACACACGGGCCTCCTGCTCCAGACACACGGGCCTCGAACACGCCAGGCCCCATCCTGCCCCAGGACCTTTGCATGGGCTGTGCCTGCTGGGGACGTTCTTCCCCCTTCTCTTCTAATGAATTCTGTCATCCATCTGCCAGGTCTCAGATGAGATGTCACCTCCTCAGTGAAGCCCTCCTAGATTGCCCAGCCTAACTCAAAGCCCCCAGCTCCTTAGAACCCGTTCCATAATCATAATTAAGTCCGACTTTGTGCACTGATACTTTTATTTTCTGTCTCCCTCACTGCAACATCAGCCCCAAGAGGACCGTGGTCTTTGTCTGGGTCACTGCTGTGTCCTCAGCAGGAGAACAGGACTGGAGACACAGCAGATGTTTAATCAATGTTGGCTAAATGAGGAATGAAAAATGAAACCAACGCGTGACGCTACTCAGGGATGTGGGAACATCTCTGTCCTCATGGACCCCAAAACCTTGATACTCTATAACTCCCGCTTCACCCAACCCACCTGAGTCACCTGAACCCCAGGGGCAGCAGTAATGAGGGGTCGTGGGAGGTCTTCCACTCAAGGCCCAGCTCTCCTTGGAGAACACTTGCTGAGAAGCCTGAGACGTCTAGGCCCCAAACCCATTTCCCTGATAGGGGAACCTGAGGAACACAGAGGGCAAGCCACTGGCCCAAGGTCACACAGCACACCCAGGTTCAGACCTAGAACTGTATAGGTAGGCATAAGATTTCAGAGTTCCACTTTGGGTGGCAGGCCAGCTCCTGGAGGGACAGAGGGATGGATGGACGGCGGGGCAGACGATGGTGCACAGGCTTGTGGCTTCATGCTGGCTGGAGAGCCTCAGACAGCAAACACCCAGCCCCCAGGTGCCACAGCCTGCCTTGCCCCAGAATGTCTTCTCTCCCATCAGTTGGGTCCCAACTCAGGGAACGTGGCCATCCCCCTCGAAGTTTCCAGAAGGGTGCCCAGTCTTAAGGGTGGATGCTACAGGGTGCCCATTCCCTCCCCAGGGTCTGGGGCCACAGAAATGGGCAGAGGTGTGGCCAGAGTCCCACAGCAGCTCAGACCATGAGTCTCCCGTCTCCTGTCTGTTAACCTGAGCCCCCCACCCAGCGTCCCTAGCTCCCAGACCTCGCTCTACTCAGAACTTCCTATCGTAGGCCCTGGGACAACGGAGTCATGGCTACTGCAAGGTTTCAGATCCAGCTAACATACTGCAAACCTTCCCAGAGGACGGTCAGCCTCGGCACCCTCCTGGCCACAGACACCGGCACATTCGGACTCTTAACCGCCTCTGGGCAGCCCTGGCCACGCTTCCAGGTAGGAGACTCCGGAATGGCTTTCTCTCCATTGTCTGGCCTTGGTTTCCTCGCTTCTGACCACCTCCCCTCCGTTTCCAAATGCCCAGGGAGCGGTCACTGCTGCCGCCAACCACGTCTGACCCCCCTTCACCAATGTCCAAGCGTCCCCGAATCCGAGAGGCCAGAGAACGGGGCAACAAGCCCTTTGGCTCCCCGCTGTCCCCTCCTGCCCCCCAAGACTTCCACCCGAGGCGCACCCGGCACTGGTGGGTGCCTTCCCACTCACCATCCACCACATCTTGGCCGTCATGTCGTAGCAGAGCTGCCATTTGACCGACGTCTCGCCCGGCTTGCTGGACACCAGGGGCCCGGGCACCTCCATGCTTGGAAGGAGGCAAGGGCAGCCTGAGCTGCCTCACTCGGTCAGAAGCACAGGCTGGGCCAGCCGCCTGGGGTGCAGGTCCGGGGTCCAGACTTCCATAGCCCCGAGCGAGGGGCTTTCTCTGGGGGAGTCGGAAGAAGGTGCCGGGGACACTCAGAGCTGGAGATCACAGGCTTGAGAGAGAGGGGGAGGGATGCAGATGCATTGGTCTGAAACACACCAGGCCAGTCTCTTGCAAGTGGCCACCCACAGCCCAAGGAGGCCGTCGCAGGCCGTGTGTGTGTGTGTGTGTGTGTGTGTGTGTGTGTGTGTGTGTGTGTGTG
>NW_006787630.1:267081-300211 GCF_000442215.2 Lipotes vexillifer | reverse complement strand
TGTGTGTGTGTGTGTGTGTGTGTGTGTGTGTGTGTGTGTGTGTGAGTGAGAGAGAGAGAGAGAGAGAGCGGCCGGTACGTGGATTTGTGAATGAGCCTCTGATTGGGAATACCCCCCTCCCACCCCCGGAAGGCGTGTGGCTTGTCCTCCCCTTCCCCTGCTGATTCGCCTTCCCATCAACTCCATCAGGGAAGAAAGCTCGGGGGCCGGGAGGGAGTTGGGGTGCGTGCAGCGGGGGGCCTCGACCCTCCCTCCCTCCCTCCCTCCCACCCACCCCTGTCTTGGATGCTGGCTGGGGAGGTGCCCAGGCCCCGAGGCCTCATTAATTCCAGGCGGGGCCCTGAAGCCAAGGCACAGCAGATGGTACGTTTTGAGAGGTGGGGAGAGAGAGGCACTCTCGGTGCAAAAAGAGGGTGGCATCCGAGGGCCCTGGATTGTTGAGTCCTGGCTGTGTGATCTCGGACCAGTCCTTGGGCCTCTCTGGGCTTCACTCTCCCTGTCTTGAAGATGTCAGCTGGCCACTGAGGACGTGGTATGGGTGGGGATGGGGGACGAGACAAAATGTAGACGCACATAGAAGGGGGTGGGATCGTCATCTCACTTTTTTCCTTCCTTCTCCCAATTTCTGAGCAGAAGCAAGCCAGGGGGATTCTTTTGATCTCATCATCTAATGGTTGTTGTGCATTTATGGAGCGCTGAGGGTGTGCCTAAGCTCAATGGGAAGGGGCTGGTCTCTGCTCTGTGTGGGCTGATGCCCTGGCCCGACACTGGCAGTAGGAGAGACTGAAGGTGGACAGCAGGAAGGACCCCCCGGCCTGGCCAGGGGCTGCTGGGAGCTCTGAAGTTGCAGCAGCGAGGTCTGGCTGGAGAGCGTGTGGCATCTGGTTTTCCACTGGGCTTTAAGCCTGCCAATTAGGAGTAGACAGAGGGAGTGGGAGATGGTGGCAGTAGGACTGGACATGAGTGGGGACCGAAGCTGACCCCTGTGGCATCGGGAGCACAGTGGCACGCTGGGAATGGCTGCCCCAGGCCCGCCCCTTCTGCTCTGCCACCAACCTGGCGGATTCTTCCTAAAACATGGCTTGACGGGTTCTCTTTCCTGCCTACCACCCTCCATGCTCCCCAGGCCCCCACTGAGACTGGGCCTGGCTTCCTCCTGGTCCCCTCTGTCCGGCACACCCTTCCTCCTTTCGTTACCTGGGGACTCCTATGCATCCTTCAAAACCAGCCCAATATTGTTCCTGAGGGTGAGAGATAGAGTCAGACAGAGATAAAGAGAAACAGAGACACTAAGAGAGAGAGACAGAGATGGAGAGACAGAGTGAGTGAGAGAGACAAAGAGACACTCAGGCATGCCCTGTCCACTGTCTGGGCTACACGTACACGCTCTTACCTCCCACCCTGAGAGGCTTGGATTATCAGCCACCATTTTCTTTTTTTAATACCTATTTATTTATTTGGCTGAGCTGGGTCTTAGTTGCTGCACGCGGGATCTTTGTTGCAACGTGCAGGATCTCTAGTTGCGGCATGCAAGATCTAGTTCCATGACCAGGGATCAAACCCGGGGCCCCCTGCTTTGGGAGGGTGGAGTCTTAACCACTGGACAACCAGGGAAGTCCCTCAGCCACCTTTTTCTTGTTGGAAAGACATTGTGCAACGCACACCCTCTGGCCCTAGGTTCCAACCCTAAGCACAAGGGACTGAGAGTTTCTGTGTGTGGCCTGGGGACTCCCAGAGGACAGGACCTGGGTCTGAGCCCTAGCTGGGACTCCCACACACAACAGGCTCCAACGATCCCTGACCAAGCGCAAGGGTGTGGATCAGATTTGATTATTCAGATCACTGTCATTAACAGCAACTGTTTCTTGACCACCTACTACACGCCAGAAGCCGTGTAAGGTCAGTACAGACAGGAAAACGGAGGCTCTGAGAAGTTTAGTCACGAACCCAGGGACACACAGCAAGTAGAACTCACTTCTGTGATTTGCGGGGTATGCTGAACACCTACCCAGCTTCCACCCTCGCCTCCTTCGGGTCTCAGCTCAGATGACACCTCCTGAGGAAGGCGCCCGCCCAGCCCCCTGCTTAATAGTGCTTGCCACCGCGCACATGCAGCCCCCTCCCAGCTTTATTTCCCTTAATCACTTTACTTATTGATTGCCTGTGGCCCCCAGCTGGAGGAGCGGGGGATGTCAGCTCTTGTCTGTCTTCTTCACGGCTTTGGCCACTGTGTCCGGAACAGTGCCTGGCACAGAGTAGGCTCTCGGTAATCTGTTTGTTGAAATGAATGAATGAGCGGGTCAGGGTTTTGCAAACATTGGCATTTCCTGTTGACTCTCCCCAAAGGCATTTTCCTCTTGGCACAAAGGCTGCAGGTCTGGCAAGGGGGGTGGGGAGGGGCAAGGGGCCGGGCATGGCTCTCGTGGCCCGAGTGGGGCCACGCCTCGGCCAGCTTGCCCAGCTGAGGCCGGCAGGGTCCAGCCCAGCGGACGTGGTTCACCCGCATGGAGGGCCCCGCCCCGTAACTATAATTTGCCTCAGTACCTTGTGATCGTAAGAGACCGTTACCCCACAGATGTACAGTGGGGGTCAGCCATTCAGACAGTGGGTCGGAGCTCCGTGGTGGAAGGCAGATGGAGGAGGCGGCTTTCAAACGGGAAGGGCGAGAGAAGGAGACTTAACAGGGAGAGCCAGGGAGAGACAGAGGGGCTGAGACAAAGAGAGACACAGAGAGACAGACAGAGAGACAGAACAAGAAAGGCCTAGAGACCCAGCCATGCCCTGTGCGACAGCGGAGCTGGTGAGGCTGCTGGGCAGCCCCCCCACCCAACACACACACATTCGGTCGAGGGGCCTGGCTCATCAGCTACATCTCCATTCAAGGAAACTGAGACCCCTGCGGGCCAGCTGGATGCCCAAACCCTCAGTGGCAGCTGAGCTGGACCAGGGCCCAGTGACGGTCCCCTCAGCACTTCCCCCACTTCCCACCGCCCAATCCCAAGGACAGAGGGCCCAGGGCCACTCTGAACCTCAGTTTCCCCAGCTGCCAAAAGAGGAGGTTAGGTAGGAAAGCCCCCCTCAACCTCCTGCCACTCACAGACCACCCACCCCCTTTTGTCTGTGTCCAAGTATTACTGAACATTTTTCTTCCCATCCGACCATTTCTAGAAAAAGACTCGGATGTGTTTAAAGAGAAAAGTACAACTCACCACTACAGGCTGCCACCAGTCAGTTCAGCTGAAAAGATAAATACAATAAAAGTCCTCCCCAGTCCTATCCAACTCTAACCAGAAAACAAGCCTGAAGCCTGTTCTGTCTTTCCTAAAAAGATGATCAAGCATTAAAGAGGTGTTGTAGACAGGTTGGGAGCCCCCAAAGGCCATAGGACAAGATCAAATGGTCTAACAGATGTGTAACTGGAATCTCAGAAGGACAAGGAAAAGTGGGCAGAAGAATATTTTGAGAGAGAATGGCCCAGCATTGGAAGCTCAGAGTCCTAACCACTGGACCACCAGGGGATTCCCTCAATTGCCTTAAGAGAAAGAGAGAGAGAGAGAGAGAATGGCCCAATAATTTTCCAAAATTTAAGACACCGAATCACAGTTCCAAGAAGCTCAGAAAATACCAAGCGGAATAAATATTCCCACAAATACGTAGCCAGACACGTCATACTCAAAACGCAGAAATTTGAAAATGAAGAGAAAATTCTTGAAGGCAGCTGAGGAGAAAAAGATACATGGCTTACAGAGGGGCAAAGACAAGAGTGATCACAGACTTAACTGTGAAAAAAAAAAAAAAAAAGGATGTCTTTAAAGTGCTGATAGGAAAAGACTGTCCACCCAGAAGCTTATACCCAGTGAAAATATCATTTGAATACGGAGGAGAAATAAAGGCTTTTCCAGCAAACAAAAGCTGAGGAAATTCATGATTAATTAGCAAGACACGCATTTTAAATACAAAGACATAGATAAAAATAAAAGGATGGGGGAAATATACCAAGAAATTAGTCATTTAAGATATACTGGGGGGCTTCCCTGGTGGCGCAGTGGTTAAGACCCCGCCTGCCAATGCAGGGGACACGGGTTCGAGCCCTGTTTCGGGAAGATCCCACATGTCACAGAGCAACTAAGCCCGTGCGCCACAACTACTGAAGACTGCGCGCCTAGAGCCCGTGCTCCGCAACAAGAGAAGCCACTGCAATGAGAAGCCCGTGCGCTGCGACGAAGAGTAGCCCCCGCTCGCCGAAGAGTAGCCCCCGCTCGCGCGCAGCCACAAATAAAATAAATAAATAAATAAAATTTAAAAAGCAGACAAAGCAGACATCATAGCAAGGGACATATATGATAAAAGGGCCAACTTACCCATCTTGAATGTGTATGCACCTCACCACATACAACCAGCAAACAATCCAACAATATACAGTCAAGACGCACAAAACAAAAACTGATAAAGATGAAAGGAAAAGTGACAGATCTACAATTATACTTGGAGACTTCAAACTATGCTCCCAGCAGTTGGTGGAAAAAGTAGACAGAAAACCTACAAAGAACTAGAAGACCTTGATAACATTATCAACCAACTTGAAATGGCATTTCTACAACACTCCACCCAACAACAGCAGAATATACATCCTTTTCAAGTTAACATGGGACATTCAACAAGATAGACCATATTCTTTAATCATATGCACCAAGGTAGGTCATAAGATGAACCTTAAATTTAAGAAAAGTCAAATCATCCAAAGTATGTAAAAAAATTAAACTAGATATCAGTAACTATGTGAAAAAAAATCAGAAAGCTATGTGAAAAAAAATCTCCAAAGATTTGGAGATTAAACCATAAACTTCTTACTAACCTAGATGGAAGAGCCATGAGAAAGTACTTTTTATTCAATGAAAATGAAAATCAAAATTTGTGAGATGTAGCTAAAACAGTGCCTAGGAGAAAAATCATAGCATTAAATGCTTATATTATAAATTATATGAATGTACTTAATATCATTGAGCTGTACTCCTAAAATGGTTAAAATGGTAAATTTTATGCTACATGTATTTAACTACAATTGGAAAAACCACAAGGGAGGAAAAAGTAACCTAACCGTGGGAGTGACGCCATCAATTTCACATATTGCATTGGTTAGAGCAAGTTGCAGGCCCCTCTCACACTCAAGGGGAGGGGGTGACCCCCAAGTCTGAGCGCGGGGCAGATACGGCAGCTCTTTTCTCTGCATCGGACAGACCTTCCCAGCTCAGGACCTTTTTACCCGATCTCCAGCCCTGCACAATCTCTCCATCAGGTTTCCAGCTGGATTTCATCCTCCTACCATCACACGATGTGACGCTCGCTCATGACTTTCCTGTAGCCAAGAGTGCCCTCCTCTGGCGCTTGACCTTCATCCCTGTCTTTCCAGGCCCCACTCAAATGCCACCTCCCCCTGGAAACCTTTCATTACCACCAGAGGCCTTGACCCTTGAGTCAGTCTGGGTTTGCTCAGGCATATTCCTTTCTTTGACTCTGTTTCCCCATCTGTACAATGGATCCAATGATGTCCTCTTTGCGGCTTTGCTGTGAGGTCCCAATGCAATGTCAGATGTCTCCAAGCCAGGGTTCTGGGCATGGGACATTCCTTCCTTCCTTCTTTCCTTCCTTCCTCAGACTTTTATTGAGCACCTGCTGTATGCCAGGTCCTGTACTGAGCTCTGGGGGACATAGCACAATCGAGGCAGACCCCAGATTCTCCCAAGGGGAATTCTGGGGAGCCCTGGCCTCATTTAAGCCACACCATTGCCCGCCTGGGAGCCAGCACAAGCCTCCTCTATTTACATAGTGGGCAGTTTGTTCTTCACACAACAGCCAGAGGGAAACTAAAAGATGCAGATGTGATTGTCTCACCTCTCCCTCCTATGAAACACTCCATGGCTCCCTATTGCCTTTGGGACAGAGACCAATATCTCCACCAGGTCTACAGGGCCTGTGATGCCTGAAAGTTAGCCCCCTGCTAACTTATCCCACCCCCACTCGCTGTGAGTGGAAAGGAGGTGATATCCAGGGAAAAGAGGGTTCTAGGCAAAGGGCGCAGCCAGTGCAGACTCTGAGGCAGAGCTATGTCTGGCATGTTGGAAGATCAGCGAAGAGGACAGTGTGTTTGGAGCAGAGTGAGCGAGGCAGAGAGAGGGAGGAGGGGAGGGCAGGGAGGGGACGGGGCAGGCTGTGCAGGGCCTTGTGGGCCGCAGGAAGGACTTGGGCTTTTACCCCCAGAGAGGTGGGACCCTGGAGGGCTGTGGGCAGAGGAGGGGCGGGGCCTGACTCAGGTGCTCACAGGCGCCCCCTTGTGGCTGCTTCGGGGAGGACAGACGGGGGGGCGCCGGTGAGGACTGGAGCCGAGGGCCTGGATGGAGGGGACTGAGCTGGTCCAGGTGGGAGATCCTAGGGCTGCGTCAAGGGGAGGCAGAGGTGGGGGGAGAAGTGCGCAGATTTAAGATAGACTTTTGAAGACAGAGGCGACAGGACTTCCTAATAGATTGGTTATGGAGAGAGCAAGCAAGAAGTCAAGGATAACATCAAGATATCTGTCCCCAGCACCTGGAAGGATGGAACTGCCATCTGCAGACATGGAGACGACGTGGGAGCAGCAGGGCTGGGGACCAGGAACAGTTTCGACTTAATGAACGTCCGCCTGGAGATGTCAGGTGGATTCATAGATCTGGGGGCCTGGGCTCCTTTGAGGCTTGGATAGGGGGGCAGACAGGCAGAGAGAGTAGGCCCTCGTTCCCGTGGGCTGGCTGAGGGCCTAGGGCTCTTTTTGGACCCTGTCCCCAGAGCCCTCTACACACCCGCACACCCACCCACTCAGGGCCCTCTGTCTGGGCCCTGGAGCTGTCCGCGACCCCCGGTGCTGAAGCTCCAGCTCCAGGCAAGAACCCGGCGCTGGACAAGTGCCTGGCAGGGAGTGCGCGCGCCAAACGCATCCCTGACTTCACCCACGAAAGCAACACCCTTTCGGTGCTAGTCTGAGTTGGTTTCTATGCCTCGCACATCCCAACCTGTATTGTACAGACCCCCAAAGAGAGGCAGGTGTGTGTCGCTCTAAATCTGTTCCAAACTCCCTACTCTATAGGAGGTTACTGCGCCTTTAAGCATCACAGACTGCGTCACTCCTGACGTCACAATCACCCAGGCTCCAAAGACAGACCTGAGTTCAGGCTGTGGATTGGCTGATGGGCTCATGAATATGTAGATAACCTCCACCTCTACCTCGTTCTGGTAGGCTCAGGAAAGAGGGGGCGGAGAGGAGGCGGGTCTGGGGCGGGGCGATGCGCTGGGGGCGTGGTCAGGGGGTGTTTGGGTGCGTTTTGTTCCCGGCTGTGTCTCCAGTAACTACCTACAGCAGCGCCCGGCATACCACAGGCGCTCAGTAAATGCCTGTTGACGTTCGAATCCAGTAGGAGTGATGTCCGAGAGTTCACGTTTCTGATTCGGGAGATCCTGTGTTGCCTTCTCTCAATGTTATATTATAATGACAACGCCTGTTATTCGTGTGCATTAATCTTCTTGATCGTATCAACAATCCTGGATGGTGCATAGTATTTTACAGATGAGGAAACTGAGGCTTGGAAAGAGAATGAGGTTGCTCAAGAGCATGCACACCTTGAATAGCTCAGCAAAAACTGAGGACCCAGATGTGAGCATGCCGGTCTCTGTCCTCGTGGCCCTCACGTCCGTCCAGTGACACCCTGTTTGACCACCACGTGCCCTGCTTGCATCCTCTGTGTAGCTTTGAGGCCAACCAGGCTGAAGGGCTCCCTGTTCTGTCACTAGGGCCCGGGTCCTTCCCAACTCTACACCTTGGCCAGTACCGTTCCCTGTGCTCGGAAGATTACCTGTGCCTCCACCCCAACCCAGCGCCTCAGAACTCCAGGGTAGGAGGGTTTCCCGGCGTGCGAAGCCGCACGTGCAATGGCCTGGCAGCTGGACCACATTCAATCTGGAGAGAGGAGGGGGCAGAAGGGAGGTGGGGCTGATCCCACAGGCTTTAAGGGACGGGCTAAGAAATTTGGGAAAGGTAGCTTTTATGTCCCAGGAGAGAGCCCAGGGATCTCCTCACCACCTCATCCAGCCCCCAGCGCGCGCGCGGCACACGTTGGGTGCTCAATATATGCTTGTGGCATTTCAAGTGAAGGCTCCAGTACTACAGAACGAAGGCGTGAGTCTCTGCTGCCCCCTGCTGGTGTCCAGCAGCGAAGCCTCTGGAAAGTGAATTTTCCGCGGGATTGATTTATTTTGACACTTCTGTAGTGCTTACTCTGGGTTTTGCAAATATTAACTCGTTCATCCCCACAACAGCCCTCAGAAGCGTGCCCGATTAGACTCATTTTCCAGAGGTGGGGGGGGGACTGAGCTGAAGAGAGATCGGTCACTGGTCTCATAAATGTCATAACTGGGATTCAAACCCTGGGCAGTCTCCAGACTTAAGCTCAAGCCGCCAGACTTAAGCACTATGATTTTAAGACATTTAGCGAGCAGATACTATGTGCTTGGCTCTAGGGAATAGAAGAGTAAATAAAACAGTACAGGCACCGATGACCTGCTATTTTAGTTACTATAGCTTTATAATGGGTCTTACTGTTGAGTAGGGTAGTGTGGCATAGAGGTCCAGTGGGCAGGCTCTGCAGCCAGCCACCCAACCTCTCTGTATTTCCATTATCTATCTGTGAACTAGATCCGACCACCTGGGGTTGCTGCGGTGATTAAATGAGTTAATCCTAATAACTAAAGCACTGGGAACAGTGCCTGGCACATAGTATATGCTCAATAAACAGTCATTCATTTCGGTACATTCCAGCCTTGCTTCGCTTACAATTCAATTATGCACATGAACTTGAGAATCGGTTTATCCACTTCCAAGGAAACTATTGCAAGGATCTGAACTGTGATGATGTTCAAGGTTCATCAGGGAGAGAACTGATCCTTTAAGATCGTGAGTTGCCCTGGGTACCTCCGTCATCCACTTCACCACTTGTCTGTTTTTTGTTTTTTTGTTTGTTGGTTGTTTTTTAAAAAAAATGTATATCAGTAAAATGTTACCGTTTTCTCTCTGCAGATTTTTCCGAGGTTTATTCCAGGTACTTTGTAGTTTCTGTCGTTGTAGTTGATGAGGTTTTGCTGATGTGTTAGTTACCATTGCTGCATGATGAATTACCTTAAAACTTTGTGGCTTAAAACATTTATTATCTCAGTTTCAGAAATCTGGGGTGCTTAGGTGGGTCCTCTGCTTCAGGGTCTCCCACAGGCTGCAATCAAGGTGTTGTGCTGGGCTGGGGTCTCATCTGAAGGCTCGACTGAGGCAGGATCTGCTTCCAAGCCTATGTGGTTGCTGGTAGACTTCAGTTCCTCACTGGCTGTTGGCTGGAGGCTGCCCCACCCCATTCCTTGCTCTGAGGGTCTCTCCGAAGGGCAGTGGAGCAGTTGAGTTACATGTAGGTACTTTCCCCCAAATAACTCTCACACCTGTCTTTCCCATTCTTTCATCTTCAAAAAAAAGTATTTAAACCTAATTATTAATTTCCTGAAAAATAACTAAATATATTCATCTTGTAAAGATTGCAGCTGAGGTTCAACTCTGCTTAATCTTGGCCTCTAATTCTTCACTCCCCCCAAAGCCACCCCGTCGTCATTTTGGTGAATACACTTCTAGCCTTTTCTGTTTTTAAAATAAATTTATTTATTTACTTATTTATTTTTGGCTGAATTAGGTCTTCATTGCTGTGTGTGGGCTTTCTCTAGTTGAGGCGAGCAGGGGCTACTCTTTGTTGTGGTGCGTGGGCTTTGCGGTGGCAATTCTTCACTCCCCCCAAAGCCACCCCGTCGTCATTTTGGTGAATACACTTCTAGCCTTTTCTGTTTTTAAAATAAATTTATTTATTTACTTATTTATTTTTGGCTGAATTAGGTCTTCATTGCTGTGTGTGGGCTTTCTCTAGTTGAGGCGAGCAGGGGCTACTCTTTGTTGTGGTGCGTGGGCTTCTCATTGCGGTGGCTTCTCTTGTTGTGGAGCACAGGCTCTAGGCACATGGGCTCGGTAGTTATGGCACACGGGCTTATTTGTCCTGTGGCATGTGGGATCTTCCCGGACCAGGGCTTGAACCCATTTCCCCTGCATTGGCACACGGATTCTTAACAACTGCACCACCAGCGAAGTCCACGTCTAGCCTTTCCTTCTCATTCTTTTTTTTTTTTTAAAGATTTTTTTTTTTGATGTGGACCATTTTTAAAGTCTTTATTGAAATGGCTACAATATTGCTTCTGCTTTATGCTTTGGTTCCCTGCCCATGAGGGATGTGGGATCTCAGCTCCCTAACCAGGGATTAAACCCGCACCCCCTGCATTGGAAGGCGAAGTCTTAACCACTGGACCACCAGGAAAGTCCCATCTTCTCATTCTTACAATCATATACACGTCCTCAGAGAGAATGTTTTAAATATATATATACTTCTTTCTCTCTCTCTAGCTCTCTCACCACCACCACCACCACCACCCCCACATTGGATGACACTCTCTCTGGAGGAAGCCAGCTGCCATGTCATGAGCAGCCCTATGGCGAGGTCCACGTGGTGAGGAACTGAGGCCTCCAGCCAACAGCCATGGGAGGGAACCAGCTTGGAAGCAGCTCCTCCAGCCCCAGTCGAGCCTTCAGATGAGGCAGCCCTGGCTGATGTCTTGACTGTGACCTCCTGAGGGACCCTGAACCAGAACCCCTCAGCTAATTTACTCCTGGATTCCTGACCCATAGAAACTGGGTGAAATAATAGATGTGTAGTGTTTTAAGCAGCTAAATTGTGGGGTGGGGGGTTAATTTGTTATGCAGCAACAGCTAATTGATATGCCCTGGGTGTCACTTAGCCTATTCCCCCTGGATGAACACCTACATGACAGCCAGGGCTCAGCCATCCCAAGCACAACCCTATTCTTCTCAGGTAGAATCTCTGTTTTGCACGGGTGCACATTCTAAATGTTTAATGACTTTGAGTTAAATTTATTTATGTACTTTTTTTTTTTTTCGTGTGCTGCAAGGCTTGAGGGATCTTCGTTCCCCAACCAGGGATCAAACCCGGGCCCCAGCAGTGAAAGCACCAAGTTCTAACCACTGGACTGCCAGGGAATTCCCTGACTTTGAGTTAAATTTAAAAGCTTAAATTGGACTATCGCAAATAACAACTTGAATTACAATACATTCAAATTGAAGCCACCACACAGGACAGGGAATTGGGATAGTATAGTGGTTAAGAGACCAGCCTGAGAGCCTGGGTTCAATTACGGCTGTGCAGCCTCGGGGAGGTCACTTAACCTCTCTGGGCTTCAGCTTACTGGCTCATAAAGTGGGGCCATTAATAGGACATACCTCACAAGGCTGTGGCAGGTTGAGTTATGTCGTGTAAAATGTTGAGGCTAGTGTTGTCCGAGAGAACTTCCCAAGTGACGGATGTGTGACTCTTGAGCCCTTGAAATGTGGCTTAGTGTGACTGAAGAAGTAAAGTAATAATTTGATAAATGGATTGAAATGTAAATAGCCACAGGTGGCTAGTGGCTACTATATTGGATGACACAGGCTTGAAACAATGCTTGGCAAATAGTAAGTGCTTAATAAATGCTTGGTAGGAATATTATTCTGCCCATGTTCTCCAGAGTGCCAATTTACACCCCACCAGCAGCACAGAGGTCACCCAGGTATCCTCCTAACGCCCCAACCTGATCACGCCCCTCCCTTTCTCAAAATCCTCTGTAGCTCCGAACTGACATCAAGATAATGTCCCAGGGACTTCCCTGGCGGTCCAGTGGTTAGGACTCCATGATTCCACTGCAGGGTGCACGGGTTCGATCCTTGGCCAGGGAACTAAGATCCCGCATGCCACGTGGCACGGCCAAATAAAATAAAATAAAATAAAAATTCTCCCAGATTTGCTGGTCTCGTGATTACAACTTTTAGCATACTTGAGAATTACTTTTTCTTGTGGGGATAGGGTACTTTTGATTTTTTTGTCCAAAAGTACTTTCTCCTTGATTGAAACCTTGGGTGGGCGGGGACAAGGTCCGGCACACAGAAGGTTCTCAGTCGCAGAAGAATCTCTGTAACCCAGCCCCTGTCATCTCTGCATCCATCTCTTCACCCAGTGCTGTGGTCTTAGCCAATGATCCAATGACCACAACATGCCAAGCCTCTGAGCCTTTGCCCTGGCTGTTTCTTCCACCTGGAAAACCCTTTCAGGTGGACTCAGACTCACCTTTCCAGCTCCCACTCCAGATGGGCTTCGTTCTCTCTGCTGGAGCTGGAGCAAAGCACTTCCTGTCTCTGAGCCTCAGTCTCCTCAACTGTAAAATGGGATGAGTCCTTGGTAAGATTAAAAGACATCGTTTCTGCAAAGCCCCTGGCAGGATATTAAGTAGCTCATTAAATCGAGTGGTTAGTACCCCTCCCATGAATTTGGAAAGGCTCAGCTTGGGTGTGGCCATCCCCCTCTACTCACACGCCTACTCCAGGATTTTACCCTGGAGCCCACGGTCCCCCATCCCAGCTCTCAGGAATTTTTTTCTTTAGGACCTTTGAGGCTTTCACTGGGGTTGGGCAGGGGCCTCAAACTGCTTTGTTTTTTCAGCCAAAGCCACATCATCTCTTAGATCTTATCTCCTCCAGGTCTCACCTCTTCGGCACATTTCTGGGTCCTTGACTGTGTCAGGTCCAATGGGGGGATTTCTCCCTCAACATTCCAACTCAAATCTATTGTGTAACAAGTATTGGTGAGGATGCGCAGAAACAGGAACTCTCACGTGTTGCTGGTGGGAACACAGTTACCAGGACCCAGCAATTCCACTCCTAGGTGTGTACCTGAGAGAACTGAAACGGATGTTCAGACAGAAACATGCACACGAATAACTACAGCAGCATGATTCACAATGGCCAAAAGGTGGAACCAAGGGCCCACACACTGGAACATCACTCAGCCATGAAAAGGAGAGAAGCCCTGACAGTCGCTACAACGTGGATGGACCCTGAGAACACGATGCTCAGTGAGAGAAGCCAGATACAGAAGGACACACAGTGTGTGATTCCACTGATGGGAAACATCCAGAACAGGCCAATCTGCAGAGACAGAGAGTGGATTCATGGTTGTCAGGCGCTGGGGGAGGGGAATGGGGCGGGGGTGACTGCTCATGGGGACGGAGCTTCTTTTTGAGGTGATGAAAACCTTCTGGAACTAGATAGGGGTGATGGTTGCACAACCTTGTGAATGTACTTAATACACTGAATTGTACACTTTTCGAAATGGTAAAAATGGTGAAATTTATGTTGCGTGAATTTTTACCCCAATTGCAAAAATGTGTAACGAATAGTGAGTGTCTCCCCTGCGCGCGCCCCTGGCTGCTTCCTTGAGGGCAGAGCCCAGAACCATCTGGTCACTGCTGCGTCCCTGGTGGCCAGCACAGGGTCAGGCACTCAGTAGCCGTTCAATAAACGTTTGCTGAATGAATGAATGAACGTGTGAATCAACAAACACAGGCACCGGCTCTTCTTGAGAAAGAACACTCCATTTCTTCAATGTCTGGATGAATCCGTCCGAATCCCGGCCATGGGAATGCCAGACCCTTTTCCTCCCGCACCCCTTCACTCTAAATCCGATTTATCTCTAGCCCAGGCACCCGATCCAGCCAGATGTACTTCCTCTTTTTCGACAAGAGAGGGCAAATGAGGGAGGACCCAGTCCTTTAGCAAGTAAAATTTTTATTAAATAAACTTTCAGTTTCTCCAGACCAAAGAGAGGTGTTTTGGACATGAAGATGAAGTCTGCAGCTTCTCACCTGAAACACGCCACAGTGACAGGGACCTCGAGATTCAAACCAAGTCAACCCAAAGTTCCCTCCAAGTCTTTTTCTCCTCTTTCTTTCTCTCTCTGTGTGCGTGTGTGTGTGGCGCGGTTTGTCTCCAAAAGTCGGTTTGCAAGTTGAAACTTCATGAAATTACTTGTAGCAGAAATAAAGTACATCGTACAAATCACGTAGGTCTTTGATGTGGAGTATAAAAATGGTATTTACAGCCAGTAAACATGGACCAGAGGACACACGCCACTGCACGCCAGCACGCACTCCTAAGCAGGCCTGGCGGGGGCTGGGCGGGACAGACACGGCCGAGGCCCCGCCACCCCTGAGCACACGCGCACGCACACGCAGACGCACAGGACACAGGCGCACTAGACAGGGTCTCGGAACAATTATCAAACTCTGGAATATCGAAACAGGTTGGTCAGAAGATATTTTTGCTTTTTTTTTTCTTTTTTCTTTTTTCTTTTTTTTTTTTTTTGCTATTTCTTTTTTTTTTTTTTTTTTTTTTTTTTTTTTTGCTATTTCTTTTTTCTTTCTTTTCTTTTTTTCTGGGTCGGTCAACACATTTTGGTAGAAACAAAAGGGAATGCTTTGTTTTTTTCAAAAAAATTTTTTTTCTTGAGCTTATGAAGTTCACTGGTGCCTCGTCTGGCGCGAGGCCCCACCGGACGTCCAAAAAACAAAAAACAAAACCCAAAAAAACCGAACTTGACTCTGTGCTTCAAGGGGGGTTTTCACGGTTTGGGTAGCTATACAGAGGCACCCCACAGGATTTCCCTCCCCACCCCAACTAGGAAACAAAAATCCACTGTCGTTTGATTCCCCCCCCCCCCATTTCTTTTCTTCTTTGTACCTGCTCAGAAAGATTAAAAAAAAAAAAAAAAAAGAACTTTGTAGAGGTATCTCCGGTGAAGGGATGCTGAGCCCGTGCAAGCTGGGCTTGTCCAGTGCACGTGGCGATCTTGGTCATGAGATTGTGAATTCCAGGCTGGTGATCCAAAGGCAGGGAGGGTGGCCGCCTACCCTTGGGAGGGGGCTCCAGGGGTGGGGGGCTCCCCCGACCCTGTCTGTCCCCGACGGAAAGCTAAGGGCTATTGGTCACATGAGTAAGGCTATGACTGGGGAGGGGAGAGGGTGGGAGAGGCCAAGGGGTCTGTTTTGTGCCTACAACCGGGGAAGGCAGGGCCCTGGAACGAAGGGGATGGGGGTTCCGGAAGCTGCAGCTAGGACCAGGGACACTGAAGCCGGCTGAGCCCACAGGCTCGCGAGAATCGTCGATGGCGGGGGGAGGGGGGTGTCAAAAGTCCTGGAGGTATATCGCGTTGGCTGATGATTCCCAGTGCTTGGCCGGCGCCCTGGTCTGACATGACAGCGGGAGGTGGGGGACACTGGGCTGCCCCGCCAGCCTCAGCCCTTCTGAGCGTCCCTGCTGAGTGACCGGCCCAGGGTCACCTTCTCTTGGATGGAAGGAAGTCGGAAAAGTTTGGTCCCTTGATCTATACTCAAAAAATATATATACTGTCTATAGCTCTATATATATATGCATATATATATATAGGAAAAGTTGCGATTTCATTTGGGGAAGCCACAAAGGTTGTGTGTGTGGGAGGAAGGTGGGAGCGAGGAAATCTCCCAGGAGGGGGCAGTGAACCCCTTGGCCCCCAACTCAGGAGTCCCCCGCAGACCATGAAGCCCCCTCCCCATTCCATGTGGCCTTGGGCAGCGTTTCACATTATGGGGAGGGGGTCAGGGGGGAAGTGGGGGCTGGTGTCCAAACTCAGTTGTAATTTACGTAAAAGTCCTGGATCGGTTGGAAGTGGGAAGGCCCCTCACCTGGCGGAGAAGGGAGGGGCGTTAGGGCGCGGCGCTGGGAGCGGGAGAGTCACGTCGGCCGACGACATCACCTCCCCCCCCCCCCCCTGCCCTGGCCAGGTTGGGGTCTGGGAACCCAAGGGCCCCCACCTTTGCAGAAAGAGTCCATTTCGGGCTTTGGAGGCTGACACACCCGGCTTGGAAGGGACCGAGGGTCGCCAAGCCCGTGTCCTCATCCGACCACTGGGGACAAACATTTCTGTTTCTTTCTGCCTCCTCTTCCCAGCTCCCTGCCCCTGAAGCTCCACGAAGCAGTTCCCTGCCCCCATTTCTGTTCATTCGTGGTGCTGGAAACAGTGTCTGGCGCACAGTAGGTGCTTAGTGAGGATTTGCTGTCAGCATGTTCAGAGCACGCCGATATCCTGTTGTTGGCTTCTGGTGGCGGATTTCCGCGAGCGCGCCCCCGACGACCCACGACCTGGTGACTGAACACCCTCGAATCTGTGGGTGCTGTCCCGGCAGGGTCTGGGAACAGCCCCTCACTGAGCACCTGCTTCGCACCAGACCCCAGAGGAGCCTCTGTGATGATGATGGCGACGGCGGTTAAGAGGAAAATATCAAAACGACTTATCCAGAGCTTTCCAGGTGGCTGGTCCTGGGCTCAGCCGGGAAAACACCGAGTGCCCTGTGAATCCACCCCACGACCCCTGGAGGAGGCCACAGGCACGGGCCCATTTCACAGATGAGGCTTGTCAAGGCTTGGGCTCACTTATAAGTTTCCCCATTGGCCCCTGAGGCTCACGGCTCGTTCCCCAAAGAAGCGATGAGTTGACAGAGGTGTTCACTCTGATGGCACAAACACTCTTGGGGATTTGTTCATTTGTTCGAGGGGATTTCCGACACCCTCCCCGCCGCCGCCGCATGCTGTCGGGTGGGGCAAATATTCCACTCTCCCATCAACACACTGGGTATGAATTATGCCAAATGAAGAGCTCCCAGAGGGGCCCAGCTGAGAGAACAGATTCTTAGGACAGGACAGAAGCACCTCCCCAGAGCCCGCCCCCACCCCAGACCAAGCCCCACCTCTCAGGTGAACTTTTTTTCATCCTTCAAAGCCTTCTCCAGGAAGGATTCCCTAACTACCCTCCCCAACCCCATCCTACTGCTCCGGTTCCAGCCCTGACCACGGGGGTGGGGGAGGATTGGGGGTGTCTTCGTCCAGCTCTGTCCCCGTCAACCAAACCTGGGGGTTCCTTGTAGCCTCTTGCAGCATCCCCCAGCCTCAGGAGGGTTTGGAGAATGAGGAGGGGGTGCGGACAAGACCGGGGTGGGGGCGGGAGCGGGGGCGGGGCCGCCTGGCGGCTCACCTGGGCCAAGCCCGCAGCCTCGGGGCGCTGTGGGCCGGTCAGTAGGGGTGTCCCGGATCTTTGGGCCGCTTCAGCTGCACTTTGAGCCTCTTCATGCCGATCTGAAAGCCGTTCATGGCCTGGATGGCGGTCTGTGCGCTGGCCGGGTTGTCAAAGCTCACGAAGCCTGCGGAGACCGGGGTGGACCCACGATGGAGGGCAAAGCGGGCGTCCTCTGCTCGCTCCAGCGCTGCAGCCCTGGCTGCCTGGCTCGCGGGGTCCTGGGGGCGGGGGTGTGCGCTCGCAGGGGCAGACGGCCCAGGGAGATGGGAGGGCTTCGCAGAGCACACACAGCAGCCTGGTTCTGACACGCGCTGGGCTTGCGTGCCTGGGGGACGGGGCGCTCACTCCTTACCTGGGGTCTGCTCTGCTGAGACTTCCCAACTGATGTGGGGGACAGGCTGGGTCTCTGGGGGCCCCGGGAGGGCCATGTTCTCCCTCCCCAGACCCCATGCCTGCCTCCTAGGCTCTGGATGCCCACCCTTTGCCTCCTCTGAGATCTCTACCCATCTGGGGTCTTGTCTGCCCATGTGACTGTGTGTGTCTGTCTGTCCTTGTCTCTCTGTTTCTCTTTTTCTCTCTGTCTTTGTGTTTCTTCTCTCTGTTCCTCCCTTTCTGTCTCTTCTCTTTTGGTCTCTGTCTCTCTGTCACCATCAGTCTTTCCAGTCCCAGACCCCCCCCCTCACCCTGGGCCATCAGAAACACTCCAGCATCCCCCCACCCCCCTTAAGCTTCCACCAGCATGACACCCTCCACCTGGCCCTACTCCTGCCCCTCACATGTTGGTTCTCACAGACTTCCTGGGGGACTGTGCAGAGACCACAGGGGCTGGGCAGGTCCACCAGGGGGAGAGGACTGCATGTGCGGGCATTTGGGGGCAGGATACCTGAGCTCCATGGGAGAGGCTGGGTGGGAGGTCAGGCAGAGAAATGGTGGGGTCAGGGCTGAGGGGTCTGGCTGAGGCCCATGGGGAGCCATAGGGGAATCTGGAGCTGGGGTGGGTGGATGTCTTCACACCACCCACACCTCCCATTACATAGAGGAGGAAACTGAGGCTCAGAGAAGGCATGTGACCCCCTGACTGCTGAATGTGACAGAGTAGGTTTTCCTCCAGAAATTTCCTTCTCCTTCCTGGAAGCAGGATGTAGAGGAGGGAGCCTGTGCACTGGAGGTGGGGGGGGGGGTCCCTAACTTGCTGTGTGACCTCAAGCATGTCGCTTGACCATTCTGTGCCTCTCTTTCCTCCCCATGTAAATTGGGATAATTCTTCCCTTTTATGGTTGGATATGAGTATATACAGGAGGTGCTTAATAAATAGTCAAAAGTCGACCCTTCCAAGAGGACAGGGTGGGTTCAGAGCCCAGATTTTGGAGTCAAACAGACTGGTTCTAACCTAGGTTCTGCCTCTTTGCTGCCGTGTGACTTTGGACAAGTTACGTGCCTCTCTGAGCCTTAATGTCCTCTGTTTCTGGGGATAAGGAAGTTCCCCCCACAGCCCACAAGGCCCTGCATGACCTGCCCCGTCCCCTCTCTGCCCTCCCCTCCACCCTCTCTCCCCCTCGCTCACTCTGCTCCAGCCACACGGGCCTCCTCGCTGTTGCTCCAACATGCCAGGCACTGTCCTACCCCAGGGCCTTTGCACATGCGGTTCCCTCTGCCTAGAACACTCTTCTCCAAGACACCCCATGGCTGGCTCCTCATCATTCAGGTCTCAGTTGAAGTGTTGCCTCCTCCTTATCAGTCTGTATTTTCTTACCAGTTTTATTTTTGTCTATACCACTTATAACTCCCTGGCCTATATCCTGTATTTGTTAAATTCCATCTCCTCCCCCTGGACCTGTGCTTTCCAATTCGGTAGACAGCCACTGGCCATGGGTAGTTATTTCAACTGAAATTCGTTAAAATTAAGTAAAATAAAAAATTCAGTCCTTTGGTCACACTGGCCACATTTCAAGTGCTCAGCAGCCACATGGGGTGGTTGGCTCAGACAGCACAGATGTAGAGCATTTCTATCATCGGAGAAAGTTCTACAGGCATGGTGGCAAGACTGTGAGCTTTCAGAGGGCAGGGATTTTTGTTGGCTTCTTTCACTGCTGTGTGCCAGGCACAATGCTGAGCGCTGGCACACAGTAGGTGTACCGTATGTCTATTTGTTGATGAATAAATGAACAAGAGAGTCTTAGAAATGCTGCATGGTGAGTGCTTGGCACACAGTAAGTGCTTACTTTTCTTTTCTTTTCTTTTTTTTTTTTTTTTTTGGCCACACCGCTCGGCTTATGGGATCTTAGTTCCCCCACCAGGGACTGAATCCGGCCCTTGGCAGTGAGAGTACGGAGTCCTAACCACTGGATCTCCAGGGATTCTTTTGGACCAGACCTGTCTCATGGCTGACCACACCCTCCCGACCCCCATTCCAGGGCGAGGGGCGCGTGGGACGGGGCTGGCAAGCAGGAGGGGGCACCCGCAGCAGGGACTCACCAAAACATTTGCTCTGGTTGGTGGCCCGATCCATAAACACCTTGGAGGAGATGATATTGCCGAAGGGTAGGAACATCTGCGTCAGCTCCGTGTCTCCAAACTCCTGGGGGAGGTGGTAGATAAACAGGTTACAGCCTTCGGGACCTGCAGGTGGGGGAGAGAAAGACATAAAGCCCCCAAGGAGAGGAGGTGGACCCCCGGGGGAGGGGCACGGGTCCGGAGCCCACATCTGGCATCTCCAGCTGTTGGGAGAGGGGTGCCCCGTGACACTCAGAAAGAAGAGGCATGGAAGTGGCAGGAAGGGGAGGCCGAGAGCCCTAATCCCTTGTCTATAAAATCCCACACTCAGACACTCCAAACCTCTAATGATCCTCAGACCCCAGAGAACTTGTAAAATTCGTATGATCCCTACCCTCCACAACTGAGATAAATTCTTCCATCCCAGACCCCAGATAATCCAAAAATCCCATACAACCCCAACCCCGGAAACTCCCTAAGCCTCAAACTCCTGGTCATTTATAGAAATCAGATGAACTGGGTGTAGGGTATACGGACACTCTGTACTGTCTTTGCCATAACTCCGTAAGTCTGAAACTGGTTTTAAAATGAAACATGCCTTTTTGAAAGTCTGATGATCACAGAATAAAATCAGACTAGTAATTGCCTGGTCCTAAACCCCAAATATCCAGATATTTTTCAAAACCTTGGATAACCCTCCAAACCTTGGATAACTTTCAAAACCTTGGATAATTTCATAAATGATGCAAAAATAAAATCAAGTAAAATAAAAATATTATTCTCTAGTCCCGAACCCCAGATATCCTGAAACCACCGATGATTTTTAAATGATATGCTATACCAACCAGAAATCATTTTTTAAAGCACAGCTAACCCTCAGAATCATCCCCTCCCCCAGTAACCCCCAGTCATGGCTCATATAAGAACCATAAATAATAATAGCATTTTAAAACCTTGATTATCCCAAGTCATCAACAGTCCTCAAACCTGCCTCTAATCCAAAACCTACAGACAACCTTCTCCCAGGTCCCCCCCCCAAAAAGGTAGCCCTCAAACCACCGAGAATCCCCCCACCCTCACAATGAATATTCCCTACTCCAGAAAATACAAAACCCAAGATTACACATTCACATCCACATCCACCCTTATCTTCCTGATGGGGACCACAGTTCTGCTAACATGCTTGTTGTTGCTGTCGTTGTTGTTGTTGTTTGTTTTTGTTTGTTTGTTTGGCCATGCCCCGAGGTTTGTGGGATCTTAGTTCCTTGACCAGGGATTGAACCTAGGGCCACGGCGGTGAAAGCGCCGAATCCTAACCACTGGACCTCCAGGAAATTCCCTAACATGCTTGTTTTTAAAATGCAAGTGTGTTCCCATACAACTGATATGTTATGGAACAATTTTGAGCAAACACAAATTTTGTGTTTGTCTGTGTGCTAGCTCATCTCCAAGAAACACTAGGTGAATGCAGAAAACCACACACAGCTGCACCGAGCCTCATAAGAAAGCAAAATGCACGCGCGCGCGCGCGCACACACACACACACACACACACACACACACACACACACACACACAGCTTCAACATCCATCTCCATCAACTTTCTGAGTTCTCCAAGTATGTTATGAGCAGGACCCATCCCCATCTGGGGTTCCGACTCTCCGTCTGATTTCAGACAAGCCTTTCCATCACTTCAGGGTAACTCACATGCTGCAACCCCTCCGATGCCACTTCCCCCTGCAAACTTGCGGTCTTTTCCAAGATAAAGTACCAAATTTATTGTACTCTTCGGGTATCTCTAAACTATCTAACACGCATAAAGCTGTGCTACTGTTTTCATTAGGATCTTATCTTTTTTCTTTTTTGGCAGCTCACAGCCAACGTTTCTGAATGGTGTACCACGACCCCATTTCCCCCACGAGCCTTGTAGTTGGTATTGTGAGGTTCTGCAAACTCAGGTGACTTTCCAGAAAGCATACATCCTGTTACAGCAGCACGGACTGCATCGGGACCAGCTTTTATCCGCTGCACCCTGCCAGTGTTCCCCTTCCTGCAGGCCCAGGGCAAGGGAGAAATTGAACAGAGCCTCACAGAAATCAGTCTGCGGGCCAGGCCACCCGCAAGCTTCCCAGGTCGTGGGGAGATCTGGGGCTTTTCTGGTTGGTTGCCTCTCCCCAGCCCCCCGCCCCCACCCCCACTAGATGGATGGAGAGGAAGGGCCTCCCTGGCTGAGTGCCCACCATGTGTCAGGAACCGCCGCTGCTTACTCCCCAGCAAGGGGAGTAAGGTGGTCGCCTGAGTGGCAGATGAGGAAACTGAGGCCCGGAGCAGTGAGGTGCCTTCCTTATGACGCTCACAAGTCAGAACTGGGTGGATTTGAATCCCGGTCCTCCGACTCCAGAATCTAACTCCTCGCCCCCTTGACATTACTGAGGAAGCCTCATTTGTCCCGAAATACCTCACCATCCCACCCCCTAAATTCTCTCAAAAAAATTTCAGAGAATCATCCCGTTCTGGGTCACTGCTATCCCTACTGGGTCGGGACTAGCCCCATTCCCACTTTCCGGAGGAGGAGACTGAGGCTCAGAGAGGAAGAGTCAGTCGCCCCCTCAAACACCCATGGGCTACGCCGGGGCTTGAACCCAGGTCTGTCCGGACCCCAGGCCGAGCGGTTCCCCGAGGCCAGGCCGAGCCGGGGGTCCTGGAGGTGGAGGGGGGCGGTCAAAGGGCGGGGCTGGCGCCCAGGGGAGGTCGCGGCCCCCTCACCTTCTCGCTGCTGCTGCTGCTGCAGGAGGGGCGGCGGCTGGGGGACGCTGTGCGCGATGGGCGTGATGGCCGCGGTGGGGTACATGGCTGCAGAGACCGGGAGCGAGACACAGGGCGGAGCGGGCGTGAGGCCGGTGCGGGCGTGAGGCCGGTGGGCAGCCGGTGCGCGTGGGGGCGGGGCTAAGACGTGAGGGGCGGGGTCACAGCTGAGGGTGGGGCCAAGACCGGGTCTAGGGAAGGCGGAGGGGTGTGGTCATATGGGAGAGACGGTCTGAGGGCAAGGTCAAGGACCCGTCTAGGGAAGAAGGAGGGGGCGTGGTCATATTCGAGCACGGGTCTGGGAGGGGCGTGGTCACATTGGAGGGAGGGGCCAAGGCAACGGGGAAGAGCAGAGTGGGCGCGGCCCTGGCTGAGGGCGGGGCCAAGGCAGCCTTTAGGAAGACAAGCCAGAGATCCGAGCGAGGCCCTGGCAGAGGCGGGGTCAGTTTGGGCAGGACATGAGGGGCGGTACCAAAGGCAGGTTATGAGGGGCAGGGCCAAATGTTGAAGAAAGGCGGGGCGTGGGGGAGGCCAAGAACTGGGATTGGGCCCAAAGTAGGAGGCACAGGCAGAAGAGGGAAGGTAGGATGAGAGGACGGCTCTGAGGGCAGGGACCATATCTAGGTGTGGCTAGGGGCGTGGCGTGGCTAGCTCAGGTAGGACGCCGGGGGCCGAGGGGCAGGGTCACGCGCGGGGCGGGGCCGCGCTGCCTCCCTACCTGTGTACTGCTGTACTCCGGAGAAGGCGGGATGAAGGGTCTCGGCCACCGTCGGGCTCTGAGCTGCGGGGCAGACGGAGGGGCTGAGTGGGGCGGGGGCAGCAGAAGTCGTCCATCCACCCCGCAACACCCACCCCCAGCTTCACTTCTGCATAAACGTTTCACAGGTATTGAAACATTTTACAGGTGGGGAAACCAGCTGGCACAGAGCCGCTCAGGTAGGAAATGACAGAAGCCAAACTCGAATCCAGGTTTCTCAGACTCCAGAGAGGTTTAACAATCAACCCCAACTCTCTGTCCCCATCCTGACCCCGCTTGCTCCTCTCTTTTATTCTCTGGATTCTCCAGGACTCCAGGTCTCTGCTTTTGATCACCACCCATCCCCATCCCTTCCCTTTATCCCTCCCCACACCTTGATCATCAGACACCCTATGGATCCCCTACGTGGCTGTGACCTTCCGACGGTCCCTAGGGGAGGACACAGGGGTAGGGGAGAGCTTGTCTAGGCAACCAGAACTGGAGAGTCTGGGGAAAATTGAGCAAAAAAATCTTGAATGGAGAGAGGTTGCTAGAAGATGGGGTGGTGATGGGGGAGAGGTAAGACAGTAAAGAGGTCGCACGAACGAATTACTTTATAGTGATGGAACAGTTCTGTATGTAGATTGTGGTGGTTGTTACGTGAAACTATACCTGTGATAAAATAACATAGAACCACGCGCACACACACACACACACACACACACACACACACAAGTGCCTGTAAATAGTGACGTCTGAGTAGGCTCTCCAACTCCCGTTGAGTTCATTGTACTGTACCAATGTCAGTTTCCTAGTTTTGACAACATACTGTGGTTATATAAGACGTTAGCATCCAGGGACGCTGGGTGAGGGGTACCAGGACCTCTCTATATTATTTTTGAAACTCCCTGTGAGTGCCAATCATTGCAAGGTAAGAATAAACAAATTCTCAGCGGTGGAAACGCAGATGACATACTTCACCTAAGCAAGGTGTGGGAAGATGTTTGCCTTGAAATTATGGTATAGGGTAGAGGAAAGTGAGACCTCTGCTTCAGGAGGGCAGAGCCCAGCCCAACAAATCAGTGCATGGCCAATATTGAATGAATGAATTAATGAGTGAATGAATGAATGAATGAATATGGGCACTGATATTTTCCCAAATGGTAACGATTACTAATGAAGATTGATGGTGCCATTCTTGGTACCAGGTGACGCATTAGCATTTTACAGACTGATTGCCTCGTCAGTGCAATCTCATGAGATGACTGATGTTATCCGCCCCATTTCCCAGATGAGCAAACTGAGGCTCAGAGACCTAAAGAAACCTCCCAGGGCCACCGAACTGGAATTCGAACCCAGAAAGGTCTGGATGCAAAGTTTCTATGTTTAACCTCTTTCTCTGTGCCCACAGCTAGTATCTGTTCACCTGAGACTCCCTTTGTCCTGCCCCTTTGTTCCCTGGACACCAAGGCATAGGGACTCATGCTTGTCCCGGGGACACCCTCCCTGCCTCCTACCACTCTCCTCGGCCCCCGGGGACCACTCGAGTTACCTGGGTAGGGCACAAGGCCATTGGCATATACGGTTTCTAGGGCGGGGTGCCCGCCAGGGAAGGGCACAACACCTGCGAAGCCGTTGGTGATCGGAGCCACAAGGCCGGGCACAGCGGTGGTGCCGAGCAGCGGGGGTGAGTGCAGTCCTGGGGAGCGGAAGAGCCGCACAGGGAGCCTGGTCCTGGCCCCAGCCCTGCCCACCCATCCGTGGGTCCCTGGCGGACTCTCACCAGAGGCAGGGGCGATGGGTGTGGCGGGCAGCCCATTAAGGCTGACGGCGCCGATCTGCTGGATGTGGCAGGGTGAGAAGGCCACGCCGGGGCTCAGGTAGCTGCCTGAGGTGGACAGGACCGTTGTCTGCTGCTGCATGAGCTGGGGGTGGAGAGGGAGTCAACGTGCACAGTCAAAGTGGTACCTGGCCTGAGATCACGGCTCATGAGGTGGGGGGCGGGTCCTCCAGGAACTAGGGGGTCAGGCAGGGTGTCTTGGCTCAGGTCGGGGTCAGGGATCAGTTAGGAATTGGGGCTCAGCCTGGCATCAAGTCTCAGTGTAGGATCAGGGCCTAGACTAGGTTCCAGGCTCATTGAGGAATGAGAGCTCAGCCAGGGATTAGGGCTCAGTCTAAGATCAGAACTCAGTCTGGGACCAGGGCTCAGCCAATGTTGAACTCACTCAGGGTTGGGTCTCAGCTTGGAGTCAGCCAGGAGGCTTAGCTAGAATTCGGGCTAATCTAGATTTGGGGAACAGCTAGGATCTGGGGGTCAACTCAAGGTTGGATCTTCATTTGATGTTCACGCCGGGTGAGGGTTCAGGCTGGAAGTAGGGGTTGAGTCTGGTGTCCTGTCAGTCCAGAGCTGGGGCTCAGCTTGGGCTCAGAGCACAGTCCATGGTTGGGGGCTCAGCTGGCGTTGGGGTCAGGAAGCGGCCTGGATTTGGGGACTCAGCCACAGCCAGAATAAGGCCCTGAGTCAGAAAGACTGGGCCAGAGAAACAGAAAGATGGGCAAAGAGGCAGAAGCCCTAGACCGAGAATAGATGGAGAAAGAGAGTGAGACAGACTGCGCCAGATCCACAGAGAAGTCTCAGAAGCCCTGCTGGAGACAGAAGTGTGTCTGCTGCGGTCACTCACAGCCTGGGCGTAGGCACTGTAGGGGCTGAAGGGCAGGGTGAGGGACGGCGTCAGGATGCCCAGCTGGCCCACCATCTGCTGCATGCGCCGCAGCGTCCGCTCCTTGTCCGTGTCAGCAAACTTGACCACCAGGCTGGAGGAGGCACCCTGCAGGGGCAGCCGCAAGCAGGGAGGGAAAGAAGGGGGGACGTAGCCGGGACTCTGGGGTCCCTTACGAGGGGTGTAGGGGTGTGGATAGCAGCAGCTGTCAGCCCCACCCTCGAAGTCCCAGGTGCCACAGTGAGGACAGTCTGGAGATCAGCATCCCAGGTCTTGCACTTGACCCTGCAGCCCCCTTGTGCGCACAAGTGGGGCGTCCGGGCGCGGGGGGCTGCATCTGGGGCATAGTGAGGACCCTGACTGTCAACCACACTCTCAAAATGGGTGGAGAATCCAACTGCTGGAGGGGAACAATGGGGGCCCGCATGGAGGGCCCTATAGCTGCCACCCATACCTGAGAACAGGTAAGGCTCCAACCATCAGAGAGGTTGAACACCTCCTCTGATGCAGAGCTCACTCCCTGCTCCGCCCACCAGCTCCATCACTGGACAGCTCGGAGCAGGAGAAAGCCTGACCTTCGGATGAGCTGACTCCTGCCCCTCTAGGGACTAAAACTGATGCCTGAGGACCCAGAGAGCAATAGAAGGAAGGATCTGAGACTGCCCTGCTCTTCACACCCATTTCCCAGAACAACAGACAGTGGGTCCCCAAGGCCTGTCTTCCCCGTGGCAGATTTGGACATTTATGTACAGTGATGGTGGCTCCCAGGGCCACTTTCCTGGGAGGCAGGGCCACCCCCAACACCTGTGTGGTCCCCTCCAGCCCCTCAGTGCTGCAGGCCCACAGGCTCCCAGCTCCAGACTCGTCCCCACTCTGGCCCCACGGGGACATTTCCAAATGACCTGGTCCCTTCCCTCTGGGGGTCTCCATCACCCTAGGAGGAACCCCACGCTTCTCAGCCTTGAACTGCAGGCCCCTCCAGCCCCATCTCTCCCTGCTCCTCTGGGGCTCACACACATTTGCACACACTTACACATGCATTCCGCCCACACACTCACCATTGACACTCACACACACACATGCACGCACTCCCAAATACGTGCACATATACTCACACATGTGCACACAGTCACACATGTACACACGTGACTGCCTACATTCACATGCATTCTCACTCCGCCACACACAGACATTTGCCTTCACACTCCTACAGATGTACACACGTGCGCTAGCTCCCCCCACGTCACCCAGACACACACTCGCACGTAAATATACATGTGCACTCAGCTACATACTTGCACACGTGTGCTCCCACGAACACACCCACTTAACACACTTGTGCGTATGCAGTCCCACGTGTACACATGTGCGGTATGCACCAGCGCACGCGTATCCATACCCATTACACACGCCTCGTGTGCACACTGACACCCACCTACTCACAACCACACGCTCACACACAGACACGCACACGTGCACACACCAACACACACACCGGCCTGCGCGTACTCGCGTACTCGCGTACGGGCAGCCACGCGCTGGCAGGACATCCATACACGCTCCACACTTACCTGCAGGCTCATACACACGATCACACACATACACCCGCCCACAGCACCAGCAGGGGCTGCGCCTCTTCTTCCCACCACGACCTCTCTGAAGAAGGGCCAGGGGCTGCCAGATGGCTGGGACGGTAAGGCCGGGCCCCCTTGCTCCTGTCCCACCCCTACCCCCGTCGCCCAGGGCAACTCCGACTCACCGGCATGGTCTGGCTGCCGTGCAGGGCGTGGATGGCCGCCTGAGCCTCCGTATGGGAGGAGAACTTCACGAAGGCACAGCCTGCTCCGAGAGAGGGGGCGGGTGAGAGGCCACCGGACAGGGGCTCACGGCCCTGCACGGCCGGTCAGCGGGGACTCACGCAGCCCAAAAGTCGGGCATCCGAGAGCCAGCCAGCCATTGACAGCTGGACAAGGAAGGATCAGACAGTAAGACAAGCACACGGCCAGCCAGCCAGATGGCGGTTTGTCCAAGACCTCATCAGAGGGTGTGAGGAGGTGCACAGGTGGAGAGGCAGGCCCTGCCCATTAGAACAAGTGAAGGGGATGGGCCTAGAGAACGCCCGCCAGCCACCAATGCCACGAGACCCAGAGTTGTAATCAGATACGCAGAATTAGAGTGACAAACCATCAGACACAGACAGAGAGATGCAGTCCTGTGGGCACACTCAGGCAGAGGTACACTCAGACCCAGACAGATACGCCCATGTGGCCAGAGTTGGATAGATGGCGATGAAAAGTCACCAGGCAAGGGGAGAATCAGGTGGACAGACGACACAGGCAAGTCCAGACAGACGGTCATAGGCTACAGTTCCAGACGGAGAGAGGGCTATGGAAGAGCCAGGCAGATTTGGGGGAAGCGGGGTGAAAATGTTCCAGGACTAGAGAGTGGTGACAGTTGCAGAGTTTTGCGAATTTTGTGAAGCACTTCACTGTACACTTTAAAAGGGTGAATTTTACAGTATGTGATCATATCTCAATTACAAGAAAAGAGCCAGGCAAATAAACAGTCAGATACATTCAGTCCCAGTAAGATAAAGTCGCCAGGGCAGAGACAGGCAAACTGAGACTCACTCCCGACAGATGAACCTCAACACGTAGAATCCGGTAGACGGAGACCACCAGGCACATGGATACCCAAACAGAAATAGCCATTTGGACACTCAGAAAGAGTCTCAGAGACTAAGAGACACAGGCGGAGTGATACTCAACCCTAGGTACACGCAGTAACGTGAGTAGACCGGAAAACAAGTTTCTGGAGATCATTAAACAATCATTCCTGCATGGTACAACCATACAGGAACGGTGGAGCAAGTAGGATCAGGCACAGGACATAGGCAAATCCAGACGGCAACAGCCCCATGGACAGAGTCAGGTGGAGACAGGCAGCCCCAGACGGACACGAGCACACGGGTAGGACCGCGTCGGGCTGGACAGTCTCTGCTCGCCCCGCCCCCCGGAGCCGGCCCCGCCCTCCCATGTGCCGCTTCCGCCTCCTCAGCGAGCCCCACCCTCTTGTGTACCTAGCGGGGCCCCATCCCTCCAGCCCGCTCTCCACGTGCTAGGCCCCGCCCACTGTGGGCCAGCCCCGCCCCACGATCCCGGCCCCGCCCCCTGGATTCCCTCCGCGCTCTCCTGTGCCCGCTCCGCCCCGCCCCATCCCTCCAGCCCCGCCCCCAGCAGCCAGCCCCGCGCACGGCCCATCACCTTTGCTGCTGCCGTCGGGCCCCCGGAGCACGGTGCACTCGTCTATGACCCCGAAGGGCTGGAACAGCCGCAGCACGTCCTCCTCTGACTGCTGCTTGTTCAGCATCCCCACAAACAGCTTCCGGTCCCCTGTGGGCGGAGACACCACCTCAGCCGAGTCCTAGGCTCCGGGAATTTTCTCCGTCCCTCCAGCAGAGAGTGGAGGTAGCAGGGCGTGGAGCAGGGCGCCTGGACCTCCCTGGGCCCTCTTCTGCGCATGTGAGGGAGGACACAGCCACGCGCTTTCCCTGCCTGGGTCTCTCCACCTTTCCACGTGCCTGCGAGGTCCCACCTCATGCAGTGCCTCCTGCCTGGAATGCCTCTCTGTCCACCTGCTTCCACCCTCTGCGCAAAACGGCCTCTCCCTCCTATGCACTCAGAGTCCACACATAGTACCAGGGTTAGGAACTGCCTTGTCTGGCCCGGGTCCATGTCTGTCTGTCTGTCTGCCATCTAGATTTTCCAGGCAGGGATGAGCGCTGAGGGCCCCTGCATCCTCACAGTGCCCAGCAGAGCTCCCCGCCCAACCTTGCCAGGGCTCAGGAGGGGCCAAGCAATCAACGTCTGTTGAATGAATGAACAGTGTGTGGGCACAAGACCAGGTGCCTGGGGAGCCTGGGGTTGGCTTGGGGCCTGGCTGCAGGCCTGGCTGGGACCTGCCCAACTCTAAGGCCAGGGGCCAGTCTGGACCAGCCTCTCCCATGTGAGGTACCAGAACTCTGTCCCCCCCTCCCCCCGGGAGAATTGCACTGCTCCCCTGTAATCAGGAACGCGGCAGCTTCCTCTTCCAGGAAGGGTGAGCTTGGTTACTATGGAAACCCATTCTCTGGCAGCTGTCACTCATAGGGGTGGGAGGGAGGGAGAGACATATGAGGGAGAGAGAGAGGGACAGGGAGAGACTGAGAGACAGAGACAGGCAAAGAGAGACCGTAAGAGGCAAAGAGAGATACACAGAGAAGCACAAAGAGAACCAGAGAGATAGGAGGAGAGAAAAAGATTAGTAGAGAGAAACAGAGATGGAGGGAGAGGGAGAGAAGGAGAGAGAGAATGAGACAGAGAGACAGAGATGAAAACATGCAGATCCCCCGCCTCTAGTCCCTGACGCACAGTGGAAGCCAGGCTGGAGAGTGCGAAAACAGGCTCCCATTCCCGATGGGCTTTACCAGGATCCTACACATACACAGAGGTCCTAACAGCCCGACCCCCTACAGCACCTCCAAGGCTGGCTGCTCTCCCTCAGCCCCCCATCCACCTGAGATGGGGAGGGGGTTCAAAAATATCCAAGAATGACTAGCCTTACATCCCACTGGGGACAGCCAAACATCTCCCCATGGGCACACAGCCACCCAGAGGTCCAGCCTAATGCAGACACAGGGCCCAGCCTGCACACCCACGCACCCAGCCGGGAACAGTCAAGCACACACGCTTGAACATATACACCCACGCAAAGCCCAGGCACGCAGATGTGCACACAGTCAGGCAGGCACCCCCACTGCACCTGCCAGAAACACACATGCACTTGTGCACACACTCGCATACATCTGCGCACAGCTGTGCCCAGGAAGGCATGCTCATATACACACACCTGCACTTGCTCAGACATGCAAACATGCACACACACGCAGAGCCCAGAAACCAATCCATAGTCCTTCAGGGACCCCATCCCCTCTGCGTCTGAAGATCCCCGTTATTGCACCCTGAGACGAGTGGGGTATTTCAAGTTCTAGGGGAAAGCCCCAGGACCTGGCCACACCTCCCACTGCTGGGCCTGTGGCCCTGTGGTTAGGAGGAGGGGACACGGCCTCCCTACTCTCCCACCCCACCCCAGCCTGGGCCTCTGCCTCTCCCACCACCTTTGTGCAAGGATCTCCCTCCTCCCATTCCTCTGCCAACCCGCAGCCTGGTGGCCACGGAGAGATGACAACTACCTCCTCGGCTTTCGCTGTCCGCAGGCTTCACCTGGATCGGCCGTGCCATCTGTGGAGAGAGGGGGGAGGGAGGTCAAGGTGGGCAGTGGGGGTAGCATGGGTGGGAGCTTCACCTGAGCTCTGCTGGTCACTCCTGTCCACCTCCCCAGCCTCAGCATCCCACCAACCTCTGGCAGCAACCAGCACCTCAGTCACACCAAGTGACACATGGTCCCACCTACAGGGCTTTGCTCTTGCTGCCTGGAAAACTCCCACTTTGCCTTCAAAGCCCAGTAACAATAACCCTTCATCCAGGGAGTCTTCTTGCCTCCCCAAGCGTGATAGATTGTTTGCAAAGATGGCCCAGCTCCTGCCGTCCCTGTATGTGACGTGACTTTGCGGTTCCTCTCGTCAAGAACTGGAGTCTACTTCCGCACCTTTTGCTTTTGGACTTGGCCCTGCGACTTGCTCTGACCAAGAGAATGTGGTGGAAGTGAAGTTGTGAGAGTTCCAAGCCTTGCCCTCAAAAGAAGTTGCCTTTTTGGAGCCATGGAGGTTGCCAGGTGGACAAATCCAGGTGAGTTACTGGAAGACGGGAGATCTCATGCACAGAGATGCCCTGCTGACACACAACGCATGGGAGTCTTGGCTCAGCTAGCCTCAGTCGAGCCCCAGTTGACTGCAACTGCATGACTGACTCAGGACAAACCAGTAGAACTGCCCAGCTAAACCCAGCCTGAGCTTGTTAACCAACAAAATCATGAACAAATAAAATGGTTGGGGCAGTTTACTACTCAGCAGTAGCTGACTGACACACCAAGGCAGCTACTTTTGGCCAGCTCCCTGAGCCTCGAGTGGGGGGAGCTGTCATACTTCAGTAGACTGGCCTGCAATCTGGACTTATTGTTCTGGACTCTGTCCCCCACTCCCAGCACTGAAAATGGGAGAAACCAGTGAACTGTTCAGTGGAAGAAATCCGTCTCTAACCCCCACTCCTGCAACTTACCCAGCCAGGGGTATCAGCTAATGAGAATATTTCAGAACAGATTTGAGGGATGTGGGGTTGGGTGGCATTTGCTTCTCTAATGATTCTAGGACAGAATCTTCCTCCCAACCCGGAGTCTCTGGCAAACTCCCACTCATCCTTCAAAACCCAGCTCAAAAGCCCCCATGCAGGCAATCCTTCCACCTTTTTGGGTCCCTTCCTCCCTCTGCCTCAGGGCAGGAAGTGTCTATGTGTTGCTCTGTTTCCCTCCAGACTGAGACCATAACATCACAACCCCACCCCTCAGGGCAGGGTACAGGAGAGAATCAGAGGAGTTTGCTGAACTGAACTGACCAGAAGGAAGTGGCCAACACCCACCAGCATAGAAAGGCACCTGGTCCCTCTGCACCAGGCCTGGAGTTGGAACGAGTGCTGGTCCCAGCCCCCCCTCCCAGGTCAGACGATCTCGGAGTAGATCCCCACAGCCATTCAGAGGTGCTTGATAAACATGTTTTTAAATCACAGTGCAGCTGCCCAGCAAGCTTTCAGAAAGATGCACAATTTTTACGCTGTTTTACAGATGTCAAAATCAAGGCCTGGAGAGGTTATTTTTCTGCTTCCCTTCCCCTCGGTGAGCCCCTCCTGCTCTGATACCCTCCCTCTTTCTGAGTGTGTGTCTGGGGCAGATATGGGCCTCCTCAATGCGAACACAGCCTTGGGAGCCCCAGACCAGAGAGGCTTCTGTTTTCCCCACTTGGCCCCCACTTCCCCCAGCCCAATCTTCCTGCCACCCAGCCACACCCTCAGAGGAACCCTGACCACCTGGGAAAGGCCAAACCACATCCCCCTTCCCCCACCATAAACACACACACACACACCCTGGGCCCTCTTCACCTGGGTGCCACACCCCTCTATGTGGAGGCGGGAGGGGAGATTATTTCAACCGATGGGACCAGTTTCTGGGCTGAGGGCAGACTGAGGTGGTGAAGGGAGGTGGGGGGGATGGGGCACCTGGGCTCCAGCCTCCCGTTCCCCCCCCCCCCCCCCCCCCCCCCCCCCGCCCCCCCCCCCCCCCCCCCCCCCCCCCCC
>NW_006787630.1:266073-266847 GCF_000442215.2 Lipotes vexillifer | reverse complement strand
CCCCCCAGCACCTTGGACAGATGAGGATGGGGTTGCCATGGCAACGCTGATTCACCACACGGAAGCTGGCAATTGTTGTTGCCATGGAAACCGCCTCTTAGGGGCGAGCCCAGCTCCTGCCTTGCACAAAAGAGATATTTAAATATAATCTTCTGGAGATGGATAAACCGAGGGAGGGAGCGAGGGAGGGGGACCACAGGGAGGGAACCTGTCCCCATCACGGCATCCTCCATCCCCACCCCATTCTCGCGGCCTGGCTACCTGCTTCCCATCTCCCCCACCCGCTGCAGAGCCTGGGACCTTCCGCCTCCGACTGGGAGGCCTCTACCCGCTCCTGGGTCAGGTCGGCGGGGGGGTGGGGGGGTGGTCCTGGTCTGGCTCTGAGAAGCCAGGTGGGCAGCCCCTTCCTCTCTAGTCGCCCACTCGAAAGCCGAGGCTGCGAGGCCCGGTCATCCACACCCCGCGGACCCGCGCCTCGCCTTACCCACCGGCCTGCAGACGCGCGCCAGGCTGGCATCCATGTGCCGCCTCCCGCCCGGCTGGCCCTGGGCGCACGGGCGCGCACACGCCGCACGCACACTCGGGCTCCGGGCTCCGCGCCTCGTTCTCCACGCCCAACGCCCAGGCGATCCGCCCGCCAGAGGCCGGGCCCTGCGCGCGCTGCCCGCCCAAGCCGGGAGGAGGCGTGCAAGGGGAGAGCTGGGTCTCCCCCCCCCCACCCCAACCCGCCCATCTGGCTCTGCCCACCTCCTTCCGGCTCCCTCTCTCCAACTG
>NW_006787630.1:255296-265444 GCF_000442215.2 Lipotes vexillifer | reverse complement strand
CCTGGTCTGGCCCTGAGAAGCCAGGTGGGCAGCCCCTTCCTCTCTAGTCGCCCACTCGAAAGCCGAGGCTGCGAGGCCCGGTCATCCACACCCCGCGGACCCGCGCCTCGCCTTACCCACCGGCCTGCAGACGCGCGCCAGGCTGGCATCCATGTGCCGCCTCCCGCCCGGCTGGCCCTGGGCGCACGGGCGCGCACACGCCGCACGCACACTCGGGCTCCGGGCTCCGCGCCTCGTTCTCCACGCCCAACGCCCAGGCGATCCGCCCGCCAGAGGCCGGGCCCTGCGCGCGCTGCCCGCCCAAGCCGGGAGGAGGCGTGCAAGGGGAGAGCTGGGTCTCCCCCCCCCACCCCAACCCGCCCATCTGGCTCTGCCCACCTCCTTCCGGCTCCCTCTCTCCATCTGTCCCACTGAGGTCTCTGCCGAGTGCCCTTCCTTCCTCCTCCACCTTCTCTGGCTCCCCATCACCGCACCCTTTCCCTGCCCCCTCCCTTCCTCTTTTCACTTATTCAACAACATTCCCCTGTGCCTCATGCTGAGTAATTCTGCAGCCTCAGGGAGCACCCCACTAGTCTGGCAGAGGGGGAAACAGAGGCATATGCAGACACTTCCAGACTCATGGGGTCAGGGTTGGGGCAGAGGGAAGGATCAAGTGCTGGGAGAGCCTAGAGCCAAGAACAATGAAGAGCCAAAGGCTATCATCCTGGGGGTGCACTGAAGATGGAAAATCTGCAGTGGGTTTTGAAGTATGAATAGGAGTTGGTGGGGGGGCGGGGGGAGCATGTTGGAGCCATACCTACGTCCACTGATTCATTTAATCTCCAAACAACTATATGAGATGGGAACATGCCCCTTTTACAGATCAGAAAGAGAGAGGAGAAAATCAGAAGCAGGGGTCAGACCTACTGCCAGTTTCCTCAGGGGCCTCTGAGGACACAGCCATTCCTCCAGCCAAGGATCAGGTGGGATAGGGCTCTGGGTGGGCATACATTAAGTGGCTGGAATCCAGTTCTTGCTCTGCCACCTAGCTTTTGCTGAGTGACTTCAATCAAGCCATACACCACTGGGAAAACAGGGTCCCGTACGTCTGACCTGTGTGTATTACAGATGGGGAAACTGAGGCCACTGTGGGGAGGGACTGCAGGAAGATTCTTCGGTAGACAGGTTGGGGCCCAAAATATTCTCCTGGATTTGCAAAGCTATGCCTTTAGATGTGGGGGCCCAGGGAAAGCCCCAACTGGGTGGTTTCTGGATGGTGCGGAGGGGAAGGAAGCAAAGTGGACCCGTATCTGGGCCGCCCGGGCTACCATTCCAGCCTCTTCCTCTCCCACCCGAGCCCCAGCCCAACCTCCAGACCAAGCCCCTCTCCTGGTCTAGATTCTGTCTTGGCTCCCTATTGCCCTTGGGGTAGAGTGCCAGATCCTCATCCTGGCATTCGAGGCACCATTACTGCTCAGTCCCAGCCATTCCGGCCCCCTCCTCCTCCCACACCCTGAGGACACAGGGCTGGAATGCGCCCCTGTACACCCCATCCTCACCCCACAAGCCCCTTGAATGCCACCTACCCCCGAAGCCTTCCCCTCCATCCCCATCTGCTTTGGTTGCTTTGCCCAGGCATTGCCTTGATGGTGACACATCCCCCAACACACACACCATCCCTCTTTGGGATGAACTCCTGAAGTCAGGGCTGGGGGGCTCTGGGAACTCCTCCCCAGAAAGACCCAGCATAGGGTCCACAAGTGACAACTGAGATGAAACGAGACGAGACCTATGGTTTCCAGACTCCTGTCCTGTGGGCAAGAGTGAGGCAGGCGTGCTGGGCACAGTGCCCTGCACGGGAAGTAACCCAAGAGCTCGTGCCAGGCATGTCTGCACTGTCCCCATTTCATGGGAGAAAACAGGCTCGGCAAGAGACATGACTGGCCAGAGTCCCACAGCTCGACTTGCCTGGGACCCTGCGTTCATTCACTCAGCATCTATTTGCCAAGTGTGTGCTCAGCATCTGGCCTGTGTCACCTCAAAGGACCCTCAAAACACTCCGCAAACCCACTTTACAGACTAGGAGACTGAGGTCTGGGGAAGCCAAATCATGAGACATTCGGCACTTTGGGGCCCCCCCCCACCCATTCTCAGGGTTGGCTTGACTCTGAGCCGAGTCATGGGACATGGGGGTGGATCGTGCAAAGGGACCACCTCAGAGACCCCTGTGTGCACAGAAGGGGCTTCAGGAGGGGCCTGTGGGGGGACTCATAGCTGGACAAACTCATCCCTTTCCAGGGTGCTCAGATGAGCAGCAGGGCGGCCGCCAGGTCTGGGGCATCCCTCACCCCCCAAGGCCTTCACAAAGAAAGAGATGGCATTGCCTCACATGGCCCAGTCCCTCACCGTCCAAGAGGCAGGAGCTCGACCTGTTGCCTGTTGTCGATGCTGGGGGGGCGGGTGTGAGGAGGGGAGGGGGGGATCCCTTCCATCCGCAGGAACACCATCCTGGGGTTTGACAGCCAGCAAAGAACTCCTGCGGGAATCGGAGACATCTGCCCAGCGTGGATTCCAGGGTCCTGCGGTCCATTCTGGGTTCTATTCTGGGATTCTGTTATTCAATGTAGGATCCTATTCCAGAGTGCTGAGATTTGATTAAACTGCGTCCCCCACGGACGCCACCGTCATACTCGAGGAGAGGACTGGAAGTGGGAGTGGGTGGGTCACTCGCTGCAGAAAGCAGCATTATGGGGGGGTGGGGGCCTGGGCTCTGCCAGGTCACGGAGAGATGCACCGAGCCGGCAAACGACGGGGACCACTCCCCTCCTGGGTCACCAAGAGATAGAAAAACAGAAGTGTCCGCTTTATACGACTCCTCCAACACACACACACGCACACACACGGGGACAGGAGAGATGGTGGCTGTCTGTCTCTAGCACAACCCAGACCCGGCGCCCCTCCCCCCGACCCCGACTCCTGCTGAGCGGTGCGCGCCGGCGTGCGCCGCGGAGACGTGAGCCCGCGGGGTGGGCTTTCTCTTGCGGCCGGCCGAGGCTCCATCCTCTGGCGGAGATGCCTGGGAGGGGGCTCGGACGCCTGTGCTCAGCTGCCGCTGACAGGCAAGGGGGTCTCCTGCGCAGTAGCCCCCACGCCTCCTCGTGCGATCAGCAAGCAAGCCTCCAGCGCTTGTTCTGAAAGGCTGATTCCATTTCTGCGGGTGTTCTCAGGCAGGGAGGCTCACCCGCCAAATCAGCTTCTTCGCTCATCAGAATTGGAAGCTACGCGTTCTCAGGGATCGGAACTCCTGGGTATGCACCTGACCCAAACGTGGCACGTGCCCACCAAAGACAAAACACCGGCAATGATCTCTATGCCTTAAGAGCAAAACTAGAAGCAACCCAAATGTCCACCAGCAGGAGAGTGGACGGATAAATGGTGTGTCGCAGCCGTGGAGTACCACACAGCCACGACAAAGTGCAAAGCGCTGAGGCGTGATATTGAATCTCACGGGTGCGGTACCAGAAGAAAAGCAGGCGTTGGTTACCGTAAAAGTCAGGGCAGCAGCTCCTCCAACAGAAGAGAGGGGCTTGGGCTTGGGGACATGGGACGGGGTGGTGTCCAGGATGCCAGCTGTGTAGTGGTAACAGGGTGCTTGCTTTGTAATCAGTTGGGTTGCATGCACTTTTCTCTAAGTGTGCAGTATTTTTCAAATTTTAAGACAAAAAAATTTTAAGCCAGGCTCTACTCCCACAGAACGCTGCCCCAGTCAGGAGGTGGCTCCCAGGGGCCCCTCTGTCCCCAGGGTCCAGCCCTGAGCCACCTCCTTCTTTATCAAACATCCGGCCTCACCTCCAGGGAGGAAGGGGGCCAGCTTGCAGGAACTGAGCCAGAGAAGCCAGAGGTTCAAGGTCTGTGGAACTGGGTGGGTGGAGCTGCAGTCCTCACTCTGCTGGGTGACCTCAAACAAGTCCCTTCCTCTCTCTCACCACAGCCTCCCCACCTTTCAAATGGGGTGAGCAGCAGCCCTGGTGCCCCCCTGACATGGCAGATGGGTGAGGTGCCCCGGCAGAAACAGTGATAACCCTGGGGAAACTGAGGCCCAAGAAGAGAAGGGCATTGCTTGAGACTCCTCACCCGTCCCCAACTGTCAGCAGGTGTCAAAGAGAGACCGAGAACTCCCTAGCCTAGATGTATGATGACACTGCACCATGCTCCTGGTTCTAGAACATTGTAGCCTGCACTGTCTAATATGGTAGCTGACTCCCAGCCTAGAACATTCTAGGTCTGCACTGTCTAACATGGTAGCTGACCCCAAGTCTAGAACATTCTAGCCTGCACAGTCTAATGTGGTAGCTGACCCCCAGCCTAGAACATTCCAGGTCTGCACTGTCTAATATGGTGGCTGAGCCCTGCTCTGGAACATTCTGGGTCTGGGCTGTCCAAAACAGTAGGTGATCCCTGATCTAGAATATTCTAGATTTGCACTGTCCAGTACGGTAGCCCTTAGCCTAAGGGCCTTAGCCCTTAGTCCAATGTAGACATTGGAAGTTTAAATGTACATCTATTAAAATTAAATAACATTAAAACTTCAGTTCCTGTGTCACTCTTGCCCCTTTTCAAGGGCTCCGTACCCACACGGAGCTAGTGGCCACCCTATTGGACAGCACAGAGAGAACACTTCCACCTTCAAGTTCTGTTGGACAGCAATGGTCTATAATGGGGATTGGCAAACTACAGCGCTAATTGGGCCCCCAATCTGTTGTTGTCAATAAAGTTTTACTGGCACACAGCCATGCCCATTTGTTCACTTGTCATCTGTTACTGTTTTATACTTTGAGTAGATGTGACAGAGGCTGTATGGCCGGCAAAGCCATACATTTCTGCTTTACAGAAAAAGCTGGCTGACCCTCGGCCTGGAACATTTTAGAACTATGCCATCCACCAGAGCAGCCGACAGCCACATGTGGCTACTGAGCACTTGAAATGTGGCTTGTGTGACCAAGAAATGGAACTGTGTTTAATTGTGTTTAGTTAAAATTAATATAGGACTTCCCTGGTGGCGCAGTGGTTAAGAATCTGCCTGCCAATGCAGGGGACACGGGTTCCATCCCTGGTCCGGGAAGATCTCACATGCCTCAGAGCAACTAAGCCCATGTGCCAGAACTACAGAGCCTGCGCTCTAGAGCCCGTGAGCCACAACTACTGAAGCCCACACACCTAGAGCCCGAGCTCCGCAACAAGAGAAGCCACCGCAATGAGAAGCCCGCACACCGCAACGAAGAGTAGCCCCCGCTCGCCGCAGCTAGAGAAAGCTGGCGCGCAGCAACGAAGACCCAACGCAGCCAAAAATAAATAAATAAATTTATTTTTAAAAAATTAATATAAAGGTAAACCTAAGTCTAAAAACTGATACTACCCGACTTCATTCTTGGAAAGCCTTTAAGTATGTTTAGGACAATTTGGGCAAGTGAATCTACTTTTTCAACTGTCAATTTTATAAAATGCAGATCCAGATCGAGCATCTCTGATAACCACTGAGTGTCCCACTTGAGATGGACCAGAAGTGTGCAATCCACACACTGGATTTTGGAACACTTAGGATGAAAAAAAGGAATGTGAACTATCTCGTTAATAAGTTTTATGTGGACTCTACTGACTGCCTCTTGATAGGATTTTGGAGATAGTGGGTTAAAATAAAAGATAGCATTAAAATTCACTTCAACTGTTTCTTTTTACTCTTTAAATGATGCTCCTAGAAAAACCTAAATGTTATACATGGCTTGCATTCTATTTCTGTTAGCACCATTCTACAACATTAACCAGCTCCTTATTCTCCTGAACAGGGTTTCTCAGCCTCAGCACTGTTGATTTGGGGCTGGGTAATTCTCCATCATAGTGGGCCGTCCTGTGCACTGTAGGGTTTGGAGCAGCATCCCTGGCCTCTGCCCACAAGATGCCAGCAGTATCTCCCGGTCATGACAACCACAAATGTCCCCAGACATTGCCCAGTGTCCCTGGGGGCAGTAAACTCGTCCGTCAGGCTCTCACATGTCCTTGCACTCAGCAGGCCAGGTATGTTCCTGCTTCCAAGTCTTGGTACACCCTGTGCTCACACCACCCCCATCTGCCACAATCCTCCCCGTTGCTCAAGACTCAGCTCAAATTTATCCCCCTCCAAGAAGCCACCCTGTTTGCCCTCCGCGAGGCCATCAATGCAGGTCACCTGGTTCTCCCTTGAGATGCTGCCCACAGTGACCTTTATAGCTGGCTCTTCATTTTTGTGGTCACCCCTTGTAGTGAGTTGAATGGCTGTCCTCCCTAAAAATATGTCCAAGTCCTAACCTAACCCCTGGAATCTGTGAGTGGGAACTTATTGGAAGAGGCATCTTTAGAGATGTAATTAAGTGATAGATCTGGACACGAGGTCATCCTGGATTTAGGTGAGCCCTAAATCCAATGACTGGTGTCCTCATAAGAGAAAGGCAGAGGGGCTTCCCTGGTGGCACAGTGGTTAAGAATGCGCCTGCCAATGCAGGGGACACAGGTTCAAGCCCTGGTCCGGGAAGATCCCACATGCCGCAGAACAACTAAGCCCGTGCGCCACAACTACTGAGCCTGCGTTCTAGAGCCCGCGAGCCACAACTACTGAGCCTGCGCTCTAGAGCCCGTGCTCCGCAACAAGAGAAGCCACTGCACTGAGAAGCCCACACACCGCAACAAAGCATAGCCCTTGCTTGCGGCAACTAGAGAAAGCCCGCACGCAGCAACAAAGACCCAACACAGCCAAAAATAAATAAATTTATTTTTAAAAAAAGAGAGAGAGAGAAAGGTACAGACTTCCGTGATGGCGCAGTGGTTAAGAATCTGCCTGCCAATGCAGGGGACACGGGTTCAATCCCTGGTCCAGGAAGATCCCACATGCCGAGGAGCAACTAAGCCCGTGTGCCACAACTACTGACCCTGCGCTCTAGAGCCCGCGAGCCACAGCTACTGAAGCCCGTGTGCCTAGAGCCCATGCTCTGCAACAAGAGAAGCCACCACAATGAGAAGCTCACGCACCGCAACGAAGTGTAGCCCCTGCTTGCCGCAACTAGAGAAAGCCCGCACGCAGCAACAAAGATGGAATGCAGCCAAAAATAATAAAAATAAAATTAACTAATTAAAAAAAAAAAGACTCCTCGCTCCCAGTGCAGGGGGCCCGGCTCCGATCCCTGGTCAGGGAACTAGATCCCACATGCATGCCGCGACTAAAAGTTTGCATGCCACAGCTAAGGAGCCATCGAGCCGCAACTAAGACCCAGCACAACCAAATGAATAAATAAATAAATATTTTTGAGAGAGAGAGAGAGAGAGAGAGAGAGAGAGAGAAAGGCAGAAGGAGGTGGGAGAGCTGAAGACACAGAGAAGGCGGCCACGTGATGACAGAGGCAGGGGTTGGAGGGATGCGTCTACAAGCCAAGGATTGCCAGCGACCACCAGAAGCTGGGAGACAGCCTGGGATAGGATCTCCCTGAGAGCCTGCAGAGGGAGGGCGGCCCTGCTGACAACTGGATCTTGGACTCTGGCTCCTGGAACTGGGAGACTGTAAGTTTCTGTAGCTTTAAGACACCCAGTTTGTGGTGCCTTGTTAGAGTGGCCCTAGGAGACATCTACACCCCCGGATTTACTCCCATCCTGAAAGTCAGGGTCTGCCCTCAAGGGATCCCCAATCTAGGGGGACACACAGGCGGACGCAGACACCCCCGGCCCCGAGGGGTCAGGGATAAGCAGAGGGAGGAGATAACAGGGGTTGCCTTGAAAGCAGCGTAGACATTCTCCAGGTAGGAAGGCAGTTTCCCACACGTTCTCCGCACAACCTAGATGTTGGTGTTCTTTCTGGGTCCTTAGTATCTGGAGAGTGAGGAATTTCTAGGAACTAGGGGCTGCCGGAGACCAAAATATAAGAGCTTAACATCTCCAAAAATGGAATCTACTTTGTACCCACATTTTTTTGTTTGTTTGTTTTTTGCGGTACGCGGGCCTCTCTCCCTGCTGTGGCCTCTCCCTGCTGTGGCCTCTCCCTGCTGTGGCCTCTCCCGTTGCGGAGCACAGGCTCCGGACGCGCAGGCTCAGCGGCCATGGCTCACGGGCCCAGCCGCTCCGCGGCACGTGGGATCTTCCCGGACCGGGGCACGAACCCGTGTCCCCTGCGTCGGCAGGCGGACTCTCAACCACTGCGCCACCAGGGAAGCCCTGTACCCACATTTTTTAACAACCCTCTCTCCAGCCTGGTCAGACGGACCTGGCGATGCCCATTTTGGAGACAAGGATGACTGAGCCTCTGAAGGAGAGACACTGTCAAGGTCACACAGGTTGGGAGGGGTGGAGCTGGGATGTGAGCCCACAGGATCACAGAAGTGCGGGGAGGGGTGACACATGGAGGAGAGGCTCTGGAGAGCAGCATGTGGGGATGGCAGGGCTGTGGGGGGATTGGGGAGGGAGGAGGCGAAACTTGTTCAAAGGGGATTCTGTGGCCAGTTTGAGCTCTGCCGGGTCTGGGGTGCCTGGGAGAGTCACCAGGGGGTGGTTTCTGCACACAGAGCTGGCGACAGAAGTACAGCATAGGTGCTCAATGAAAGTTTGCTGGGGGCTGGATAGATGGATGAAAGAACCGGATCCATGGGCTGGGAGAGTGAGCAGAGAGAGGAGGACAGAGAGCCCTGAGCCTGACACAGAGAAGGAACCCCTGGCAACTGGCATCTTTACATCCTGAAGAGGCCTCGGACCAGAGACCAGCCTGGAAAGAGGGGCGGGGCATACAGGCAGGGATGGCTCCTTGACTCCTGGCTCTTCCGCCGTCTGCCAGAGCCCAGCTTTAGCCCCCAACACAGAGGGAACAGGCCCCTGAGGCCTCAGGCAGCCAAAGGCACTGGCTTTGGATCTCAGTGATCCCATCAGGAAAATGGGCGCAGGGGAATGGGGAAGAGGGACTTAGCTGATGGGGGCGGAGGGAAACTTCTAGGAACGTTGGCAAATCTCCATGTGGGTATTGACTTCTCTGAACAGAGAGTCAGAGCTTCCAGCCAGGACCTGATGCCCCCCCCCCCCAAAAAAAAAAAAGGTCCACTGGCTATGGAAGGATTGGGAAACAGCACTGGGGCTGTTGCTAGCATGGGGTCTGCAATCAGACCATGAAGGTCATACCCCTGCTCTGCTGCTTGCTGGCTGCCAGAACTTGGACAAATCCACTACCAAACTGTGTCCCTCCAAGGTGTCCCTCCTCAAGGCCCCCTGGCTCCTGGCAAATTGCCAGGATAGAATATGGCAGAAATGAGAGTGTGTCATTCTGAAAGGAAGCCATAAAAGGCACCGTGGCTTCCTCCTGGCTCTCGCCTGCTCCGATCACGTGCCCTGGGGGAAGCCAGCAGCCCTGTTGTGAGGCCCCTCCCTCAAGCAGCAGGCACCAGGGAGATGCCCACGGGGAGAGACGCTGAGGCCTCCAGCCAACAGTCGAGCTCTGGTTGACAACTTCACTGCCACCTCAGGAGAGACCCCAAAGCCAGGACCACGCAGCAAACTCACGCCCCAGTTCCTGATGCCTGGCAACTGTGAGATAACAAATGCTGATTTTTTTTTTTTTTTTTTTTTTTGCGGTACGCGGGCCTCTCACCGTTGTGGCCTCTCCCGTTGCGGAGCACAGGCTCCGGACGCGCAGGCTCAGCGGCCATGGCTCATGGGCCCAGCCGCTCCACGGCATGTGGGATCTTCCCGGACCGGGGCACGAACCCGCGTCCCCTGCATCGGCAGGCGGACTCTCAACCACTGCGCCACCAGGGAAGCCCGAATGCTGATTTTTTGAAGCCCCTAAGTTGAGCAGTAATTTGTGATGCATCAGGAGATAACTAATACAGTCCGTAGAACTCCACTGTGCCCCTTGACGCTAACCTGTAGGGACAGACCTGCCCTCCAGTTTCCAGTTGGTTTGGGGAGGTATTGACAGAAGGTCCAAGGGAGGGAGAAGACTGAGTTCCGGATGGTGTTTATTCCACAGGCTCCAAGTCACCTTCGCATGTCCTGTTCCTTCTCCTGGCATGTCCTGCCTTCTCATCTTTCAAGTCTCTTCTCAAATGCCACCTACTCTGTGAATCCCTCCATGACCTTCTCTACAGTTTCACCCCATTATACTCTTC
>NW_006787630.1:250275-255185 GCF_000442215.2 Lipotes vexillifer | reverse complement strand
CTTCCGATGCTGAAGACCAGAGAGGTTGAGTTACTGGCTCACTGCCACACAGCAAAAACAGGTGAGAGCTAAATGAGGAGCCCACTGATGTGGCCACCAAAGTGTATGCTCTTGCCTCTGCCACTTCACCTTCCAAAGAGGGGCTCTTTGTTCTGCAAGATAAGGTTGAGGCCACCCCCTCCGAAACATTGTGATGCTTGTTCAGAGTTGAGTCAAACCCATGCCACAGCTTCATGTCCCTGGCAGGCGAACCCCAGATTGTCCACTGTCAGCCGTGCTGTGCCCATGCTCCCAACAGTGATGGCATGATGCCACCAAAGCATCCGCTGAATCCCCTTGAGGCTGAAGGGTCCCTGAGATTTCCAGAGGGAAAGGGCGACCCCCCACCCCCGAACTCATGGCGGGGAGTGCCACAGTTCTCACTGGAGACCTGGCTTGGCTGGCTGAGGGGGACCATCCATCCTTTACTGGGGGCAGAGACCTCCTGCCCACCCAAAGAGGACAGGGCTGATAAGAGAGACCAGCAGGGACAGAGCCTGGGCCAGCTTTCCCTGGGGAGGAACTATTACATTAAGGGGCCATAGCTTCATTTGCTCCATAAGGACAAGGGGAAAGAGAACCCCTTCCCTTTTTATGGTGAGAAACAGGTCTAGGCTCCTCCTGAGGCCCACGGGCCCTGCACGACCTGCCCCGTCCCCTCCCTGCCCTCCCCTCCTCCCTCTCTCCCTCGCTCATTCTGCTCCAGACACACGGGCCTCCTCGCTGTTCCTCCAACACACCAGGCACAGTGCTGCCCCAGGACCTTTGCACAGGCTGTCCCTCTGCCCTGCCAATATTTCCTCATCCTTCAGGTTTCAGCCCAATGACACTCGCATGCTAAGTCAGGTGCCCTTGTGCAGTATGCAGCCTGCACGCCACACAACCACCCTGATGTGAAGTACACAGCATGGGATGCAGTAGGCACACAAGAGATGCTCATTCTGGTGATTTCTGTCTCCCTGTTCCTTATGCCTCTTTCTGAGTCCAGAAGCACGTGGGCTTCACAGATGATCCCAGGAAGGGCCTTAGCCTTCCCCAGGCCGAAAGCATCTCCTCCATGTGTCCCCTCCCTTCCCAGACAGTACCCAGGACTCACCCCGGGCAAGGTCTTCTGTTCGTGCAGGGCAGTCTGAGCTTTGATGGCAGAGTCCCTGGCACAGTAGGTGAGAAAGGCACAGCCTGGAGGGGAGACAAGAATGGGTGTTAGGAGAAAAGGATGCTGTATACCCATGTTCACAGCAGTATTCTTCACAATACCCAAGAGGCAGAAACAACCCAAGCGTCCACTGACTGATGAATGGATAAGCTAAACGTGGTCCACCTGTACAATGAATATTACTCAGCTTTATAAAGGAAGGAAACGGGACTTCTCTGGCGGTCCAGTGGTTAAAACTCCGCGCTCCCACTGCAGGGGCGCAGGTTCGATCCCTGGTTGGGGAATTAGGATCCCACATGCCGCACGGCACAGCCAAATAAATAAATTAAAAGGAAGGAAATTCTGACACATGCTACAACATACATGAACCTTGAGGATGTGATGCTCAGTGAGAGAACCAGACACAGAAGGATAAATACTGTGTGATCCGACTCACAGGAGGTCCCCAGAGGAGTCACATCCATACAGACAGGAAGTAGATGGTGGGGGCCAGGGGCTGGGGGAGGGGGTGGGGAGTTAGTGTTTCATGGGGACAGAATTTCAGTTTGGGGAGATGAGAAAGTTCTGGAGGTGATGGTGGGGATGGTTACTCAACAGTGGGAGTGTACTTAATGCCGCTAAATTGCACACTTAAAAATGGTTAAAATGGGGCTTCCCTGGTGGCGCAGTGGTTGGGGGTCCGCCTGCCGATGCAGGGGACACGGGTTCGTGCCCCGGTCTGGGAGGATCCCACATGCCGCGGAGCGGCTGGGCCCGTGAGCCATGGCCGCTGGGCCTGCGCGTCCGGAGCCTGTGCTCCGCAATGGGAGAGGCCACAGCAGTGAGAGGCCCGCATACCGCAAAAAAAAAAAAAAAGGTTAAAATGGTCAACTTTATGTGTATTTAACCACAATAAGAAAAATTAAGGAATGAAAAGGAAAAATGATTAAGGTGGTAAATTTAATGTTATGTGTATTTTACTACAATTTAAAAGAGAAAAGGAGGCTTGAGCCCCCTTTGGGTGTGGGGCAGTAGGAGTAGCTCAGCTCTCCCCTCCCACAAGTACACTTCCCAAAGCGTGAGACAGGGAAAGGCAGAGAGGAGAATCAGCTGTCAATTAAATCCGTGGCTGGTGCTAAAATGAGGGGCGACGTGGGGGAGGGGAGAGGGGGCAGAGCTGCTGCCCCAAGGAGGAGGGTGGGGAGGGCACCAGCAGCCACAAGGAGTCAGAAGAGGCCTCAACCCTGGAATGAGGAGCACAGTGACTCTGCCACTAACCAGCTTTGTGGCCTCGGATGGGACGCTGCCCCTGCGTGGGCCTCAGTTTCCCCCATCAGAGAGCATGGTCCGAGGGTGCGGTGGGATGGACCCACCAAGGGGCGGGGAGCGGAGCTACACGGGTGGGGTGTGGCGTCAAAGGGCAGGGCCAATCAGGAGAGGCAAGGGGCGGGGCCGGCCCTAAAGTAGTCTAGAGAGAGGGTGTGATTGGAGGAAGTCCTGAATGGGGGCGGGGGGTGAGAAGCGTGAGAGCCACAGAGACAAGAAAGGTTGAGAGACAGACACAGAAGAGGAGCGAGCAGAGGGAGGCGCCCAGAGAAAGGCCAATGAGATCAAAGATATTTTGAAAGACGTTTGCCCGAGGCGGGCTAGAGGATGCAGGCAAGTTCCCTGAGATGGACATAGGGATCCGGGCTCCAGCGCTGGGTTTGCCTCTCTAACCCCTATGGACCTCAGTTTCACTGTCTGTGAAATGAGACCATGGTTGGCTGCTCTGATGCTGTCGAGTCCTGTGTCCTCCATGCCCAGCTCCCTCCCCATGGTCTCTCTGCCTTCCCCGAAGAGGACCCCCTGTGCAGAGCCCCTAGGAACAGCTCCGTGGGCACCACTTCCGCCCCAGGCTGGAGCTAATTAAAGCCGCATCCCGCTGGGCTGCGCTCACTACGCGGCTGCTCCCACCAGCTGGGCCTGGTGATGGGGAGGGGTCCCCGCCCCAGGCCTGAGAGGTGCCCTGCAGCCCTGGGGAAGGGGCACCAGGCAGAGCTGAGGACAGCTTCTAGCATTTAAAAAACATTTAAATGTGTTGGGAATGTAAAATGGTGCGGCCGCTGTGGAGAACACTTTGGCAGCTCCTAAAAAAAGTTAAACATAGAATTACCATATGATCCAGCAATTCCACTTCTGGGTATATATCTCAAAAGAATTGAAAGCAGGGACTCGAAGAGATATTTGCACACCCGTGTTCATAGCAGCATTATTCACAACAGCCAGAAGGTGGAAACAACCCAGATATCCATCAACAGATAAATGGATAAGCAAAATGTGGTCCATCTATAAAAGGACCACAAAGGAAAGAAATTCTGACACCTGCTACAACATGGATGAACCCTGAAGACCTGATGCTCAGTGAAATAAGCCATAGAAGGACAAATACAGTATGATTCCACTCATAGGAGGACCCAGAGGAGTCAGATGCATAGCGACAGGAAGTAGATGGTGGGGGCCAGGGGCTGGGGGAGGGGGATGGGGAATCAGTGTTTAATGGGGACAGAGTTTCAGTTTGGGAAGATGAGAAAGTTCTGGAGATGATGGTGGGGGTGGTTGCACAACAATGTGAATGTGCTTAATGCCACTGAGCTGTGCACTTAAAAATGGTTAAGTTGGTAAATTTTGTTATGTAATTTTACCAGAATAAAAACTTGTAATTGGGATATATTACAAACATCCCCTCTTTATAAATTGTGTATGCTTATTCTTTTTTGATTATATTTGATGCCCATGTCTTCTTCCAATATATGCCTCATCTTTCCACTTTTTGTGTGTGTGTGTGTTTCTATTTTCTGAATAGAATCTCCCAAGGTCTTCAGGGAAAGGAGAAGCACTACGAAAATCGGCCATAAAGACTGAGAGAAATTAGGCATGACTGGCAAGAAATTGGGCTGCAGGGAGTTGTAAAATAGGGGCAAAGCCCTTTCTCCTTGGGTCCTTTCTTGCCTGTGGAGCCCTATATGCAGAAGATGGAGTGTGCTGGCCCTAGGAGGGTAGGTGAGACCCCTGAATAACCTTCCATCAGCCTCTGGGTCTGGAAGGTTTGCAGCGAGAGAAAAAACCAAAACAAACACGCGAGCCGCTGTCCCTGGTACTGAAATGTTTCCCTGTTTTCTTGGCCCTATCTCTTCTCGGCCTCTTAGCTTCTCTTTTCTAATTGGTGAAAACGTGTCATGTTCACCAGTTTCTGGATAATAGAGCCTCGAATTTCAGGTTCTATTAGGGTTGAACTGTTTCCCTCCTCCCCCAAGCTCATATGTTGTTCTCCTAACCAACAGGACCTCAGAATGTGAACTTATTTGGAAATAGGGTCGTTGCAGATGCAATTAGTTAAGGTGAGGTCATGGTAGAGTAGGGTGGACCCTAATCCAATATGAGACTGGTACCCTTATAAAAGGGGAAGACTTGAACACAGAGACATGCACACAGGGAGAACGCCATGTGAACATGAAGGCAGAAATCTGGGGGATGTATGACAAGCCAAAGAACAGTAAGGACTGCCAGCACCACCAGAAGCTGGAAGACCTGCATCAGATTCTCCCTAATGGTCTCAGAAGGAGCCAGCCCCTGGGGCTTCCCTGGCGGTCCAGGGGTTAAGATTCCGCGCTCCCAATGCAGGGGGCATGGGTTTGATCCCTGGTCGGGGAACTAAGATCCCACATGCCACACAGTGTGGCCAAAAAAAAAAAAA
>NW_006787630.1:232820-249899 GCF_000442215.2 Lipotes vexillifer | reverse complement strand
TGGCATGTGGGATCTTCCCGGACCGGGGCACGAACCCGCGTCCCCTGCATCAGCAGGCGGACTCTCAACCACTGCGCCACCAGGGAAGCCCTAAGCTCTTTAGTTTTTATTGCTAATAAGCTTATACTCAATATTGACTCATTTAATCGTCACAGCAACCCCACAAAGGAGCTGTTGGCATTGTCCTCGTTTTACAGATGAAGGCTTGAGGTACAGAGAGCGGAAGTGACTTGCCAAGGTCACACAGTGGAACATCCCAGGCACTCAGGCGCCTCGAACTGTGTGCTAACCACTAGGATACACTGCCTTGAGTTTGCATCTTTTCTAAAAATTTCCCCCAGGAAATTTGAGGGAAATAGGCCCCCCAGGCCTATGTGGAGGGTCACAGGCCCCTGCCTTAACTTTCCCTGTAAGGAACCTTAAAATAGTACCACCATTCTGACAGAATGTGCTGCTGGATCAAATGTTGAAGAGGCCATGGACCCCATTTCAATTGAGGGGGGTCTGGTTTGCTGCATCCTAGTCCTAGAGGGACCCTCCCAGGGAAATCTCAGCCCAGCCGGTGCCCACAATGGGTGAGCCTCTCAGCAGATTCCAGCCCTGGCTACCCTCACCCTATACACCAGCCTCATCAATGACAAGAGGGTGGGACCAGGTGTTCAGCAAAACACACTCCAAGCCCCGCGCTGGCCAAGCCCTGGGGTTCTGTAGAGGCGGGGCAGGTCAATAGGGCAGCCCCACCTCCAAGAACCAATAACCCAGAATGCTCAGTACTTGACAACCCCATGGTTCCCTTCACACCCACCCCCACTTTTCAAAGCCTGGACAAGAGCTGACCTCTCGACACCCCAGGTGGAGTAGGGACCAATGGGGGGATCCTTGGGAAACAAGAGATTTCCTCAATATATGAAAATTGTCTAACAACTAGATCCACCTCATCATGGCTCTCTTTGGAGGGAGGCAGTGCCCTGTCCCTGGAGGCAAGCAAGCAGCAGATCCCCTTCTTTACTGGGAAATCCTGAGGGTCCCTCCTCTTGACGAGATCCTCTGGTCTCTGCTCCAAGATCACAGCTTTTGGAATTTCATGACTTGAAGTTGTAATAATGACAGTAATAGTTGAAGTTCACTGAGTGCCAAGCATCTTATAGAGACATCACCCATATGAACCCTTCAAACCCTCAGCCTAGCCCAAGAGAATGGCACTGTTGTATCTATTTTCTCCCCATTTTAAGACGGGGACATGGAAACACCAGACATTGAGCTGTCACACAGCGACGGGTCCCAGAGGTGGAATTCGAACCTGGAAGTCTAACTCCAGTCCCAGCCCTTCTGCACCACAATATTTCCCCTCTTATAACAGAGTAGCAATAACAGCCAATTCATTGAACACTTAGGGCGTTCGCTGTCCTGGGTACCTGGCTCCACGCCCTTCTCTTCTCTGCAGGAATCCTATGAGGGAGGTGTTATGCATTGTATGGAGGAATTGAGGTTCAGAGAGACAAAGTGACTTGCCTATGATTGCACAGCAGGTAAAGGGTGGAGCTGGAATTTGAAGCCAGGGGTATCTGATGTCATGGGCTTCACTCCCATCCACTGCACTTTTGGGGCTTTGGTCCCTGGGGTGTGGAGTGGCAGAGGCACCCAATTCTGCCATCTTTCCTGAACTCACTCCACACCTTTAATATTTTAAGACAAACGTGGCCTTAAGAGCATCCATGAAAAGACCATTGTGGGCCACCTACAATCTAGTCTAGACACCAACTGTTTGATGCACAGATAAACTGAACCATTAATACAGCCCTCCCAAACATGGAGACCCAGGCCGACCCCACAGAGCCTACGATGGTAGGGAGAAGAATGCCCACCTTACAGGTGAGGAGACTGAGGTTCCCAGTGGCCCAGGTCACCCACAGATAGGACAGGGCTAGGACTTAAGCCCATACCTGCATGACACATGACACAGAGCTCTTCCCCCAGCCCTGGGGATGCTCCTCTCTGAGGAAGGGGGCAGAGGTGGCCATTGTCCCTCCATGGCAACAGGCCTCTGCTCAGCTGGGGTTCTGGAGACAATGCTTTGACTAATGGGTGATGCTAAGGCTCCAGGCTGGGTAGAGGCAGAGATAGACACACCCCTGTGTGTTGTCAGCCTGGGGCAGAGATGGGGACACAGGGCTAGGGAAGCCCAGAAGATGAGAAGCATCTCTGGGCACTGAATGCTGGTCCTCCCAGAAAAGATCCATCCACTCCAGGAACCTGGGAACGGGGCCTTATTTGGAAAAAGGGTCTTTACAGATGTAAGTAAGGATCTTGACATGAGATCATTCTGGACAACCACGTGGGTCCCAAATCCAATGCCAAGTGTCCTTATACGTGACAGAAGAGGAGACACACACAGAAGACAGGGGAATATGGAGGCAGACACTGGATGGATGCAGCCACAAGCCAAGGGACGCCTGGAGCCCCCAGAAGCTGGAAGAGCAGGAGGGACCCTCCCCTGGAGCCTCCAGAGGGAGCACAGCCCTGATCTCAGACTTCTGGCCTCCAGGACTGAGAGAGAATCTGTGATCATTTGGAACGGCTACCCCAGGAAACTGGCACCGATGGGGACCCAGGAGCAGCAGCAGTTTGGAAGGAAGAGGTGGAACGCGGTTTGGGCCCTGCTGCATCTGAGGGTTTGGGGGCCTTCATGGGAAGGACCCCCACAGGACTGACTAAAAATCCCCCAAGTGGTACCAGCCATGTGCACAGAGCCAAGCCCTCATGCAGGTGCTCTCCCTGCCATCCCTGGTTTCTCACACTATTTTTTTTTTTTTTTTCCAGTACGCGGGCCTCTCACTGCTGTGGCCTCTCCCGCTGAGGAGCACAGGCACCGAACGCGCAGGCTCAGCGGCCATGGCTCACGGGCCCAGCCGCTCTGCGGCATGTGGGATCCTCCCCGACCGGGACGCGAACCTGTGTCCCCTGCATCCCCAGGCGGACTCTCAACCACTGTACCACCAGGGAAGCCCTCTCACACTATTTTTATCCCCATGTTACAGAGGAGTTAACCCAGGCTCAGAGATGCTGAGCAGCTTTCCTGAGGTCATAGAGCAAGTCAGAAACAAGCCCTGGTGCTAAACCCAAACTGGGGGTGGGTAAAGGGCTTCTGAGTTCCAGAAAATTCCAGAGCGTTGGGGACGGCTTAAGTCGCTGGAGCTGGTTACACTGATCTAATGAACTAAAAAAACTGTTTTAAAAATGAAAAGAAAAACAATTTTTTTTTCCTTTTTACTATTCATAGTCCTTATGTTCATGCGTAAGTCTGGGATTTTTGTCACTTCCCAGGCAGCTTGGTAGGTCTGGGGACTGACCCTGATGGACACTGGTCGTGTCCCTGGCTGCACCCTGACTCTGGACACACCCCACGCCTGGCCTCTCAATGACTGCCTTTGTTTTTGTTTCTTTTAATATTTATTAATTTGGCTGTGCTGGGTCTTAGCTGTGGCATGCGGGATCTTTTAGTTGTGGCATGCGGGATCTAGCTCCCTGACCAGGGACAGAACCTGGTCCCCCTGCATTGGGAGCACGGAGTCTTAACCATTGGACCGCCAGGGAAATTCCTCGCTGACCACCTTTGAATTTGCCATTTCCTTGATTCACACACCCTCACCCTCATCTTTGCCTGGCTCATTTCTCCTCAACCTGAAGGTCCCAACTGAGCCACTGCTCCTCAGGGAAACCTCCCCATCCCCAATTGATGCTGGGTCAGGGGGGTGGAGACAGGTAGTGTCCCAGTCACTTATGTGTTCCCAGTGTCCAGCATTGGGCCCAGCACACAGCACGTGCTCAGTAAGAATTTGGCCACTGTTCCTGGTCTCCATCCTGGTCCAGCCCCACCTGGACCAACTCAGTCCCCTCCCCACTGGTCCCCAGCTACGCCCTGGCACCCACAGTCTGTCCTCCCCAGAGAAGCCACAAGGGGGCGCCTGTGAGCACCTGAGCCAGGCCCCATCCCTCCTCTGCCCACAACCCTCCAGAGCTCCCACCATCCTGGGGTAAAAGCCCAAGTCCTCCCCGTGGCCCACAAGGCCCTGAACGACCTCCCCCTTCCCCTCCCTGCCCTCCCCCCTCCTTCTCTCCCCCTCACTCACTCTGCTCCAGACACACGGGTCTCCCGGCTGTTCCTCCAACACACCAGGCCCCATCCTGCCCCAGGGCCTTTGCACAAGCTGTTCTGGGATGTATTTCCCCCAGATCTCTGCACGGTTCACCCTCTCACTTCCTTCAGGTCTTGGCTCAAATGTCACCCCCTCAGTGAAACCTCCATGGAGCACCCTGTTTAAAACGACAGTCCTGGGACTTCCCTGGTGGCGCAGTGGTTAAGAATCTGCCTGCCAGTGCAAGGGACATGCGTTCGATTCCCTGGTGTGGGAAGATCCCACATACCACAGAGCTACTAAGCCCATACACCACAACTACCGAGCTTGTGCTCTAGAGCCCACGAGCCACAACTACTGAGCCCACGCGCCTAGAACCCGTGCTCTGCAACAAGAGAAGCCACCGCAATGAGCAGCCCTGGCTGGATGGAACTAGCGAAAGCCCGCGTGCAGCAACGAAGACCCAATGCAACCAAAAAAAACCCAAAAACATTCCTCAACCACCCCCCACCCTGTTCTATTTTTTCCCGTGCCTTTGTCACCATCTCAAATGGCACATAATTTTTTTTTTCTGTCTCCCCCACTGAAATGCCACTTCCAAGAGGATGGGGGGAGTTTGTGTTTTGTTCAGTTTGGGGTCCCCAGAACTTACATAGTGCCAGGAACAGAGTAGGTGCTCAATAAATACTGACTGACTGAATGACTTTGTTTCCAAACTGACCTGCTAATATCAAGACCACCTCCTGGAGGGCGGCGACTACACTTGATTCATTTTTCTCCCTCCCCCCGCCCCCACCCCATGCCCCAGCATCAGGTCAGTCAATATTTCCTGAGCACCTGTCATGTGCCAGCTGTGCTGGGGAAACAAAAGCAGGAGAGACAGCCCTTTTCATTTCTCTCTGATCACCAACATCTCCTCCCCTCCCCAGCCAGGACTCCAACCACGACCGATTGTGCAAAGTCCTCGTCTCAAACCCCTCTGATCCCCACCCACCGCACACTGGCACCCCAGGCTCAAGATCTTTCAATTCAGTGCTAATCAAGGGACTAAAGACGGGGAATTAACCCTGCCCGATGCCCTTCTGCTGTGTGATCTAGGGCCAGCCACTTAACCTCTCTGAGCCTCCACTTTCTCATCCATAAAATAATAATACCGTCCACTAAGGATTATAGGAGACATCCCCTTCTGCTGTGGCACCACCTCTCCACCACCCCCTGTCCCTGGTCACCCTCTCCACCTCCTTGTCCATCCTCTCATCCTGAAGCCATCCCCCACTTTGCTGAGAATGGTGGGGCTGATGGGCCCCTCCCTCTGCTTATAAACTCATTGCTTCCTGTCCAAGAGGGCAAGACCTAGGACCCAGGGCTCACACTCCATTGGGTACACTGTCTCTGGGCTGCCGCTCCTTAGCCTCTGTTGCTCCCTCCTCCTCTGCCCCCACCTTACACACTGGGGCTTCTCAGGGCTCATCTGGACCCCCCACTTCCTGCCTACGGCCATGTTGACTCCTCCCACGGATTTAGTCGCCATCGCTGCACCAGTGATTCCCCCATCCGTGCACTCACCCATCCATCCATCCATCCACCTGTCCATCCATCCATTCATTATCCATTCATTTATCCTCTCATCCACCTGTCCATCCATCCATCCATCCATCTATCCATCCATCCACCTGTCCATCATCCATCAACCCACCCATCCATCCACCCATCCACCTGTCCATCCTCATATCCATCCATCCATCCACCCACCCATCCATCCACCCATCCACCTGTCCATCTATCCATACAGCCATACATCCATTATCCATTCATTTATCCTCTCATTCACCTGTCCATCCTCATATCCATCCATCCACCCACCCATCCATCCATCCATCCATCCATCCATCTGTTATCCATTTATTTATCATCCATTACTTTATTCATCCATCCATCATTCATTCATTTACCCATTCATCCATCCACACATCAAGTTATCTATCCATCCATCCATACATCCGTGCATCCACCCACCCACCTGCTGTGTTTCAGGTACTTTTCTAAGCACTCGAGACCTATCAGTGAACACAAAAGGCAGAAATATCCCATCTTAATAGGGCTTCTAGTCTATTGGGAGGAGAGAAAAACCAATAAAATAAAAAGTAAAATCTATGGTACATCAGAAGTTCTCATTTTCACAGAAAAAAAAGGGGGAAAGCAGGGAAGAGGGGTTTGGAGTGCTGGAGAGTGGCTGAGATTATAAATCATATCTGCAGGATGGCTTCACTGAGAAGGTGAAGTTTGCAGAGGATGAAGGAGGAGGCATGTGATTATTTGGGGGAAGTGTGGTCCAGGCAGAGGGCACAACCCATGCAAAGGCCCTGGGGCAGGACCGGGCCTGGCGTGTTGGAGGAACAGCGAGGAGGCCCATGTGTCTGGAGCAGAGTGAGCGAGGATGTGAGCAGGGGAGAGTGAGGGTGACTCCATGGTTCTATCCTGAGCACCCTGAGGGCTTGTCTACATGACACCACACTGACCACCAACCGCTCAGGCCAGAATGTTGGTGTGATCCTAGATCGGGGTCCCCCCCTCAGCACTGCTGCCATCGGGGCCGGGTCATCCTCTGTGGGGGCCATCCTGGGTGCTGTAGGGTGTGGAGCAGCCTCCCTGGTCCCCAGCCAAAGCCAGGACCCCCCCCACTCATGACAACCACAGATGTCCCCAGACAACGCCCGGTGTCCCCCAGGGGGCAGGATCGCTCTGGGTGAGACGCATCTCACTGGACCCCTTCCTCCTCACCTCCCCCCACCAAGAGATGACGATTTGACTTTTTAAATCACCATCCTTAGGACCACTCAGCTGTGCTGACAACTTTCTCACAGCACATTGTGCTCCTTGTGGGCACAGGAGGTCTGGTTCACTCAAAGGTGGCACATAATAGGGACACACACACAAAAAAAACAGTTGAGAGAGGGGGTGGGTAGGTAGGTGAAGAAATGACCTTGCAGCCCTACCCACCCACTTGGGGTAGCTCTAGATGACACCAAAACCCTTCCAACGTAGACATTGCTATGATGAACGTGCTGTGTGTCCTTGGGGAGGTGCCCTCCCCTCTCTGAGCCTGCCTTTCCCCATAAGGTTGCTCGGGAGACCCCTAGTTGTGGTAGGAATGCCTCCTTGGGTCCCTCCTCCTAGCAGAGGGTCAGGGACAAGGACATAGTGAGTGCCCCCTCCCCACCTCTCAGAAATGAAGACTCCACCCTTAAAGGCTGCTGGGAGAAGTAGAAGGACAGTTAGGGGAGGTCACAATCTACCCTACATGACATCTGCAGGCAACCCGCCATCTCTCAGGAGCCCCTCAGAGGAGCTGGGCTCAACCGTGGTGGCAGAAGTCTCCACTGTTCGTCCAATACACCAGGCCCCATCCTGCCCCAGGGCCTTTGCACATACTGTGCTCACTACCTCCAGATTTTTGGGCCCTGAGACACACAGGCCACTATTCTCCCAACACAGCAAACTAATTCTGACCTCAGGGCCTTTGCACATGCCATGTCCTCTTCCTGGAATGCCTTTCCCTTGGGTTTAGAACAACAGCTTTCTCATCTGTAATGCAGGTCTCATCCCAAATGTCACCTCCTGACATCTTCAGTCACCCAAGGTCAGCTGTCACCCTCCAACACACATCTCATTTTACTTCCTCCAGAGCGACTCTCTCCTACCCAAATCTTATTCATCTGTTTGCTCACTTATTGTCAATCCCTCCTCCCCGCAGATTGCTTTGTGTCCCCCAGAGCCTAGCTCTGGCACATCCCAGAGATCTGACAGACAGTTGTTGACTATCTGGCTACCCAACCATTTACTGACACCAAGTATACGCAAGACACTATTGACAGTGATTGCATTAAACACATTCTATAAACTAATTCTAATTTTTACAACTACTCTGTAAGACAACTATTGATATTCTTTCTCTTTTACAAATGAGGAGGCTAAGGCTCAGAAAAAAGATACGGTGGTTTGTCCAAGATCACACAGAAATAAAAAGCAGAGCCAGGAACAGGAACCAAGCCTGTCCGGCTGCAAAGCTGATGATCATTCCCATTCAGGTGGGGAGGAAGGTGGTAAATGTTGGAGGGGTGTCCACCAACCCAGCCAGCCAGTCATCCGTCCCTCTATCCATCCACTCACCCATCCATCCACCCCTCTACCCATGTATTCCTCCGTCCATTCATCCATCCATCCATCCATCTATTCATCCATCTATTTACCCACCCACCCACCCACCCACCCATCCATCCATCAATCCATTCAGCCTTTGATCTGTCTACCCACTCTTTCATCCAGCAATGCACTCATACAGCCACCAAGTCACTGTCACCCATCCGTCCATTCATACCTAGAACTATCTACTCACGTATCCAGCCATCCACCTGTTGACCAGCACCCCCCACATCCAACCACTCCCTCACCTTCCCATCCTCTCATTCCCTTAGGCCCTTGTTCATCCACATGATCCACTTCAAAATGGTGAACAAGACACAGTCCCTGCCCTCACAGAGCTTACATGTCAGTGATGATGACCATGACCCCAGACCAACAGGGCTATTGCTAGGTCAGTGTCTTCCAAACCTAGCAGCCCCTCCCTCTGGCCCTGGACAAGGACAGCCAGCATCCCTGGATGGCTTTCATCCTGAGTCTATGTCTCCATAATCACATCTCTTTCTCTGACTCCTTTATTTCTCTTCCAAAGTGGGTCAAGTCTCAGGTTGGGAGGTGTGACACCTAGCTATACTGCTGTGTGACTTGAGTCTGGGTGTTGCCCGTCTCTGAGCCCCAATTCCTCACCTATCCATGTGGGGGAGGGGAACCTGGTTTTCTAAGAACCACTGCGACCTGAGCACATGTCTGCTTCTTTGTGACCCTCTTGTCCCATACTGTGAGCCTCGCCCCAGGTGTGTAGGAAATGTGCATATGCTGAACAAGGCTGGGAGGCTGGAAAGAGGCCAATGGTGGCCATGACAGTTAACAGGACATGAAGCTCCCTTTTCATGCAGGTCTGAGATCCTCCCCTGCTCCATATTCTTCCATGGCTCCCCAGTGTCCTCAGGAAAGAGTCCAAGCTCAGTCCAGCATAAGAGGCTCTTCAGGGTCCAGCCCATGCCAACTCTCTGGCCTCACCTCCCATGCCTCACCTAATTCCTCCTCTACTCCATCGATGCCCCTTCACTCCTCCAGGCCTTTGCAAACCCAGTTCCCTCTGTCCACATCCAGGAGGACAGAGACATCCAGCTAGCTGACTCACTGCTTTTTGTCACACCCATAAAAGGGCCCAGAACAAAAAAAGTGCTCTGTGAATAAATACATGAAACGCTTTCTCCACCTGGCAAGCTCCTATTCATCCTTCAAAACCCCACTTCTAATGCCCCTCTGCCATGCAGCCAGAGTCCCCAGGCGCTCGAGCCTTCAACTTCCTATCCAGTTCCCTCAATCCTGCATCCCCTCCCTTTCATACAACCCTGACCATTCCAGCTATAGGTGCCAATGTCTAGCTCTGTCTACCGATCAGAGGGGTCTCAGATCTCTCTTGCCTAGTACAAGGCAAGGCCCCAAAAGGCTTTCAGCAAGTGTTGGCTAAATTAGTGAGTGTGGTCCTACTGAGTGCTCCTAATGGCGAGGGTCTCATCTGCCAACAACAGGGGTGAAAGAGAGAGTCACCAGCCTATTTCAGAGATAGCTCGTGGGTCCACCCCCCCATGCCAGAACTTCTCAGAGGAGCCCTGCCAGATATGCCCCACATCAGAAGGCGACCCTGGGGCTCCCAGGACTCTTTGCTGTTTTCCCACCAGGGCAAAAACTCTGTCTTTCCCCTGCTTGAACTTTCCCAGAGTCAGCATCAGCATTGCTCTGGGCCTTTGCACATACTCTACCAGGAACACCCTTCCCCGTCAACAGATCTTTCCCACCCTTCAGGTCTCAGCTTACTTGCATAATAAGCATGGCTCTGTGCCCAGCCCTGTGTCAAGAGCTTTAACTACCATTCTGGTCCTCACATCCCCCAACCCTCTCCGAGATGGGAGGTCCCGCTGGCCTCCCAACTCTATAGATAACAGCACTGAGGAGGCTGGGGCCTCCTCTGGGTTGTCCCCGCTGATGGGTTTCCACCATCGCAGCCCTGACATCAGTGCCTTGTAACCTCCTGGCTCCTCACTGTGTCCCCCACCACATGGGATCTGGGGGTGGGAGGAGTCTGGGAGAGGATTTTTATCTGTTTGCCCAACACTGTATCCCGGGTCTAGGACGGGGCCTGGGACACAGCAGGTGCTCAATAAATGTTGGTCATAGGGGTAGATGGATTTACGACTTGTTGACTTCATCGTGCCACATAGAGATTCCTATTTGCTCGGAATCTCAGCCCTGCACCAACGCCGGCACACAGTAGGTGCTCAATCAATGCCCTCAGCCTGAAGGAAGGCAGAAATGATGTCACAGTCACCCTCAGAAAAGCCTGTTAAACCCATCATCATGGGAAACTGAGGGGGGTGTGCCTGGCTCGAAGCCGCACAGCCAGCCCTGGTGGCTCTCCCCAAGCCAGAGTCCCCAGGCGCTCGAGCCTTCAACTTCCTATCCAGTTCCCTCAATCCTGCATCCCCTCCCTTTCATACAACCCTGACCATTCCAGCTATAGGTGCCAATGTCTAGCTCTGTCTACCGATCAGAGGGGTCTCAGATCTCTCTTGCCTAGTACAAGGCAAGGCCCCAAAAGGCTTTCAGCAAGTGTTGGCTAAATTAGTGAGTGTGGTCCTACTGAGTGCTCCTAATGGCGAGGGTCTCATCTGCCAACAACAGGGGTGAAAGAGAGAGTCACCAGCCTATTTCAGAGATAGCTCGTGGGTCCACCCCCCCATGCCAGAACTTCTCAGAGGAGCCCTGCCAGATATGCCCCACATCAGAAGGCGACCCTGGGGCTCCCAGGACTCTTTGCTGTTTTCCCACCAGGGCAAAAACTCTGTCTTTCCCCTGCTTGAACTTTCCCAGAGTCAGCATCAGCATTGCTCTGGGCCTTTGCACATACTCTACCAGGAACACCCTTCCCCGTCAACAGATCTTTCCCACCCTTCAGGTCTCAGCTTACTTGCATAATAAGCATGGCTCTGTGCCCAGCCCTGTGTCAAGAGCTTTAACTACCATTCTGGTCCTCACATCCCCCAACCCTCTCCGAGATGGGAGGTCCCGCTGGCCTCCCAACTCTATAGATAACAGCACTGAGGAGGCTGGGGCCTCCTCTGGGTTGTCCCCGCTGATGGGTTTCCACCATCGCAGCCCTGACATCAGTGCCTTGTAACCTCCTGGCTCCTCACTGTGTCCCCCACCACATGGGATCTGGGGGTGGGAGGAGTCTGGGAGAGGATTTTTATCTGTTTGCCCAACACTGTATCCCGGGTCTAGGACGGGGCCTGGGACACAGCAGGTGCTCAATAAATGTTGGTCATAGGGGTAGATGGATTTACGACTTGTTGACTTCATCGTGCCACATAGAGATTCCTATTTGCTCGGAATCTCAGCCCTGCACCAACGCCGGCACACAGTAGGTGCTCAATCAATGCCCTCAGCCTGAAGGAAGGCAGAAATGATGTCACAGTCACCCTCAGAAAAGCCTGTTAAACCCATCATCATGGGAAACTGAGGGGGGTGTGCCTGGCTCGAAGCCGCACAGCCAGCCCTGGTGGCTCTCCCCAGCCCCCCGCCGCTGTCCCCTCCCTCCATCCCCCCCACCAGGCAGCGCCTGCCGGCCGCCCAGCCCGCCGTCTCCCTAGGGCTGGCACGTCACACTCGGAATCTCACGCCTCAATCGCGGCGTGCTCCAGCCTCCCCCCTGCCGCCAGCCGAGCAGCTGGTGCTCCCATGGAAACCGTAGGCCCCGACCCGCCCCCTCCACCTGCACCGGCCCCCCTCACAACCTCCGCTTTAAGACAAATATTGTCATTAACATGCAAATATATATGTGATTACCATAAATGGGGGCCGCGCGGCAGCGGACGAGCCCTCTGGCAGGCGCCTGCCCCGGGCAGGTTGGGTGTTAATATTCAGCCCGATCGGGAGAGGAACGGCCCGAGCCACACCAGGCACCTCGGGGGACCCCACGTGCACCCAGCGCCTTCGGAGGGAGGGTCCCAGGGGGGGCCTGTCCCCCAGCAGGTGACTGGAGGGGGTGATGACTGGCCACTGGGAGACCTCTGGCTAGTGGGAGCCCCCCCCCCAGTGCCTGGCCTGAGCCCCGGGCTGGGCTGGGAGCGCCGGGGTAGGCCTCCTTTCTCTGAATGGGGCGCCGATCTGGGCGGGGGGAAGGTCTCGTGGTCTCCCTGCCCCCCTTCTCCAGCTCTGCCCCACTCCCGCCCTCTGTCTGCCTCTTCCTGTGGAGGGGGGGGGTCTGGGGGCGGCTCCCTGGGCCTCTCCCTCCCTCCATCTCGGTGTATCTCTCTCCTTCTCTGCTCTTGCTGTGTCTCTCCACCTCTGTCTTCATCTCTCTCTCTCTTAAAAACAAAAACACGCCAGCACCCAGGGGCCTGCCCTGTTCCTGAGGAATCTTCACTTCCCGCCCTACCTTCTCCCCGCAACCCTGCCCCATCCCCAGAGCCCAAGGACCCGGCTGGACTCCCTGCCTTTCTCCTGGTCCCAGCACGGGCCCGTAGGAAATAGGGTGCCCCTACCCCCCACCCTTGGCGACGGCTGTCAGATGTCACAGCCCCGCCCCCTCCCCCCCCCCCCCCCACACCACCGCGGTGTGTGTGTGGGTCCTCATCCTCAGCTTGGGGGACAGTGTCGCCCCTTCATCACACAGATATACTTCTGCTTCCTCTGGCCTGGGAGGGAGACAGGTGGGTGACAGCTGGGGGGCAGCTCTGGTCGGTCCTTGGGACCCAGTATTTGCCCCTCCAGCCTCAGTTTCCCTTCTGGATGAAATGCACAGGTGCTCACAAGCCCATGGGAGTGATGATCCCTTCACTGGGCATCAAACAGGCCCCCAGATGCGAAAATTAAGGGTGTGATGGTGATCATAAGAATAATGCGATACTGGATGGTCCTCCTCCCACTGGGTGCTGTGGTCACAGGGACCACAATGGGTGGTCCATTTTCACTTCACCCAACCCCGGCCCTTTCAGCTCCCCTGGTGCCCAGCCTCTGGTGGCCCAGAAAGCTCTCAGGGGATTTCTCTCCACAACCAGGCGTCCACACTCCCACCCCATGGCTCTCAGCCAGCACCCCCAGCAGGCACCCTGCACCCTGTAGGCTCCCCAGAAACGAAACCAGAGACATGTTGGCAGGAGGGGCCTGGAGCTCATCCCCACACCACAACCTCCCAGTCATCCTTCCACTTCCCTTTGGCTGAGGCCCAGAGAGGGGCAGCCACTGGCCAGAGGTCACACAGCTGAGCCCCACAAACAGGCCTCGATCCCAGCTGCTGGCCTTCAGCTCCCCACAGCTCCCATCCACAGGTTAGGTCCTGCCAGGCCCAGCATAGGTGGGATCAGGAGGGGGAACCATTTGGGTCCTGATGGTATTGGGGGAGGGGATAGAAGGGGAAGACCCCCACCCCCATACCCCCAGGCCCTGCATCCAGGGCTCAGCCTGACCCAAGTCTCCTGCAAAGTGGAGGTTGAGGGCCAGGTATCATGGACACCCAGCTTCCTAATTTTCACCCTCCAAGGAAAGATCGCAAATGGGAAACACTCTGAGATGCCCCCGATCCCAACATTCTCCAGCCAGAAAAAAATAATCCCACCCACATTCATGAGACCCTGCTCTGTTAACAGCAGGTAAACTGAGGCTCTGACCAGGTGAAAATCCAGCCACAGTTTCTCCCTCACCTTCCCACGCTGCGGGGGCGGCAGGGGTCTCCAGGGGAGATTTAAAAATGAGAAACCAGCGGAGGGCCACCGGGTGTCCCCTTCTCCCCGTACCCCATCTGTCTCCCTGACCCAGAGCACACCGACAGCCTTCCAATTCAACATTTGGGGGGGACCACGTGGACACTCCCACACCCCACCAGAATCTTTCTAGAAAAGGGCCCTTCGGACACACCAGGGGGTGAGGGCTGTGGAAAGAGCCCTCCGTACAGCTGTGGACCCCTTAGCCTGGATGAGTGCAAGCCCTCTGCCCTCCTAGGCCACAGGGAGAAGTTAGATTTTCCAGGCCCTTTTTTTTTTTTTTTTTTTGGTGATGGTTGGATTTGAAAAGAGGTGGGGGATGGGAAGAGTTGCTTTCCTCCCCCAGGGTACCGGCTGGAGGGTCTAGCTGAAGTGGCAGGCCTGGGCTCCAACCCACCAGACCCTCCCTGTGGCCTGCCCTTCCCCTCCCCCCCCCCCTTGGCGGCGGCTGTCAGATGTCACAGCCCCGCCCCCTCCCCCCCCCCCCCCCACACCACCGCGGTGTGTGTGTGGGTCCTCATCCTCAGCTTGGGGGACAGTGTCGCCCCTTCATCACACAGATATACTTCTGCTTCCTCTGGCCTGGGAGGGAGACAGGTGGGTGACAGCTGGGGGGCAGCTCTGGTCGGTCCTTGGGACCCAGTATTTGCCCCTCCAGCCTCAGTTTCCCTTCTGGATGAAATGCACAGGTGCTCACAAGCCCATGGGAGTGATGATCCCTTCACTGGGCATCAAACAGGCCCCCAGATGCGAAAATTAAGGGTGTGATGGTGATCATAAGAATAATGCGATACTGGATGGTCCTCCTCCCACTGGGTGCTGTGGTCACAGGGACCACAATGGGTGGTCCATTTTCACTTCACCCAACCCCGGCCCTTTCAGCTCCCCTGGTGCCCAGCCTCTGGTGGCCCAGAAAGCTCTCAGGGGATTTCTCTCCACAACCAGGCGTCCACACTCCCACCCCATGGCTCTCAGCCAGCACCCCCAGCAGGCACCCTGCACCCTGTAGGCTCCCCAGAAACGAAACCAGAGACATGTTGGCAGGAGGGGCCTGGAGCTCATCCCCACACCACAACCTCCCAGTCATCCTTCCACTTCCCTTTGGCTGAGGCCCAGAGAGGGGCAGCCACTGGCCAGAGGTCACACAGCTGAGCCCCACAAACAGGCCTCGATCCCAGCTGCTGGCCTTCAGCTCCCCACAGCTCCCATCCACAGGTTAGGTCCTGCCAGGCCCAGCATAGGTGGGATCAGGAGGGGGAACCATTTGGGTCCTGATGGTATTGGGGGAGGGGATAGAAGGGGAAGACCCCCACCCCCATACCCCCAGGCCCTGCATCCAGGGCTCAGCCTGACCCAAGTCTCCTGCAAAGTGGAGGTTGAGGGCCAGGTATCATGGACACCCAGCTTCCTAATTTTCACCCTCCAAGGAAAGATCGCAAATGGGAAACACTCTGAGATGCCCCCGATCCCAACATTCTCCAGCCAGAAAAAAATAATCCCACCCACATTCATGAGACCCTGCTCTGTTAACAGCAGGTAAACTGAGGCTCTGACCAGGTGAAAATCCAGCCACAGTTTCTCCCTCACCTTCCCACGCTGCGGGGGCGGCAGGGGTCTCCAGGGGAGATTTAAAAATGAGAAACCAGCGGAGGGCCACCGGGTGTCCCCTTCTCCCCGTACCCCATCTGTCTCCCTGACCCAGAGCACACCGACAGCCTTCCAATTCAACATTTGGGGGGGACCACGTGGACACTCCCACACCCCACCAGAATCTTTCTAGAAAAGGGCCCTTCGGACACACCAGGGGGTGAGGGCTGTGGAAAGAGCCCTCCGTACAGCTGTGGACCCCTTAGCCTGGATGAGTGCAAGCCCTCTGCCCTCCTAGGCCACAGGGAGAAGTTAGATTTTCCAGGCCCTTTTTTTTTTTTTTTTTTGGTGATGGTTGGATTTGAAAAGAGGTGGGGGATGGGAAGAGTTGCTTTCCTCCCCCAGGGTACCGGCTGGAGGGTCTAGCTGAAGTGGCAGGCCTGGGCTCCAACCCACCAGACCCTCCCTGTGGCCTGCCCCGACCCATCATTCATTGATTCATTCACTCGTTCATTCATCCATTCATTCAACAAACACGTATTCATGCTTACCATGCCTGCCACACTGAAGGGAGGACAGGCATGAATGGGGCCTGAAATAGGTCATGGGACCTGATCCACCCCCAAGACCCCTCCAGGGTCTCACCTCGGGTGTCAGCACAAAGCCTCTACCATCCCCACCCGCAGTCCCCAGCCCCTGCCGGAAGAACTGTCAGGGCCACCCCCATTCAGATACTGGGCCATGATTAGAGCCCAGGGCTGGGGCCACAGTCCCTGGTGCCCCCTCCCAGCATGCCATCAGAGAATCAGGTGGCAGGGAGCCGGGCAGGCCTCCCCACCCCACCTGCCTCCCCCGCTGGGCTCACAGGTTGCCCACGCCTCCTCATCCACCCCAGGATCTGGGCTCTGCCAGATGGACGGTCCAGGCTCATCGTCTTTGGCCTCAGCCTTCAACACACTGCTAACAGGCTTGGCCAGTTTTAACTTGAGCCAAAGGTGGAGGCGGCATTCAGGGTGGGGGGGCCATAGAGAAATGGAGGGGGGATGCTGCTCCAGACAGAGAGGGTGGGCAGGGGGGAGGGCAAACGGTAGCCTTTTAACCACCCGAGGCTGGTGTTCCCCCTGACTGGCTTAGCTGCCTGCACCCCAGCCCCCCACCCCGCTTTCTTTGTAGTTACCGATTAGCCCGGGATCCTGGGCATCCGTGTCCCCCGTGGCCGGCTGGACCTGCCCCACCGGCCTGGCTTTGTGAAAATGACCAAAGCAATGGAGTCCAGAGGTGCAAACTTCCCCGACGGGGCCTGGAGAGGCCGAATGAATGGGGGGGTGGGCGGCAGGGAGGGGTGGCAGCGTTCAGGCAGCTCCCCAAGCAAAGGGGCAGGAAAGAGGGGGTGAGGGAGGGAGGGAGGGGTGGGGGGCCAGAGGGGATGAGAGGGAGAGGGAGAGAGA
>NW_006787630.1:224410-232428 GCF_000442215.2 Lipotes vexillifer | reverse complement strand
GGGGGAGGCCGAGAGAGGAGAGGGGAGGGGAGGGAGGGGGCCGGGTGCCCACCTTTGTGCATGCCCGTGTAGGGGTCTTTGAGCACCGTGAGCTCATAGATGCGGCCGAACTGCTCGAAGAGCGGCTTGAGGTCCTTCTCGTCCAGGTTGCGCGGGATCTGGCCCACGAAGAGCTTGATGGCGTCCAGGTCCTTCATGCCGTCGGGCTGCCCCCCGGGGGGCTCGGGCCCGCTGCTGCCCACTGGCGAGGGCCGCGGCTGCAGGAGCTGCTGCTGCTGCCGGCGCGCCTCGCTCTCCGTTAGGCGGGCCATGGCGGGCGAAGGCGGGCGGCGGGCGCGGGACCGAGCCGGCGGCCGCCTCTCTCCCGCCCCGTCCCCGCGCCCTCCTCCCTCCTCCGCGCGCCCGCTCGCTCCAGCATCAGGACCACAAAAGGGCGGCTCCGCAGCGGCCCCTGGCGGCGAGAGCGCGCCTCGCTGAGGCGGCGCCCCCCGCGCGCATCGCCCATCCAGCATCCCGCATCCCGCCTCCGCGCTCATCGCGCACCCCGAATCGCGCATCCCACATCGCACTTGGCACATCCTGAATCCCACATCCCGCATCCCGGCGCCCGGTCTGGGCCGGTAAACTGAGTCCACCGGGCCCGTAGCCCCTGCTTTCTGGGTAGGTGACGGCGAAGCTTTAGGCAGGACAGACCAGGCCCCCAGGTGGCACGGGCTCCTCCCACTGATAACAGCAGGAAAAACACTAAAAGTAGCACACAGTTCTATACGGTGCTTACTTGGCATTTACAGGGCTGTCCTTGGAACGTTTAAGTATACAATCATGAATAATAATAATAATGGCAACAAGAAAGAACACTTGGATAATACTATGTGCTAGGCACTGCGCTCAGCGCAGCTTTAAGTTTGTAACTTAGGAAATTGAAATAGCAATCATTGTGTTATATCAACAGCAACACTTTCTTTCACACTTGCCATGTGCACATACTGTCCAAAATATTTCGAAGGATATGGACGCATTTGGGCCAAGTGCTCTATGGGCATCATGTCAACCCTGCTTAAAACTCTCCATCAAAATCACAAGGAGGTATCACCTCACACAGGTCGGAATGGTCATCATCAAAAAGCCGACAAACAGGGCTTCCCTGGTGGCGCAGTGGTTGAGAGTCCGCCTGCCGATTCAGGGGACACGGGTTCGTGCCCCCGTCCGGGAAGATCCCACGTGCCGCGGAGTGGCTAGGCCCGTGAGCCATGGCCGCTGAGCCTGCGCATCCGGAGCCTGTGCTCCGCAACAGGAGAGGCCACAACAGTGAGGGGCCTGCGTACCGCAAAAAAAAAAAAAAAAAAAAAGCCTACAAACAATAAATGCTGGAGAGGGTGTGAAGAGAAGGGAACCCTCCTACACTGTTGGTGGGAATTTAAATTGGTGCAGCCACTATGGAGAACAGTATGCAGGCTCCGCAAAAAACTAAAAATAGAGCTACCTTATGATCCAGCAATCCCACTACTGGGCATATATCTGGAGAAAACTCTAATTCGAAAAGATACATACACCCCAATGTTCATAGAAGCACCAGTTACAATAGCCAGGACATGGAAGCAACCTAAATGTCCATCAACAGATGAATGGATAAAGATGTGGTGTATACACACACACACACACACACACACACACACACACACAAAACAGAATACTACTCAGCCATAAAAAACAGAACGAAATAATGCCATTTGCAGCAACATGGATGGACCTAGAGATTATCATACTAAGTGAAGTGAGTCAGACAGAGAAAAACAAATATCATGATATCACTTGGAATGTAAATGTAAAATAAATGATACAAATGAACTTATTTACAAAACAGAAATAGACTCACAGACATAGGAAACATACTTATGGTTAGAAGAGCGTGGTATAAATTAGGAGTTTGGGATTAACAGATACACACTACCATATATAAAAGAGATAAACAACAAGGACCCACTGTAGAGCACAGGAAACTATATTCAATATATTGTAATAATCTATAATGGAAAAGCATCTGAAAAAAGGGACTTCCCTCATGGCACAGTGGTCAAGAAACTGCCTGCCAATGCAGGGGACACGGGTTCGAGCCCTGGTACAGCAAGATCCCACATGCCGCGGAGCAACAGAGTCACGAGCCACAACTACTGAAGTCCACGTGCCACAACTACCGAAGCCCACGTGCCACAACTACCGAAGCCCATGTGCCTAGAGCCCGTGCTCCGCAATGAGAAGCACGCGCACCACAACGAAGATTAGCCCCTGCTCGCCGCAACTAGAGAAAAACCTGCGCGCAGCAACCAATACCCAATGCAGCCATAAATAAATAAATAATATAATTAATTAATTAATTTTAAGAAAAGATATTTTTTAAAAGAATCTGAAAAAGAATACATATATATATAAAACCAAACCACTTCGCTGTACACCTGAAACTAACACAATACTGTAAATCAACTATACTTCAAAAAAAAAAACTCTCCAAAGATGTCCCAAAATTAAAACCCCAGTCCTTCCTGCAGCCCACAAGGCCAGGCACAGCCTGCCCTGTCCCTTCCCTGCCCTCCCCTCCTCCCTCTCTCCCCCTCCCTCCCTCTGCTCCAGACACACGGGCCTCCTGGCTGTTCCTCCAACACACCAGGCATGGTCCTGCCCCAGGGCCTTTTCACGGGCTGTGCCTGAAATTCCCTTCCCCAAAATGGTGCATGGCCCACTCTTTCAATCTCCCATCACTTTCTCTGTCCACCTGATTGAAAATCGTTCAGCTACCATTACTTCCTTTCTCAGGCTTCCTTTTTCCTCTATAGCATTTATACTCATTTTAATTTAATTAATTTAATTCTAATTTGCTATATACTTACTTGGTTATTGATAAGCCACATAGCTCTTTCCAGGCGCCAGGCTCTGTGCTAAGTGCTTGACATGTATGTATGAACTCATTTGATCCACACAGCAAATGCCTGGGGTGGGTACAGACAAATAAACCAGAAATTTTACACTGTCATCAATGCAATGGAGGAAACAGAAGCGGAGGGACGGCTTTAGGAGGCAAATTCAGGGAAGCCTTAGAGAGGATGGCTTTCAAGCAAAGATGAGAATGAAGCAGCAAGTGCAAAGGCCCTGAGGCAGGGTTGGAGAAACAGGGATCAGTGGCTGTAAGAGAAAGAGCACCACACAGCCACTGGGGGCAGTCTACCAACACGGACTTTATTTTAAATTTATTTTCTTTGTTTTTATTTTAAAATAAAAACAGCATCAGTAACAGTGCCATACTGAGCCAAAGGAAACCTCAGTAATTCTGATTCTATTTAAAATGTTGACATTTTGTTCACCACGGATTTTTTCAGCTTTATTTTTAGTTTTTTTTCAATTATTGCATTGGACTGCCCTGGTGGTGCAGTGGTTAGGAATCCACCTGCCAATGCAGGGGACACGGGTTTGAGCCCTGGTCTGGGAAGATCCTACATGCTGCGGAGCAACTAAGCCCGTGCACCACAACTGCTGAAGCCCGTGAGCCTACAGCCCGTGCTCTGCAACAAGAGAAGCCACCGCAATGAGAAGCCTGTGCACTACAACAAAGAGTAGCCCCCGCTCGCTGCAACTAGAGAAAGCCCGCGCGCAGCAACGAAGACCCAATGCAGCCAAAAATAAATAAGTAAAATAAATAAATTTATAAAAATAAGTAACACAACCCAGATCTTCAAAAAAAAAGAAAAGAAAAAATTATTGCATTAAAATAATCTTTGGGCTTCCCTGGTGGCGCAGCAGTTGAGAGTCCGCCTGCCGATGCAGGGGACATGGGTTCGTGCCCCGGTCCGGGAAGATCCCACATGCTGTGGAGGGGCCGGGCCCATGAGCCATGGCTGCTGAGCCTGTGCATCCGGAGCCTGTGCTCCGCAATGGGAGAGGCCACAACAGCGAGAGGCCCGCGTACCGAAAAAAAAAAAAAAAAAAAAAAATCTTTATCTTGATGATGTTTTTTGGCACCCCCCCCTTAAACTTTGCTCCCCAGGCAAACTCACCCTCATAGCAAACATAAGAGGTAAGTATTGTTCCCATACCCACTTTACAGAGGGGGAAACAGGCCCAGAGAGGTCAAGTCACTTGGGCAAAGTCACACAGTGAGAGTACTGGGATTTGAACTCAGCTAGCTGGACTCCAGAACCCACACGCTTCCCGTGATCCCACACCGTCTTTCCCATGCTTTACACAGCCAAGCTTCCATTTCCTTATTTGCCAAGTGAGATTAAGAGGGTGAAGCCCCTGGCATGGATTCAGTGAGCTAACAGGTGAGGCTCAGCATAGCGACTGGGACATCTTTATCATTCAATAAATGGCTATTATCATGACTGTTACCAGAAGCCACCTGCCCACCCCCAGACAGGAGCAGGACATCAGGACTGGGGGAGGAGCAGAGCCCGGGTGAGGGGTCTAGAGTCCTCTTAGAACATTCCACCCCTTGGCCCTGCCCAGCCCCTGGTTCTCGGCTCAGCCCCAGGCTGGGCTTGTGGAGCCAGGCTGGAGACAGTCTCTGTCTCCATGGAGACAGGATGCTTGAAGCCCTGTGGCCCTCTGATGTGCCGGGAGAGTCGTTTAAAAGAATAAAAATAAAACCCCACCAGCTCTCCTGTGAGTCAAAGAGGCATTTTTCTCAGCCTCTTTCTTCCACTGAGGGGAAGAGCCCAGTCTAGCTTGAGTCTGACCTCCGGGAACTTAAATTCAGCATCCCACATCCTGAACAATACTCATCCCTGGAGTTTATTCCCTGACAAACCTCGGCCTTATCAGGGAAAAGGTCACGGCAGAGAAAACTGAGGCTGTGCACCTGAAAGCATCTGAAGCCCTCGAGGCCGACTCTCTGATTTATTATCAGCCAGAGGAAACCTTGTCACATTGGCATCATGGCAGCAGGCCCACGGTTTGGGCTGTTACTTAAAAGGCAATGAGGATGGGAACAGAGCCTGTTGGGGGATCTGGGGCTGGGAGGTTTCTGGCAAGTTGCCTGGCTCTCTGGATCTGTCGTCAAAAACCTGCCCCAGGACCTTTGCACTTGCTTAGTGTCCATCTCCCAGAATAGGGTTTCTCAAAATAATTACCCAAACTTAAATTAATTTATCTTAAAGGAAAACTGTCTACATTTGGGATCAGGTCATTCTCTGTGGGTGGCTGAGCAGCATCCTTGCCCCACCCACTCGGTGCCAGGAGCACTCCCAGTCGTGGCCACCACAGATGTCCCCAGACACGGCCCAGGGTCCCCTGCGGGCAGAACTGCCCCAGGTGAGAACTGCTGATGTGGACAGGTAAGGTGCTTACCTCAGCAGAGGGGCCAAGTTGGGGTCAGGGGGCAGAGTCCCGGCTGGCACCTCTCAGGTGTGCACGAGACCACCTAGGCATCCTGCCAGGAATGCAGATGCCGATCCTGCGGGTCTGAGGGGTGGCCTGGGACTCTGCCTCCAGGTAACGGCAGCAAAGTTATGAGGAGACATCCACTGCGTTCCTGTCTTGACTTTTACTAGCAAGACGCTCATTGCATAGGGTGTGGGTGCGAATAAGGCTGAGCCCACGAAGAGAAACGTCCTTTCCGAGTCCCTGCCTTGCCCCTCTCTGCTTGGGGGTTATTGGTGGCGGTGGAAAGGTCAGCCAGCAGGACAGAGCCAGCAAGTGGGGCGAGGGGCCCAGCCTGGAGCTGCCCTGTGCTGCTGGCCCCTTCCCTTTGGTGGTCTCTGCACAGTCAGCCTGAGTGTCTTCCTGGGTGATGGTCAGCCGCACCCCATCCCCTTAGACCCTGGTGCCTTTTGGCTCTGCCCCCTCCATGCCTCGAAGACCCTCACTGCCCAGGCTGTGTACAGCTCTTCTGGCACATTCCAGGGGGTTGAAGCCCTAGGCCCATCCTACAAGGGCCTAGGGGCTCAGGATGCGTCCCCCAGAAACACTACACCGCAGTCCCCACCTGCCCCATATCCCTGCCGCCTTCACACATCTAAGAACATAAAGCAGCCAGAGCTCTCCAGTTCTCAGTGCCTCCAACTCCACTGCCTTCCCTCGCTTGGGAAGGAGCTGCCCATCCACTTTCTTGCAGGGACCCCGGATCCTCCCCGGTCCCCACTATTTGGCTTCAGGGATGGGAAATGATTCCTCATTGGAGCAACCCCTCCCTGTTCCCTCTTTCAGCAAACCCCATTCCCTGGACAGGACGGGGTCAGGGAGGGGGAGGTCTGAAGCACAGCTTGGCCAACCCTGAGAAAGCCTGGAGAAGGGGAAGGAAGGAAGGAGGGGCTGAAAACAGGAACAGAGATCCAGCCGTGGCCGCCCAGGGGCCGTGGCCCCTTCCCCCTACCCTTTCACCACAGGAGTGCACACCTGCCCCACAGGGCTTCTTGCCCTGGGAATTTGAGCTTGGGAACAAGAGGGGCTGGGTGCACACCACGTTGAACGCCAGAGTCGTCAGGGGTTTTATTTCCCCCCAAGTTAGAATGAGAAAGACAAGAATAAATTCTCTTTTCTGAATGAGCCAGCCTCAGTGTGATACAGTAACTTGCCATCAAAACTGCGTGGGTTTCTATATTGTAGGATTCCGTTTCTGTGAAACGTCCAGAACAAGCAAATCCACAGAGACAGAGAGTGGGTTCGTGGTTGCCAGGGGCTGGGGGAGGGGATGGGAGGGACTGCTAATGGAGACGGGGTTGCCTTTTGGGGTGATGGAATGTTCTGGAATTAGATAGAGGTGATGGATGCAGGTCTCTGTGAATGTACTAAAACCCACTGAACTGTACACTTTAAAAGGGTAAATTTTATGGTATGTGAATATATCTCAATAAGGCTTTTTTTTTTTTAATTAAAAAAACCTGTCTGAATGCCAGCTGTGCCCTTTCGCCACACGACCTCAAGGCAAGATGCTTCACCTGCCTGGATTTCCCTTTTGTTCTCTGTAAATTGGACATAAAAGCAGGTATGTGATCCTGACCTGTACCTTTAGGAGGGATGGAAGGAGGGTCCCCGTTGGGCACCAGGGTCCTGGTTTCAGGCAGGAATCGTCAGTGGGTGCTGCTGACACTGTGGGGTGACCTGGAGGAGGAGTGGTATTTGCAGAGACTGAAGGATCTCCCTGCAAATTGCTTATTAATCACAAAGGGGGAAACAGTGACTCTCCGGTGAGATGCCCTGCAGACACTACATCACACTGCGCTCAGGAATGACACTCCCACTTCATTCACGCTTTCCTGCAATGGCCCACCCGCCCCCTTTCCCCCCACCCCGGCTTGATCTCCTCTGGACCTGCTGCAGCTCAAACGGCGATTAAAATCGGCAGTAACTCTCAGAACTGAGACTGAAATGTTGAAAGAAGCCAAGGATGTATGTCCCCCGCAAAAGGACCACAGAGCCACCCTGCTCTGGTAGCGGCCAAAGTTTTCCCATGATGAGAAAGGAGAAAAACCAGAGGGCAGATTGGGGGCCGCAGATTTTCCTGGAAAGAGCCGTAAAGGTAAGCACTTGGGGGTTGGTGGGTCCCTGGTGAGAAAGTAACCATGCACCATACACAGTCTGGTGGGTGTGGCCGTGTGCCAATAAAGCTTTATTTACAAAGACAGGGCGTGGGCCGGACACAGCCACGAGCTACAGTTCTCTGACCTCTGGTTAAACATGCTCCCTCCCAAGAGGCACCTATGAAGGCTTGCGATGGTATGTCCATCAGCAGGGTGCCGGGTGGGTAAGTTGTGGTGTCTTCTGAGGGTAGAATACTACACAGCAGGGAAAAGGGGTGTGGGGTGTAAGTGGGAGATTCCAAAGCAAGAGTTAATGCAAGAGAGGGACGGCACAATGCCACCCATATAAGATGTGTAGGCCACACACCAAGCAATGCTGAATATTGTCCCTGGATCCATAAATGTGCACATAAACGTTTTTAAAAGAATGACAGAGTTACAGACAGTGGACGATGCCTCTGTGCAGAAGGGAGAGGGACCGAGGTGGTTTCATGGGACGCTCTTTCTGGT
>NW_006787630.1:223232-224369 GCF_000442215.2 Lipotes vexillifer | reverse complement strand
CGCTCTTCCTGTTTTACAGCCTTAAAACAAAGACCCCTGGGAAGAGATCAAAGCCACTGGATGTGACCCCCTGGGGGTCCCCGTGGGGGGTGCAATGCCCTCGCTGGAGGACACCTTTGCCCAAATCGTTTGCTGCCGCCCAGGGTTGATGGGGACCTCGGGTGATGCTCATGGGCACTGAGGGAGCCCAAGGAACGTGGTCATCTTCATAACTGTCTCCTGGGAGCCAGTGACCTCTCCATATCTCTCCTCTCCTCAGCCCATCCCTCCCTACAGCTCCCCATCACACTGAGAGCAGAATGTAAATGCCCACCAACGTCCAGGGGGCCTCCCTGCCCTCCCCTCCTCCCTCTCTCCCCCTCCCTCACTCTGCTGCATACACACGGGCTTCCTCTTCGCTGTTCCTGCAACACACCGGGCATTGTACTGCCCCAGGACCTTTGCACGGGCTGTGCCCTCTGCCTGGACCACCGTCCTGTCATCCCGATTTCACTCAAGAGCCCCCTCATGTCCACCGGGCCTTATTTTTACTTATCCCAGCGGACCGTGAGCCCCACGGTCTCCGTTTGGTGGCTGCGTCTGCGGGCCCCCGCACGGTACCTGGCATGTGGCGGGGAGGTGGGGAAATACTGGTTGACACCACTCGAACAAGACTGATCTGTAGTGACCAGACCAGCGGGCGCCTGGGGAGGAGGAGGGCGGAGGGAGGGGGTGTAAGGGGAGCCGGGGGCGTTTGGGACGACGCACACACCACGCCCTCCATGTGGGATGGCTTCATGGGTGCCTGTCCACTGTGCCTATGGAGAGAAACACTTAAACCATTTTTATACATGAACCTCAATTCCAGAACGAGGTTTCGGGTACATACGTGTACACACATCCACGTACCTGGGGGTGTGGGGACAGGATAAGGCTCCAGCATGTAGATGGTGGCCGTCTCTGTCTGCTGGGCCGGTGTTGTTGCGATTTTCCTTTCCTTGGCTACAGTCAGTGGAAGTTTTGTTGAAAACGAGGAAGAAATATCAACCTGTGTTGAAACAAGGAGCTGAGGGGCTGGCTTTGCCCCTGAGACGTGGGGAGTTTTACATGAGTCCAGTGCTGGGGCCAGAGCCACCTTCCAGCCTCAGGACAGTGGGG
>NW_006787630.1:222577-222960 GCF_000442215.2 Lipotes vexillifer | reverse complement strand
CCCCCCCGCGCAACCACCAGCAGAGGGTGCCTGTGAGCACCTGTCAGGCCCCGCCCCCTCCTCTGCCCACAGCCCCCCAGGGTCCCACCTCCCTGGGATAAAGGATCCCACAGCCCTCTCCCTTGGCTCCCCCGATGCCTCGTCCAAATTGCACCCCCCGCACTGCCTCCGTCTCCTGTGGCTTCATGTCCCCGCAGTATATGTCTCTGTACTGTGTATCCTCCCCCACCCCCAAAACCCAAGCTCCTGAGGGCAGGGCTTTGTTCAAGACAGACCCTCGGGAGCTCCCAGGCCCAGAGCAGAGAACCCGACGCCGGAACCCCTGTGTTGAACTGCACGGGGTACCACAGCCCAGCCAGGGCCTCCCCGTAGCCTGGTCTGCG
>NW_006787630.1:219011-222567 GCF_000442215.2 Lipotes vexillifer | reverse complement strand
GGGCGGCGGTGGCGCCTGACCAGTGGGCGTGGCCTTCACACAGCCATTGCACCCCTGCATCAGGTTGAATGGTGTCCCTCCAAATTTCACGTCCACACAGAACTTCAGACTTACGGCCTTATGGAGAATAGGGCCTTTGCAGATGTGATTAGTTGGCATGCAGTCCTGCTGGAGTAGGATGGGCCCTAAACCCAAAGACGCATCCTTATGAGAGAAGACAGAAAAGACCGCCACACGACAGAGACCAGAAGCTGGGACAGACCTGGGATCCTCGCCCTCACAGCATCCAGAGCTGGGACACGACAAATCCGTGTTTTGAGACACTGAGTTCGTGGTACAGCCACCGCAGGAAAGGAACGTGCCCCGCTGTCCCATCAGCTCTGAGCTGGTTTTTACCCCCATTTTGCAGTGGGGAGTGGTGGTGGTCTCAGCTGGGGGCAGGAGGGATGCTGACCCTGCTCTCTATATGGGCACCAGGCCCCCCAACCCCCCGGGGAAACGCAAACCACTTTCAGGTGGGCAGGACTGAACCCTGAGGCCCCAGCCCCCGACAAGACAGGACACACAAAGCTGTCATTCATTATGGCTTTATTTCTGATCGTCCGGCCGCGTCCCACAAGCATCCTGAGCTCCAACTGGTCAGCGATCCTGACCATGCGCCCTGGGGAGGAAGGACGCTCACGCGGCAACCACAGCTCGTCCACGGCTCACACACTCACACATTGGGAAGGATAGGATGGGCCGGGCGGGGCCGGGCCCATACCCGCCCCAGAGGTGGCCGGGCACTCGGTAAACAGTCTTTGGGGGAGACAGGCCACTGGGCAGGGAGAGGGTGGGATGAGACAGAGCACCTGCAGCCTCCACGCCTGCCCCTCCCAGGCCTAACAGGATGGTCAGCGGAGCCAGGAGTCCCCAGGAGCCCGTTCCCTCCAGTGAGCGTCGGGAGGCTTTGGGAGAGAGCCAGTCCCCAGCCCCTCCAGGCCCCTCAGAACTGGAAGGCAGGCGAGCCCTCCCTGGTGGCCAGGAGGCCCCTGGAGTCCCCTCTCCTGGACCCTGGTCCCCCAGCACTCAACACTTAACTGACTGTATTGCTAATGAATCTGGGTCTCCCTGAGGTCAGTCCCAGCCCTGCCCCCTCCACCCCTTCCGAGCGGCTCAGGCCCCACCAGGCACCTGGTTTGTGGGGCTCAGGCCCAGACCCGCTCCCTCAGGGTCGCAGGAAGAGCTGCTCCCACGGTCACGTCTCCTCCTGGGGGGGGGGGGGGGGTGCCCACTCCCCCCGAAGGCATCCTCCTCCTTGCACATGTGGAAACCAAGGCCCAAGGAAAGGGGCAGAAGGGCCGCCCCCCACCCCGGGGGCTCCACAGGGGGACAGGCTGAGCGCGGAGCCCCAGGAGTCCAGGGCAGGGGCAGGAGGGGCAGAGGCAGCGCGAAGCAAGGTGAGCAGCGCAAGGGCCCCTGGGGAGGCTGCCAGGTGTTCAAGGCGCTAGCCACCCAAGGGGGCTCAGGGAAGTCGCGTCCCAGGGCTGGCTGGGTGAGGGCACAAGGCTGTGAGGGGGCGGCCAGAACCCGGAAACCCAGAGGCGGCGCCACCATCTCCAGACGGGAGGGAAGGGAGTACCCGGGTCGACGGAGCGGGTGGGGACAGCCTCGAGGTCAGACGCAGAGCCAGCACGGGGGTGGCCTGGCCCTGACCCTGTTGGCCTGCGACCACCAGGTCCACGGGCAGCATCACGGGTGGGGGTGAGGCCGAGGCTGAGCTGGGCACGGTTCCTCTTTCCTGGCGTGGCTTACGCACCCCGAGGGCCGCGGGGCCGACTCCAGGGCAGGGGCTCATCCACACGTCTGTCCCCGAGTCCGCGGCCAGGCCCCAGACCAGACAGACCTCCACCAGCGCTCCTCCCAGGGAGCTCAAAGGATAAACAAGAGAAAGCAGCCCCCAAATCCTCAAGAGCAACACAGAAAAGCTCTGTAATTCAGGGTTACAGCCGCCGAGGCCGAGGGGCAAGGCCCTGCCCTCCTGCCGGCGCCGAGCAGCCGCGTCACTGCGTCTTGGCCTTCAGCAGTCTCTGAACTGTTTTGTACAGGAGGTCGAAGTGCTGGGGGCAGCGGGAGGGCTCCAGTGAGGTCGTGCGACCCCGCCAACAGGAAGGCCCTCGGGCCGCCCAAGGGGTCTCCTGAGAGGCCTCGCATTCCCCAGTCCCCTGCTCACCTGGACCGCCGTGTAGGCCATCCCGAGGTAGGCGCCGATGCAGACGGCCAGAAGCAGGTCGAAAATGGCCGGCTTGACCCTGGGGAGGGGAGGGGGAGGCGGGGTGGGTCAGTGGGCTGCTCCCCAGCTGTCCCGAGGACCCAGTCCCCGGGACGGTGACCCAGGGTGCTCACCTGTAGGCGTTCATCACCTGCTTCAGCTGGTCGTAGAAGACAAACTCAGGGTCCCTGGTGAGAGAGCGCTTTCTCAGCAGGCTCACCCTGATAGCAGGGCCACCGGAGGTCCCACCAGCCTAGGAACGTGGCGGGGGAAGGGGGCACCCCAGATGTGTGCCTGCACAAGGCTGCCACTGTCCCTCCTGGGGAAGGACCGTGCTTTATTCCCAACTAATGTCTTTCCTGTTGCTTTCTCGGGTGTACTCTCTAAAACGTAGTGTGATAACTGTGAAAATTATCTGGTCTGGGAAGCCTTTCTATAGAGGGAGAACGACCACAGCCTAGGAATTGGAGGCCCCCAGCTCCACAGCTGTGGGTCCACTCTGAGCCTCAGTTTCTTCTTCTATTCAAGAGCTTGCTCTCCCTGGAGCATCAAGAGTTGGGAAGAAGGTGGAGAGCCAGCGAGGGGCACCAAGCTTTCCGGGGGGTGTCTCCTGCCTATGGATCCCCCAGACACCCCTCCTCGGTCCTTGCTCAGCCCAACCAGGGAGCATGGGAGCCCTGAACAGAAAGAAGACAAAACTCAGGAGGCATGCAGTGGGGAAGGGCATCCCGAGGGCAGGAGGGGACCTGGGGTATGAGTCACCCGAGGCCCAGAACACAAAAGGTCCACGAAGGGTAGCTGGGAGTATAGGGCTGCCACATAAAACACAGGGCTTCAGTTCTACGAGGTCTGCAGATACAGAAGAAATGGGCTTTCAGTGTAAGTATGTCCCAGACACTGCGGGGGCTATACTTACACTGAGACAATTGTGGTTCACCTGGAACTCGTTTAACGGGGCACCTGCACTTCTCACTTATTGTTTTATTTTTCAACCAGTGTTTCTGTCTGCTCCATCCGGCCCTGGGAGGAGGAAGGCCCCAGAAGAGCCCACCAACTGGCTGGCGGGGCGGCGCCCGGCCTCACCGCTTGTCGGCCTTGACGTGGTGCGGCCTGACCTCCTTCAGGTAGTGGCCGAGGTGGTGCTGCAACGTGCTGAGGAACGTGCCGTCCTTGCCCACCAGCTGGGCGGCCCGTGGCTGGGCGGTCAGCCAGTCCATCACCGAGTCCAGCTGTTCCCGCTGGATCTGCTGCGGGGAAGCGGCCGTGGTCACGGGACCCTGCCCCACCCCACCAGCCCCCCCCGCC
>NW_006787630.1:177388-218820 GCF_000442215.2 Lipotes vexillifer | reverse complement strand
CCACCAGCCCCCCCCGCCTGCCCACCCACCCGCACGTTACCATCTGCTCCGTGAAGACGGGCATATCCGGGGGCGTCCCCTGCAGAGAGAGAAGAGCACGGGGCTGAGTCCAGACCTGCCAGCGGCCGGGCGGGCGGGGGGCCTGCAGGCGGGGTCTCACCTTCTCTGTCAGGTTGTAGATGACACGGGTCAGGGCCTCGGCGATCAGCCTCGTGTTTCGGGTCAGAGTTTTGGAGTCAACCCGGGACCTTCGAGGGCAAGTTTTAAAAACACACGTATCAGCAATTGGCAACGTTCATAATCGCCAAAAACCAAGAGCGAGCATATGCCTGATAATGATAACGACAAGCAGAGTGACGGCCCTCCCAGGAGACGGGCGCCCCCCACACTGCAGGCTCCTCTCTGGGACAGGCCCGCCCCCGACGAGGCCGCCCTGCACCCTGGGCGCACGGGCCGAGCCTGCGCCCTGTGGACACGCATCTGCCTCAGTGACTGGCGGCCCCGGGCCTATCTCCTCCTCTGGACCTTGGGGGAGGTCAGGACACCCACACCTCCATGGGCTGCTGAGGGTGGAGTTGCTGTAACGCCCTGTAGTGGGGGCAACAGTGTCCCCCAAATTCACGCCCACCCAGAATCTGGGAATGGGACCCGATTTGGAAGTAGGGTCTCCACAGACATCATTAGCTAAGATGTGATTGCACTGGAGTAGGGGGTCCTGAAGTCCCACGGCTGGTGTCCCTATAAGGAGGGGAATTTGGACACAGGCACAAGGGAGAGGCCACGTGACCACGGAGGCGGGGGCGGTGGCACGGCCACAAGCCCGGGGACACCAAGGGCTGCCAGCAACACAGGACTGTAGAAGAGGAGCCTCAGAGGCAACACATCCCGACCTGAGCGGGCGTGGGCGTGGCGCGGGGTGGGGGGCTGCCCGGGCAGGTACCCTGCCTCCCCTGCCCCAAGTCCTCCCTCCACCGAGCCACACCCTTCTCCTGGCTCGTGCCCCAGTTCTAGTGCCACCTCCTCCAGGAAGCCCGCCGGATGCCCCAGCCCAGGCCTGCTCCGACGGCGGTGCTCACCGCACGTCCATGATGCTGCTGCGCTGGCCATCACGGTGGCTCTCCAGATGGGACAGGGTGAAGGCAGGCAGCCGGCGGATGGCGAAGCGCTCATGCTCCCAGGCCAGGATGTCCTCCGCCAGGTTGATCTTCTTGTGCACCATAGAGAACCGCACTTCAGGGAACTGGTGGGCGGCCACCTGCAAGGGGCACTGTCAGGCTCTGCCCGGCGCCCGCGGGCCGCACCCCAGCCCCGCCTGTCTCTGTGGCGGTGGTCCCTCGCGTCCAGCGGGTCCCAAGTACCTCCCCGAACCTCCTGCTTCTGGAAGCCAGGGAGAAGCCCACCTGCCCCGCCCCCAGAAAACCCACCTGCGGCTCACCCGAGGCCCCAGGGTGCACAAAGCTCCCATGTCCCAGCCTGGCCTCCGGCGGGACACCTACCGTCTCGAGCTCCCGCAGGAAGGAGTGCTGTAGCGTCCCCTCCCTGGGCGGCTTGGACACATGCAGGTGCAGGCTGTCTCCCCGGCCCAGGGTGTCCAGGCAGAGGACAAAGGCCACGTTGTCCTGGAGCAGGCTGGAATCTGAGTGCAGTGAGGGCTGGTGGGTGGAGGTGGGGGGAGTACCGGCGGCCCAGACCCCACCCTGGCCGCTGGGGCCGCTCACCTGTGTGGTCCAGATTGTCTTCTAACCAGCGCTTGGTGCCCTGGTAGTTGAACTTTCCTCCTCCAGACGCAAAGAACAGGAGGTTGTACCTGGCGGGAGGCAGTGGGGCACCAGCGTTGACACGTGGGAGTCCAGGTCCCCGACAAGGAGGAAATGGCCCCCCCCCCCACTCAAGTATGAAATCCAACCAGCCTTCAGGGTTGGGCCTCCCTATCCTGGCACTGCTGACATCGGGGCGTCCTGGGTGCTGTAGGGTATGCAGCAGCATCCCTGGCCCCCGCCCAATGGATGCCAGGAGTCCCCGAGTCATGATGATCACAATGTCCTCAGACATGGCCCAGTGTCCCCCGGGGGCTTCAGGTGAGAAGCACAGCTCTGTTGCCCCTCTGGTGAGAAGCATGGCTTCAGGGGCCTCTCTGGACTCTCGAAACCAGGAGAGACTGGGTGGACCAACCGGGAAATAAAAAGTGGCAGGTGATTCAGCACCCCGTCCCTCGAGAAGGACTGAAGCCAGGGGTGTCGTGAAGGACCATGTCCCTGCGCCACCCCCCCAGCCCCATCCATCCCGCGGTGGCCATGGCGATCCTTATAGGAGAGGGGAGACACCTGGAAGAGGAGAAGGCCACGTAAAGCTGGGACCGAGGAATCCATCACTGCTGGAACCCAGGAGCAGCAGGAAGGACCCTCCCCTGGGGTTTCAGAAGGAGGCGCGGTCCTGCTGACACCCTGATCTCAACCTCCCCTCCCCACCCAGGACGTAAGCACCCCTGCCGCTCAGGGCGCCTGCATGTGTGGGGCCGGGCCCGGCAGCTCAGGGAGACTCGCTCGTCACTGGGCCCCTGCCGTCCCAGGGCAGCGTGGCATAGGGACGAGCGCCCATACCGGTGACCAGCTGTGCCCGGGGCTGCGACAGGGAGACGCCAGCCTGAGTGACCGGCTCGCAGGTATTTCTGCTTCTTGCCGTTGGAGCGTCCCCGGCTCTTCTGGGAGCGAGGGCAGCCCGACCTCCTGGGGAGGATTCCCGGGGGTGCACCCGGGAGGAGCTGGGCCCCACGACCTGACGCTGTGATTCCAGGGTCGGAAACGCCCTGCCCCTATCACTTACGCGGCGTGGGTACGCTTGTAGGTATAGAGCCTGGAGAAGAGACGGGTGAGCTCCAGCAGCACAGAGATGCCACTTCCATTGGAGTCCGCACCGTGCGACAGCCACTGCGGGTGTGCAGAGAGGAGGCCGAGGTCACCCCACGTCCACATGCGGCGCCTCGCACCCCCCCAACCCCCGTCCGCATCTCGCCCCCGGTCCACATCTCCAGTGCAGCTGGGCTCACTCACCCTGCGCAGCCCAAACCCGAGACCGACGGCCCCTGGGCGCTGCCCGGCCCCCACGCACGTGGGAAGCCCCGTGCGCAGCCTCCGTCCAGCCTGGGCATCTGCCCTGGGAGCTCCCTCCAGCTGGACCTCCGGCCTTCTGCCCGCCCCCGCTGTGAACACACCCCACCACCCCGCCCCGCGTCTGGGTCCCGCGCTCTAAGGCGACATTCCCCACGGGGAACTACTGGTTCTTGGAGAGGAAAAAACTGGGTTGTTTGCATGGCTTGGGACCCTCCCACAGTCACAGTGCACCAACTGACACACGACACCGTTCAAGTTCACAGGGAGGGGCCGACGGTGCTCAGTGAGGGAAGCCAGACACAGAAGGACACACAGGCTGTGACCCCACTGAGGGAAAACTTCCAGGACAGGCCGATCCACAGACACGGAGAGTGGGTTCCTGGCTGTCAGGGGCTGGGGGAGGGGTGGGGTGACTTCATAGGGACAGGGCTTCTTTTGGGGGACGGAACGCTCTGGAAGCAGAGAGCGGTGATGTCTACACAATTTTGTGAATATTCACTAAGAATCTCTGAATTGCGTGCTTTAAAATTGCGCGGATTTTATGTTACGGGAATCACATCTCAAAAATTTAAGAAAATTTCACAAGAAAGGGAAAAGGAGGACACAGGTGTCTAAAAAGGCTCCGTGGGGGTGGATGATGAAAAGGGTGAGAAAGTGGCTGTGAGCCGACTGTCCAGGGCCGGGCTCTGGGCCCCAGCATCCTCAAGGACAGCCTTGGCCTCCCAGGTGGGGCGGCCCGCAAGGCGCGGTCAGGGGCGCACGCCCGGCTGCAGGCCCTCCCAGCACCCACACTGTCCGGTTCAGCCAGCTGTTGGTTCTCCGGCAGGAACCTCCCACCCCAAAGTGCCGGGGGCTCTGAGGGCACAGCCCCGGGTGGCCTGCAGCCTGGAGGGATGCTGGCCAGGTTGGGGGCACCGGGAACCGGACTTCGGGGGCCCCCGCCCCGACACCGCGCAGACACGGGGTCCGCACAGGCACCTGCTCTCCTCCTGGGTCTGGGGTCTCGGCCGGGCCGGGCCGAGGTGCCTGCGTGGCCGGCCCCCAGAGAGAACCCCGGGCTGGGTCTCGTGGGCCTCCCCGGGGAGCGCCCCTCCCTCTGCTGTCACGTCTCATTTGGGGGAGTGAAGCTTCAGGATGACACTCGCCCCGCAGGGTGTTCACGGGGCCCTGAGGGCACGGACGTACCGGGGCCACCCCGAAGGCGTCGTAGTGGGCCACGATGACGATGGTGGGCAGGTCCTCTCCGCCCAGCCCGGTCAGCCGCCCCTGCAGAGACACAGGCATAAAGGGCCAGCCGGCTACACTGTGGCCACGGGGGGTGTGGCCACGGGAAACCACGCCCACCCTTCAAAGGCCGAGCCCTGCTGATGGCAGGCATGGCAAGACCCTGACGGCGCAGGAAGAGCTGGGGTGGGGGTGGGGGGGGTCGGGGTCCGGTGCCCTGGCTGGTCCTCCTGCGTAAACTGGCCCCCGGTCAAGTCCAGCAGGGAGCAGTCGGGAAAGTCATCCTGTCGGGAGCAGGGCCCACGGGGCCGAGCCGGGGGCAGCATGTGCTGAGGCCCCACGCCCCTTACTCTCTGGACAGAGGACAGTTCTGCGAGGCCTCAGCTGCGGCCTCCTCGTGGGGGTAGGGGAACAAAACCGCCGGAGGCTTTTTGGGGGGGTGGGCGGGTGCAGCGAAACAACCCCACGGGTGGCCCGTGGAGCTGACCCTGGTGGGGAGAATGCGAGGGGGAGGACTTGGACCTTGCTCTGGCCTGGATGCCTGCATACACCCACCCTCCCGATGGGAGATTAGGCTTCAATTGCTGCCCAGAGCTCCGCTCTCCGCCAGCTCGGCTGAGCTCCCGCGATATTACTGTTAGGGGAAGGGCCGGCCACTCGGGGAGGGGGCTCTCGGTGGGGCAGGGGTTGGGGGAGGAGGCAAGGCAGGGTGTGTGGCTAGAGGCCCATCTCTCCATAGGGCAGGCGGGCGGCCTGACCCGATTTCCCAGTCAGAGGCTCCCTCTAGTGGGGACGGGCAGTGAGGCACGCCGGGCACCCACCTCCACACTGGTGATGAGCCAGTCGCTCACGGCCTTGCTCTGGACCCCGCTAGTGACCATCTGGAAGCCGTTGGCGGTGGCGGTGTGCAGCAGCACTGAGGACAGGGGCGTGGAGGGTCGGCCTGAGCCAGGGGGCTGCCCTGCTGCGGCCCGGGGCTTCCCAGACCAGAGCCGGCACGCTCACCACCCCAGCACCCCAGACTCCAGGGGTTCAGTCTGAGCAAAAGCAGAACTGACCACACAGACTAGAACACAACGTGGTAACTGGACACGGGAAAGAAGCTGGGTGTCCAGTATAAGAGCCGGTGAAACAGTCACCCGGACACCACTGAGGCCGGTGAGGAGTGCGTGCGTGCCCTCGCCCTGCAGGACCGTCAGCGACCATTCCTAAATCACGAAGGCACGTGCACGACCTCTGACCCAGTTTCCCAAGGATCACTTCAGCAGTGACCCCAAAACAGGAGTTTCCCATCAGATGGCTCAGGACCCTCCAGCCCAGCCCCGAAAGCGAAGATGGCGTGAGAACTCAAAGTTTCATAAAAAGGAAAGTTCCATTTTGTCCTGAGCCGAGGTGAGGTGGTGCCCACCTCGCTCCATGTGAGCCAGTGGTCCACTGTGTCGCCACTTTTTCACCTGGGGGCAGCGGCTGCCCTAAAACGCCCATGAGCTCACCCTGTCTCAAGCCCTTCCGTTCTTTACACATTTAAAAACACAACAGTGGGAATTCCCTGGCGGTCCAGTGGGTAGGACTCCGTGCTTTCACTGCCGAGGGCCCAGGGTTCAATCCCTGGTCAGGGAAATAAGATCCTGCAAGTCGTGCGGTGCGGCCGAAAAACGACGACGACAATGACACAAACCACAATTGTGATGGCCACGGGAGGTGTCATCACTGGGGGAGCTGGGAGGGTGCCTCTCAGGAACCGTAATATGTCCGCAACTTCTTATAAACCCCAGCGTTATTCCAAAACAAACAAGCTACGCCTAAGAAACTGTTGTAATCCTGATCTATGATCTTATATTCTGTTTTTTCCACGATCAGTATAAAATAAGCACTTTCTCACACCCGATGCCATTTCTTAATGGCTGCGTAATATTCCACCAGGCAGCTGACTCCTCCTCCTCCCTTCCGCTCTAACTAGAAATTAAGATCTTTCCAAAAACTCACTCTTGTGCTGCCACAATGCGGACGGCCACTGTCCAGACTTTAATCCAGATGAGGGTTTGGCAAACTTTCGCTTTAAAGTGCTAGAGAGTCGAAATTTTCAGCTCTGTGGGCCAGTCTGTCACAGCCACTGAACTCTGCTACTGTAGTGTGAAAGCCCATAAGCCGTGTGAAACACTGGCTGTGTGCTGATTAAAACTTTATTTGCACAAACAGGAGGCCGAGGGCCACAGTCTGCCACCCCCCAGTCTAGCATCCACGCAGCTAATAATCTGGCCAGGAGGAATGACCCTTCCTTTACAGCTTAAACACATACCCACAAACTGTTTCCCCAAGGAGCTGGGCGAGTCCACTGTGTGGACAAACCTGCCTGCCTTGCCCACTCTCACCAGCTTCCTTTTCCTACACCAGCGATTGGATCCTTTTGGCTCAATTCTTTGACCACTTTTGCTAGCTCACCCTCCCCCGTGGCCCCCGGACCGGTCAAACAGCAGAGCTCCCGCTGCCAAGCTCACCGCAGCATCCCCCAGCCCGGGAGAGGGGGTCCTGGGAACAGCGGGGCCCCTCTCCGCACACCCCCCGCCCCGAGCCCACCTTCGGCGGCAGAGGCGGAGCCCTGAGAGGTGGACGCAGCCTGCGTCTGCTCGTAGATGGACAGCAGGGCGTCGTCCTCCACGGCGAAGTACACGGGCACGACGGTCTCCATGGCCAGCATCTCGGGCTCGATCTCCATGAATTGCTGCGGGAGAGACAAATGTTCAGGCGACTTCAGGCAGGGGGGCCCGGGGCTGCCCCTGGAGGGTGGGCACCGGGGAGTGGACTGGATGGAGCCGGAGCCGGTGGGGTGGGGCGGGCCTCACCCGAATGACGTCCTGCGGCACCGCAGCCATGGCCCGTGGCAGGATGATGACCACGGCACCGGCCGACTGGCGTAGGGCGCGCTGGTAGCGCTCATACGAGAAGTCCAGCAGCCGCATGAGCACACAGCGCCGGCTCAGCACATCCGCGTCGATGGTGCGCGCCTCCGTGTTAAGCACCGCGTTCCGCGTGCCTGCAGGGAGGGGTCCCTCAGCTGGCCACCCACCCACCGGAGCCGCACCCGGCCCAACCCCCGGCTCGCAGGGCCCTCCGAGAACTCAACGAAAACTAAGACCCTTCTCCTTGGACCAACCCCCCTACCCCCACATTCCTAAACCAGGGCTGGACCCACTGTCCCTGCTCTGGCACCCTCCCCCCGCCACTGCACCTCGGCCACAGTCATCCCTCAGAAAGTGACGTGGTCCCTGCCCACCCAGCCGCCCCGCGAAGATGTGCGGGCTGCCTGCCAGGCTGGTTGCTGTGCCCCCCACCCCATGTCCCTGCGGCAGCTCAGGGGCGGGTGCCCCCACCCCAGCCCACAGAGGCAGCCAGTAACCCCCCAAGCCACCCACCCGGAAGGCAGGACCGTCAGCAAGAGCCCCGGGATTGGAACCCAGTCGGTCCTGCTCCCCCAGCCCTCCTCCCCTAGGTTCCCCGTGGCTCCCGGGACGCAGGGCCCCACAGGTGCCTCACGCCCTGCCCAGGGTGTCAGGAGACCCGCAGCAGAGCCCAGCACCCACTCCAGGGTCTAGTCCCCAGCAGAGGGAGCCCCCAGGCTACAGGACTGCCCCCCACAGTTGCCAATGACCTGAGGAAAACCCAAACCCTGCCCTGGCTGACCCGATCAGTGGCCCCCGTCCCGCCCTCCCCAGACCAGGGCCCCCTCCCCTCACAGCTCTAACACGGCCTTGTCCATGCCCCCGGGGCCCTTGCTATCTACTCCCCTAACTAGCTTGGGGGTTCCAGGGGTAGGGACCTCGTTCACCACAGTGCAAACCCAGCATCGCCTGGCGACTCCCAGCCCAGCAGGCTCAGGACATGGAACAAACCAACGCCCGGTCTCCCCGAAGCCCCTCAGGAAGGGAAACACCAGGGTTTGTCCATCTTCTTCCAGTCAGGGCTGCATTGTTCCCCCTGGGCCATCCTGGGTGCTGCGGGGTGTAGAGCAGCCTCCCTGGCCCCGCCCCCTCGATGCCAGGAGCCCCCTAGTCAGGGTAACCACAGATGATGCTAGACATGGCCTGGTGTGCCCTGCGGGCAGGACCACCCGCGTTTCTCTCCTCTGGGAGCTCAAGAAAGGGCCAGAGAATCAGGGAGGGAGGGAGAGGCTGCTTCCGGCTTGGACCCCTCCCGGCTCACAAGCTTTCCCAGGTAGCTGACCCCTCCCCGCCTGAGCAGAAGTAGGCTACAGCCAGGACTGCAGAGCGCTTTTCTAAGGCCAGCAGGTCCCCTCAGACACAGAGCACTGCTGTCCTGAGAGCTTTACTGGAGAAAGGCGGCGAGAAGCTGCATGGACATTTCAGCGGAACGAGGAGGGGGCGCCAGCACCCACGGGTGCACGGCATGCGGCGGCGGGCCCTCGGGGCCATCCCTGGACTGATGGGGAAGGGGGGTCAGGCAGGCCCCCAGCTGCCAGGGCCACCAGCACTCAGCGGGATGCTGCCAGAAATCCAGATTCTGAGGTCCGATCACCCAGGTGACAAAGGCACACAGCGAGTCCAAAATGTCTCACAGGTCCCAGGCTGACCCAGGATGCACAAAGCAAGCAAACATACCCTACTGCACATGGGGGCCAGATAACGGCCCTTAGGGCCTCCAGCTGGAGACCCACACAGTGAGTGTCAAAATAACAATGCAGAGAAACAGGTCTGCTTCCCCCAGGGAGCCAGAGTGTGCTGCCTGGAGGTCAAAGCTGCCGGGCAAGGCGACACCTGTGTCCTCAGGGATGCACCAGGCCCAGACGGACTCAGGCTCAGGGCCAGGAGCGAGGTCCCCACCTCTGCTTCCCAAGAATGTGCCATCGGGAGAAGGGTTGCTTCCTACAGCTCATCCTGAGGGCTGGTCCGCGGGAGGGGCCCAGCAGAACACAGAAGGGACAGCGCCCCAGGTGGGAAAGGGCAGGGCTGTCTCAGGGGCGGGGTCTGTGACCAAGGAGCAAAGCTGGGCTGTGCGCCCCAGGCTGGGGGCTGTGTGCCTCTCCCCACCCCCCCCACCCCCCCCCCGGGGGCCTTTCCTCTGCTTTAGGGCAACGTGGGAGCCTGGGAGGGCCTAGCGGGGGAGGGCAGCAAAGACCTTCAGGGGCCCCTGAAGCTCTGGGAATGCCGGACAGGCCCCTCCCCCGTGTCCCACGTGTCCCAGCCGCAGCCTCCCAGGAGTCCGCCGTCTCCCAGAGTCGGCTCAGATGTCACCTGTCACCTCGGGGTGGGGACACAGAGGACCGCCTGTGGAGCCTACAGAGACCCGCTTCCCAGGGGATGGGAAGGAGGGGGTGAGAGCGGAACCAAGTGGACGCCAGCCCCCTAAGTGCCCCCAGAGGCTGAGCGCCCCAAGAGCAGAGACCGTCTTTGCTGGCATGAGGCTGAAGCCAGCGCGGCCTTGGTCACCCCTGCGTCTGGGCGGGCGCTGGACACCTGGACGGAAGTCGCTGGTTCCCACAATGGGACCAGACCTGGACAGAGGTCACAGACTTCTCTACCGAGGGCCCAGGGCCAGTCCTCTCTCCTTGCGGGTTGCACTGGTCCTTTGTAGCGCGAAGCCACCGACCAGCAAGGGGCGGAGAGCCCGTCCCCGTGCCCTGTGTGGGTGCCCACATCCCCACCTCCCAGGGCTGTTTCTGAGAGGACCAAGTGGGATGGGCGCAAGCGGCCCAGCCCAGAAAGGCCTGAGCCCATGGGGGGGGGGGGGGGGGGGTCACACCCCAGCTCAAAGAGCACACCCCTCCCTTTCCCGGCACCCTGCCCGCCTGTTTCTCAACAGGAGCGAACAGGAAGTTGGGAAAGGAGGCCCAGAGCAAGGGTTACACCAGGAGGCGGGAGCCGAGGGCGTGCGTGATGCTGGGGACCGCTGCAATCAGCAGTGACCCAGCAGACCAGCCCTCAGAGGCTCCGCAACCAGGGAGGAGCCGGAACTCCCTCTGCACCACCAGGCCTTCCCGGACTATCCCGCCAGTATCTCCCCAGGCAGCGGTGGGGACCTCACATCCCTGCCAATGGGGGACACTGCCTGGTGTGATCTGGGTGGAGGTGTAGACGTGTGAGCTGAGATGGGTGGGCGCCCTGCCAGGCCCCTCAGCTCACCCCCGAGCCCACTCGGCATCCGGGTTTCTCACCATGAGCAACAAAGATGGGGGCCGGAAAGGAGGGCATGTGGGGTGGGGGGAGGCACCGGGTCAGAAAAAAGAACGGGAAGGAATCCAGGGACAGGGGCGAAAATCTCAGGTAAAGGAAGGGAGCAGGGAAGGAGGGCAGGGAGAGAGGAGAGAAGGTTCCCGAGGACCTGCGAGAAAAATGATGCAGTCAGGGAGCGGGTCTGTGGCACCTGTCTGGGGCGAGGAGAGGGGGCCACACCTGCAAGCAGGCCAGTGCTGGGCAGGCGGTGGGGGAATCCGGGGCATCCAGGCTGCTGGATTACAGCTGTCCAAAGGTCCCGGAGTGGAGCTGGCTGTGCTGGGAGAGCTCCCGGCAAGGCTCCGAGTGCAGTGCGAGAGGGGACAGAGGAGTGACTGGGTGCGGGAAGGACTGGCGGGTTGACCTGGAGAGTTCTAGGATCCTGGACTGCAGGATCCTCCAGACCAGGACGGCAGCCGCTAGTCACACGTGGCTATTCAAGCTTATTACAATTAACCACCAAAGATGCTAAAGATCCCCTTCTTCCATTGCATGAGCCACATCTCAAAAGACCACCTGTGACAGCACCGGCTGAAACCCTCTCCCCAGGGGGATGTCAACAACGCATACAAACTGCACACTCGTTAGGGGCTCCTGGCCTTCCTCCCCACCGGTCGAGAGCCTGGGGTCTAGAGACCTCACTGTAACCCCAAGTTCTCCCCCTCAGCACTGCTGACAATCTGGCCCAGATCATTCTCTGGGAGAGGCCGTCCCAGGCGCTGTGGGGTGTGGCGCAGCACCCCTGGCTCTACCCCCTCGATGCCAGGCGCCCCCCAGTCATGACAACCCGAAGTCATCACTCAGCGACCCCTGGGTTGACGACCACTGCACTAAACAGAAACAACATAACTCTGGGGTGATGAGGAATCTGAGGGGAATCTTCCGACCCTGGGGCTCCCCAGAGGCCTGGCAGTGGCAGGGGATCCAGGGGCCTCAGGCTAGGCCTGATGTTCCAACAAGAGAGGCTAATCCAAAAAAACCAGAGCTCAGAGATGAGGGGACCAGGGGGACTGGGGAGGGCAGGCCTTGACTTGTGGGGGCCTAAGGCACCAGGCTGGAAGAGAAACCAGAGGCTGGAAGAGAAACCAGAGGCTGGAAGAGAAACCAGAGGCCAAAAGGTTCTGGAACACCAGATACAGCAAGGCTGGGGAAAGAGAGGGAAATTCAGAATGACTTGGGCACTGGGGTCAGAACTTTGACAGATGAGGGAGCGAGGCCGGGGAACAGGAGCTGGGCAGGATCCAGCCGCGGGGACCTGAAATCCTGGAAAGAAGGCGCCAGGGTGGGCCAGTGGTGTTCCAGGAAGCCGAGGGGTGGGTATGCACCTAAGCGGGGAGCAAGAAATAGGGTCCAAGGGATTTCAGGAGCCCAAAGGCAGGGGACTGAAGGATTAGCTAAGGAATTCTGAGGAACCTGGCTCATGAGTTGGGACCAGGGAGCAGAGCCTGGGGAGAGATGGGCCTTGACACGGAGCCAGGTTGGGGTCGGCGATCAGAGCTTCTTGAGCCCTAAAGGGGGTCAGAATGCAACACTGGACAAAACACACCGGGGTGCCAGGAGCTGTGCAAGGGTGGCCAGCTCGGCCTGGCAGAACCGCGCTCAGAGGCTCCACTCCAAGTGAAGCAGACCGAAGGTTGGGGCTCTGTTCCAGCTGGGAATCAGAGAGAGAGGACCCAGGACAAAAGGAGCAGGGACAGCTTGGCCTGAAGGTGGGAGGGAGCTCTGCGGTCTGGAGCATGTAGCCCTTGTCGGGGACGGGGCCGGGGTGCTGTGGCAGCCAGCGCGGCGGGTCCCTGGGGCAGAGAGAGCTGGGGGCCTAGCGTCGGTCCAGATATCCAGGCTCGGACTTGCCTGGAATTTGGGTAAGTGTCTGGCGGCCCAAGTGAGGTCTGCGGGCTGGACTCCTGCTGGACAGGTGGGACAGGCAGGTCCTGGGGCCCGGGGAGCAGAGACCGAACCGAGGGAGGGGGCATCCTGGCCAGCATAGGCCGGAGCCCCGGGGACGGGAGAGGCTGAGCGGAAGGTCAGGTGCGGGGAGGCAAAGCTGGGGGAGGTCAAGAGCCCACGGGGAAAGCCCGGCCCCGGGGGGAGGCCAGGGGCCCGGGTCCACGCACCGTAGGGCTGTCCCTGCAGGTCGTACTGCTGCATGCGGTACACGGTGAACTCGTGCGCCGCGTCAGCGGCGGGCAGCGGCGGCGCCACGAGCAGCAGCACGGCGGGCAGGAAGACGATGAAGCCGAGCGGCAGGCAGGACGCCTTCAGCATGTTCTCCAGCACCTCTCCTGCTTCCTCCAGCATCCTGGCCGGCGGCGGGGCCGCGCGAGGCGGCGGCGGGGACGGTTCGGCGGCAGCAGCAGTTCACGCGAACTCACCTAGGCATGAGTAGGTGCCGGGGTCCTGAGGGCGCCGCTCTGGGCAGCCCGCGCCCGCTCCGGGGCCTGCGGGCACCGCCGAGGGCCGCCCGCCCGCCGCGCTGCCTGCTGGGAGTTGTAGTCCGACCGGCGCGCGCGGAGCCACCTGGGAGTTGTAGGCCTATTCTGTTACGCCCCGAGAGAGGAAGCTGTGGTGGGCCGTTTGACTAAGGTTTCACATAAACCCCAAGTCAGAAAATACGGAGACTTAAAAAAAAAACTATAATCGGCGGAACTTACTGAGGCCCTGTCTTTGCTGTGGTAGAAGGTGGAGGGGGGAAGGGGGTTGTGCAGGACGTGACCTTGCGACCCGGAGGAAAGTTGGGAATAAGGAAGAGAGGGGCCGGCCTGATGCGCTAGGTCTCCTGGGAATTGTAGTCTCATTGAACAAGCACACGGGGTCATGGGAGCTGAAGTCTTCCTGGCAGAAGTTCGGAAAAAAATCACTTAAAACTCCCGAGAAATATAGATGTTAACACCATGAGGGCAAAGACTTGTGTCTGCTTTGTGCACTGATGTATTCCCCAGAGCTTAACACAAGGCCAGGCACACAGTGGGTGGTTTATATAATTTTTGGATAAAAGAATGAAAGAAGAATCAGGAAATCATGACAGAAGGCTCCTAAAGGGATGTCGCGATGGATTATGGGACTTGTAGTCTGCAGCTTGGTGTTGTGCCGGGGTTGGTGAAATATTTATACTTAGGCGTATTTATATTTGGGACATACTCAGTAAAAAAAATAATATTCGTTCATCAGAAATTCAAATTTTACTGGGTGCCTTAAATTTGTATTTTCTAATCTGGCCCCCCTGAGAACCCAATTCTCTCTGGGCCAGGGGCCTTAAGGGGCATCAGTAACTCACACCCCCTTGTACAGATGGGAAGACTGAGGCCAGAGGGTGCAGAGCACATGGCCCTGGCCCACAGGTTCTGATACCGTTGCCTAGGGAAGTGGGCCTCCCTTCTGTCTCAAGTGAAAGGTGGCAGTTGTGTTGATTAACAGCATGGGTTCAAGTCCCAGCTCCTCCACTTCCCAGCTGTGTGACCTTGGGCAAGTCGCTTCACCTCTCTGAGCCTCCATTTCCTCAGCTGCCAAGTATGATGACAAATAATCAAACCCTCTTTCCCGGCTCCCCAGGGGTGTGTGAGGATTCAATAAGATAATCCACGTGAATGCACTTAGAAAGGATGAGGCATACATGAAGCGCTCAGTAAGTGTTGGTATTATGAGAACGCACCAAGCTCGTGCAGCCTCAGAGCTGCTGCATCCACCGTTCCTGCAAAACACTCGCGGGCCCCCTCCCACTTTCTGCATGGCTAGTTCCTTACTGAAATGATGTTGGACATTTCTTAGTTTGACGTTTGTCACCCCCAGCAAATTGTGACCTTTCCGCAGGCAGGTACCAGGTTGTTTATAGCTGCAACCCCATTGCCCAGAACAGAGTCTGACACACAGTTGTTGAGTGAATGAATGAATGAGTCATGAAAACACCAACACACCAGCCCCTCCCTTCCAGCTGTGTCCCTTGCTTCCGGCCATCCCCAGGCAGGTCCTAGGCATGAGGAGTCAGGAGTGGCTTGGCAGGGCAGGGAAAAGACTGAGAAATTCTGGCCCACGTGGTCTTCATCAGCAAATGTTTATTACCTGCTTCTCCATCTACCCCCACTCTTCCAGGCCAGGCTATGAACAGGCAAGACACGCACACTCACCTAGAGACAAAGCAAGAAAGGGGCCTGAACCTGGCTCAGATAACGAGGCTTGGACTTTAGGGCTGCCCATTCCGCCTCCTCTCCTGAGCCTTGGTTTTTCTGTCTGTAAAATGGGGAGGTTCAACTAATCCTGCTTTGTGGAGATGAAACCTTGGGGCAGCCCAAAGAATGAAATGGAACATTCATTCTGAGTTTTCCAAAGGAGAGAAGGAACTGGTATTCATTCTTTCATTCATTCATTCATTCATTTATCCATTCATTCATCAAAGAGGCAGTAACGGACAGGGATCCAGAAGTCACCTGTGGGGACTTCCCTGGCGGTTCAGGGGTTAATACTCCACGCTTCCACTGCAGGGGGCGTGGGTTTGATCCCTGGTCAGGGAACTAAGATCCCGGGGTGGGGGTGAGGGGGGAAGTCACCTGTCTGGGTTTGAATCCCAGCTCTGCCTCTTCCCAGTTGTGTGACCTTGCGTAAGCTACCTAACCTCTCTGGGTCTTGGTTTCTCCATCTATAAAATGGAGTTATGATGGTACCTGCTTCCTGGAGATTTTCCAAGGATTAAATGAGTTAGTACAAAGGTGACTAGGATAACGTTGAGTGATACATAAGGCATTTTAAAATTTTGCCAGGGGGCTTCCCTGGTGGCGCAGCAGTTGAGGGTCCGCCTGCTGATGCAGGGGACACGGGTTCGAGCCCCGGTCTGGGAAGATCCCAGATGCCGCGGAGCAGCTGGGCCCATGAGCCATAGCCAGTGAGCCTGCGCGTCCAGAGCCTGTGCTCCACAACGGGAGAGGCCACAACGGTGAAAGGCCCGCATGGCAAAACTAAAAAAAAAAAAAAAAAAAAAAAAAATGTTGTCAAACGCAAGCTCCTGTGCCCAATGCACAGTGAGGACAAACAAACCAAAAGTTGGAGTTTGGAGCAGAGAAAGGTTTATTGCAGGGCCATGCAAGGAGACCAGTGTCTCATTCCCCATAAACCCCGATTCCCCAAAGGGTTTCAGCAAAGCAGTTTGTTTTTTTTTTGCCGTATGTGGGCCTCTCACTGCTGCGGCCTCTCCCATTGTGGAGCACAGGCTCCAGACGAGCAGGCTCAACGGCCATGGCTCACGGGCCCAGCCGCTCCACGGCATGTGGGATCCCCCCAGACCGGGGCACGAACCCGTATCCCCTGCATCGGCAGGCGGACTCTCAACCACTGCGCCACCAGGGAAGCCCCTCAGCAAAGCACTTTTAAAGGCAAGTGAGAGAGGGAGGTGGTTAGTTGCTGCAAACTTCTTGGTGTTGGAATCCTTTGTTATTGCAGCTGTGCAGGTCAGGTCAGGATGTTCCTGTAAACCTCCAACAAAACAAATGTTATTCCCTATTCTGAAACATTTTACCTCTACTTGAATGGACTCTTAAATGTCAGAGCCTTGAGAATAGGCTCACCTGTATATTTCAGGCTATAGGCAACATTCTTGTACAAAAGGTACAAAGCCACCATGACTAAGCACAGGCAACAGGGCAGAAAGGTTAAAGTAAAAGGAACAGGTCTATAAAGGAGTCAGGGGCTTCCCCGGTGGTGCAGTGGTTGAGTGTCCACCTGCCGATGCAGGGGACACGGGTTCGTGCACCCGGTCTGGGAAGATCCCTCATGCCGCGGAGTGGCTGGGCCCGTGAGCCATGGCCGCTGAGCCTGCGCGTCCGAAGCCTGTGCTCCGCAACGGGAGAGGCCACAACAGTGAGAGGCCCGCGTACCGGAAAAAAAAAAAAAAAAAAAGGAGTCAGATTTGTTCTTCCCTATTACAAAATCAGACACATAAGTTTGAGGGCCTATATATTCCTTGTCTTAACAACATCCCAGGAGGGCAGGGGATATCAATATCCTCGTTTTACAGATGAGGAAACTGAAGCCCATGGTGAGCGGCAGAGCTGGGGAACGGTGATGGGTTACAGACATCTGAGCCACTTAAGAGCAGAAGTCAGGATTCACGGGAACAGTTTCATCGTAGTCAGGGAGGAAGGTGGGGGTGGAGAGTAAGGAGGGGAAGAAGTTTCCCAGGCTCATGATGCTAGGACTAGTTCTCCCAACACTCTAGGTCATGGAGCACCTACTATCTGCTGGGTCCGGTGCTGGGTGCTAGGGACATAGCTGTGGCCCAAACACTGTCACTACCTCCACTCTCATGGAGCTCCAAGTCCAGGGGAGAAGGTGGATGTGTAACCAGGCGTGATCAGATATATGATGGAGTTGCACTGGCAGGTGCGGGAGCCCGGAAGAGGGCTGAGGAGGAGAAATCAGGGAGACTTCCTGGAGGAGGTGATGCTAAAGCTGAGACCTGAAGGATGGGCAGGGCACGTGCCAGGCAGGCCACTCTACTGGGGACAACAAGACCCCAGATGGGAGGGAGCAGCAAATAGTGCAGCTCAGTCAAAGCAAAGTGTGACACCCCACAGGGCAGAGGGGGCCACAGGGCCAGCTCACACAGGCCCAGGACGCAGGCTGAGAGCTTCAAGGAGGCCCAGGCTGCACTCACACCAAATTCCACCGAGACCTCACCCTGCCTGCCACTGTCCCGAATAAACACACGTGGACCAGGAATCAGGAAAATGTAAGAAGTATCCCAGCCTATACATGCTTGGAACGTTTTCCAGTTCCGTCCAACAGAACTTTCTGTGATGATGGACATGCTCTGTGTCTACACTGTCCAAAACAGTAGCCACAAGTCTCATGTCCCATCAAGCACTTGAAGTGTGGCTAGTGTGACCAAGTGTTATGGGCTGAATTGTGTCTCCAAAATTCACATCTTGAAATCCTAACCCCCAGGACCTCAGGATAGGACCTTATTAGGAAATAGGATGGTTATAGGTATAATTAGTTAAGCTGAGTCACACTGGAATACATTGGCCCTAATCCAATAGGACTGGTGTCCTTATAAAAAGGGAAATTTTGCACACAGATGTGCACACAGGGAGAACCCATGTGAAAATGGAGTCTACAAACCAAGGGATGCCAAAGATTGCCAGCAAACCCCCAGAATCTAGGAGAGAGGGCTCAGAACGAACAAAACCTGTTGGCACCTTGATCTCAGACTTCCAGCCTCCAGAACCATGAGAGGATACATTTCTTTTCTCTTTTCTTTTTTTTTTGACCACACCGCTCAGCATGCAGTATCTTAGTTCCCCAACCAGGGATCCAACTTGTGCCCCCTGCAGTGGAAGCGCGGAGTCCTAACCACTGGACCACCAAGGAAGTCATGAAAGAATGCATTCCTGTTGTTTAAGCCCCTCGGTCTGTGATACTTTGATACGGCAGCTCTGAGAAATGCACCAAGAAACTGAATTTTAAATTTTCATTTTAATTAATTTTACATACCCACGTGTGGCTAATGGCTGCTTTATTGAAACAGCACAGTAAACAGTTTCCCATCGCCGCATCCCCCATCCTGCAGGGGAGAAACGGAGGCTCAGAACGGAGCTATCCCATCCAGAGTGGCAGATGGGATGCTGACCCAAGAACTTGGCAAGACGGAGGCAGAAAGACCTGCGGACACTCTCTTGGCTAGGAAGATGGAAAGAGAGCACTTTCTACCAGCCAAAGGTGGCTACATCCGGAGGGTGTGCCCCTGCGGCACTGTCCCATACCACTGCCGCAAGTCCTGTGAACTGTCTAAACGCAAAGGAATTCCAAGTTCAGTCTTCAGTCGCACAGGCCACTTATCGAGGGCTCAGTAGCCACATGAGGGTCCCACACTGGCAGCACAGAAGTAGAACATTTCCACCGTCGCTGAATGTTTTGTCAACACACTGATGCCACGCGCCATGGCAAAAACACTGAGCGAGTACCGACCGCCTCCTGCGGTGGGTTCCGTCTGCTATAGGCCCATTTTACAGATGGGGAAGGAAGAGCAGTTAGTGCTAAAGGGAGAAGTGGGTGAGATTTCCCCGAGGTCAGGAGGGCCAGTCGACTCCCCCTCTGCTGGTCTCCAGACTGAGTCCCAAGAGATGCAGAGGCCAGAGGTGGGGGAAGGAGGCCGCCCAGGACCCAAGATGAGAGATAGGGCAGGGAAAGGGGAAGTGAACAGGAAGGGGCGGGTGTCGTGGCCCTCCCTGTGCTGCAGGCACAGCTCCAGCAGACCCACAGCCCTCATCCCATCACCCTGATGCCACATGTGAATAAGGGGCTGCAGCATCTCATCCCATCATTGAACTCTCGCGTTGCCGGGGCATAGACACCCCCCTACCCAGCCTAGCCCTGGCAGCCTGGGAGCCCCACTGAGGCCCACTGTGGGGCTGGGATTTCCTCAGAATCTCACAGGAGGGGGGCTGCGTACACAACAAACCCACTCATCCCCATTCCAGCGCGCTCTCTGTTTCTCCTGTTGCCTCCTGCCCCACGGAGACCGTGGGAAATCCACTCGGTGTCAGCAGCCTCAGGAGGCTTCGGGGAGGACCGTGGGGCCCTGGGACGCATGCCCCCGACTGCCCTCTTCCTTCCTCTGCATCCAGCCTGCCTGCTGCTGCATCCCTGCGTGCCCGGGCGTGCACCTGGCAGCTGGACCACTGCCCCAACCGTGGGCTCAGATGCTCCGTACGCTGGAGATACTGGACAGGGGCTCCCGCAACCGGAAGCTGTGCGAGCGGGAGCCCCGAAAGCTGTCCCTCGGCCTCAGCGAGCTGTCGGTGGTGGAGGCGACAGATTGGGCCTCGGCGGCCCGGGCCAGGCAGTCCCCGGGCCCTCGCAGTCCCAACCGGAGACACGCACAGCAGAGGAAGCCCAGCACGGCCCGGCACACCTCCCGGCTGCGGAAGGAGTAGATGACCGGGTTGACCGCGGAGTTGAGCACGGCCAGCGCCAGGATCCAGTCCATGCCCCGCAGGTACTCCTGAGCCCAGACGTTGGAGCCAAAGATGTCGGCCAGCAGCAGGCCGAAGAGCGGGCCCCAGCACACCACGAAAGCCACCAGGATCATAAGCACCGTCTTGAGCAGCCGCTGAGCCTTGCGGCGGGCCGGGGTGCACGGGGCCTTCTGCCCGTTGGAGCGCACCACTCGGAAGATGGCCCCGTAGAGCACCATGATGGTGGCCAGGATGCAGGCGAATACCACCACGCAGAAGAGGATGTAGCCCTTGGAATAGAGCGGGAGCAGGCTGGAGCAGCGCTGGAAGGCGCAGACGCAGTTCCATCCCAGCAGGGGCAGCAGGCCCAGCAGGGCTGCCAGCAGCCAGCAGAGTCCGATGAAGCTGCACACGCGGCCCCTCTTGGTGGCCCCGCTCTCAGCCACCGGCCGCACCATGGTGGCGAAGCGCTCGCCCGCCGTGAAAAGCAAGCTGAAGGTGGAGGCGGCCAGCGCCATGAAGAGCAGGCCCTCGCGCAGGAACCACTGGGCCGGCGCCAGGCGGAAGGTGCGCGCCCCGGACAGCAGCACGTTGGCCAGGTACGCGGCGCCCGTGAGCAGGTCGCTGAGCGTGATATTCACCAGGCAGTAATAGACCCAGCGGCGGGAGCGCATGCGGCTGGCGATGGCCACCAGCACCAGCAGGTTCTCTAGCACCACCAGGCAGCTCATGGCCACGAAGAGCCCGCGCAGCACCCCCAGGCCGCCCTCCTCGGGCCCGCCCCGCCCCGCCAGGCGGCCAGAGTGGTTGTAATGCAAGACGATGAGCCGGCTGTGCCCGACGGCCGCCAGCAGCTGGCAGGACTCGGGGGCCTCGGTCGAGGCCCCCGTGGCGTTCATCGCGGTCCCCGGGGGCAGACTGAGGCCCGGGGTGGTTCGCCCCAGGCAGGGTGGAGCCGCTCGCCTTGCCCGGTCTTGGTTTCCTGTTATTTGAAATTTCCTGTTATGTTCAAGGTACCCCCAGGGTGAGGGTGAGGGTGAGGCCGGGACGGGGAGGGGCATCCCAACGGTCGCTTCCCACCCGGACTCCCGGAGGGCGCTGCGGCTGCTGCCTGCTGCGAGCCCGCGGTCCCTCATTGCGGGTGGGGTCCCAGAGCTGGGGAAACCTGTTCCCCTGTGACACCCGGGCTGGATGACTTCCCTGCCCCCATGAGCTACTCACTGCAGGACCCGCTGTTCCGTCACCGGCTCCCCAACTGTTCCAAATCTGCCTGGCACACAGTAGGTGCTTAATAAGTGTGCGTCAAGCGGCCGCACACACAGGAGCACCACCAGCTTCCTCAGCGATACCGCAGATGCACCCCGTTTTAGCCTCACGACAGGGCCAGGACCACGCAGTCCACAGAAGGGGAAACCGAGGCCTGGAGAGGCTGTGTCCGTCCCGGGTCCTGCGGAAGATCACACAGCCGGGAGGTGAATCCCACGCACCCACATGTTCACCCGGGGCTTCCGTGGAGGGACCCTCTCTCCCCAGGTTTTCCGTTGCCTCTCCTGCCCCTGAGCTGGCTTTGCTAGGAGCAGAGCTGCTGCGGACCGCCACCTGGGGCAGCACCTCACATCTGGAGGGGGAGGGGCTCACAGAAGTGGGGCGCTCACCCCACCGCCACCGCACAGCCATCCTGACCTGGCTCACACTGACTCAACCAGAGAAGGGTGAGGACGGAGGTGTGTGGGCACCAAGTCGGGGAGAGGAAGTCGGGGATGATGTGTGGAGTGATGTTTGGGGGGCCTGAGGCAGGGGCACGGCCCTGGCCAGTGTCTGAGGGGGGAGACACAGGTGTCTGAGGGGCTCTGGTGTCCCCCATGAGTGGCAGGTGGGCAGGACACAGGGGTTGAGGACAGCCCAGGGACTGTGGCCCCCTGAACCCTGAGTGCATTGCTCAGCTCTGGAGCAGGACAGTTACAGGGAAGCTCAGAGGGAGGGGCACCCTGGGAAATAGCAGCATCTGGTCACTGGAGGTGACCAAGCAGAAACAGATCTGAAGGGGGGGCTTGTGAGAGGAGGGGCTGTGCAGGCAGCTGGGGGGAGGGGGGAGGGGATGAGCACCCGAGCCCCAGTCCTGGCCTCACGAGGGACCACCTGACCCAGGCACATTCACAGGGAGACACGTGGCATGTTCTGAGCCTGGACCCTGGACTGAGCCCTGATCCCAGGCTGAACCCTGACCTTGGCCGAACCTGTGACCCAGGCTGACCCCCCAACCCCAGCTGAGCCCTGATCCCAGGCTGAGTCCTGACCTTGGACTGAGCCCTGGTCCTAGACTGAGCCCTGATCCTGGACTGAGCCCTGATCCCAGGCTGAATCCTGACCTTGGCTGAACCCATGTCCACAGCCTGATTCCAACACTGACCCCTGACCCTGGTTGAGATTTGACCCTGAACTGAACCCTGACCCCAAGCTGAGCCCCAATCCCAAGCTGAGTCCCAACTCTAGTGGAGCCCCAACCCCAACCCCAGCTGAGCCCCTCACCCCAGGCTGAGAGAGCAAATTGAGAACTAGACTAAAATGCTATGAGGGAGCAGAGTTTGGCTAATTTGAGGCCAAGCTGTCCAACAGTGGTGACCTTCTGCCATGAATTACCTGCTGACTGGGTGAAAGGCCATATGTGCGTTTTACCTTATTTAATCTTACGATTATCCCCTTGCTACAGAAGAGCAGTCCCCCTTCTAGAAATCTGTCCTGAAAACACAGCTTTAACAATACACAAGTGAGTATGCAGAAGGTTATTCATTGCCATTTGTAAGTGTAAAATATTGGAAGCAACCCAGATGTCTGCACACAGGAGAGAGGCTGATGCATTACACTGCACTTCACCGTGGAGTACTACGCAGCCATGAAAAAGAAATGAGGGTGATCTCTGTGAGCGGAATGGGGTGATTTCCACGATGTATTGTTAAGTTGAGGGGGAAGTACAAGAGTATGTGTAGTATGTTACCTTTTGTATAATAAAGAAGGGGGGGACTAAAATATCCACATATCAGCTTGTTTTTGCAAAGGAAAGATAAACCAAGAACCAATCAAATTGGTTACCTACAGGAGTGAATGGGATTGAAATTGAAGAGAGGAGGGGATGACACCCTTTGTGTTTTCCTCTTTGTATAGTTTTTAAACTGTTAATGCTTTCTATATTCAACAAAAATTTAAATCAACAGCGATGGAGGACAGAAGCTTTAAGATGGACTATAAATAGAAAACAAGTGAACTGAACGGTATGTCAAATGAAAAACATAACCTCACAGAAATAGAAAAGAACCAGCTTATGCAACTTCTGGACACACTACTCACTCTAAAGGCAAAGGGAACTGCAAAAAAAAATGTAAACTTGGTTCAGTACATTTGTTTTTGGGAGTGGCATAGATGTAGTGATTCTGAAACTATCCTGTACTGTGGGACTGAGTAAAGCAGCAAATGTGGCCAAGTAGCAAGTGTGTTGATATTATTAGGAATCAGGTGTTCACTGGGGGAGAAAGGTGCAAAGATGAAATAGAAGAGCCCCACAGGGATGAAATGGGATTAAAGTATCCCTGTGGACTTGATATTTAAACACAAATCAATTTCCTAACTCCATCCACTGAGATAACCCAATAGGAATGAGCACACCTAGCACCCAGATCTTGGCTTCTAAATATCATGCCCTAAAAAAAAAAAAGAAGGGATCCAGGACTCTAGGGAGAAATGACTGATTCCAGGGATGGGGCAGGAAGCATACAAGGTGAGCCTGGAATGTCTTGATGCACCAGAGCGTAAGGAAGGACTCCGAGAAGGATGGGGACCCATGGGAGAAACACAAGCTGGCCAAACCTGAGACAACTTGAGCATCAACAATGAACAATCTTAAAATCACACAGACATGGGGCTTCCTTGGTGGCGCAGTGGTTACGAAATCAGCCTGCCAGTGCAGAGGACACGGGTTCGAGCCCTGGTCCAGGAAGATCCCACATGCTGCAGAGCAACGAAGCCCGTGGGCCACAACTACTGAAGCCTACTCTAGAGCCTGTGCTCTGCAACAAAGAGAAGCCACTGCCATGAGAAGCCCGAGCACTGCAACAAAGAGTAGCCCCCACTCACTGCAACTAAAGAAAGCCCGCGCACAGCAACGAGGACCCAACACAGCCAAAAATAAAATAAATAAATAAATATTTTTTAAAAAAATCACACAGACGGAAAGTAGGATGGTGGGTGCCAGGGGCAGGGAAGGCGGGGATTCAGAGTTAGTGTTCAATGAGGACAGAGTTTCAGTTTTACAAGGTGAAAAGAGTTCTGCAGATGGATGATGGTGACAGTTGCAAAATGACGAATGTATTCATTCAGCCATACCTCTAAAATGTACAACATGGTTCATTTTATGTTATGTGTATTTTAAAAAACAATTAGGAAAAAAAAAAGAATGACCATTCCGTATGATCCAGCAATCCCACTCCCAGGCACTGACCCAATAACAGAGTTTTAAAAAAATCACCATTTGGTAACCATCCCAGCAATAATTGATCCAAGCAGGATTCGTCAGTGGATGCTAAAGTAATTAGGTGGAAGTTTGTTGGGGAGCAGGATATTTACATAATCTCAAAGTATTTTCCTACAGATGATTTATCAGTTACAAAGGGGAAAATGCCTTACTTAGAAACCTGGTGAATAGCAGCTTAACCAAGACACCAAGTAAACACACCGGGAATGGGGAAAAAAAATGGGCTTCGTGGGCCTCCTGGGCCTCCTGATACAAGGCACTGAGAAGGACACATCACTTCTAGGATATTCCTGCCAAACATGGATCACCTGCATCTGATCGTGGGAACCATCAGACAAACCCACACTGAGGGACATCCCACAGAATAATTGGCCTGGCCTCTTGGAAAGAGTCAAGGTCGTAAAAGGTCATAAGAGACAACAACAACAAAAAAAGCCTAAAGCTGTCTCAGAAGAAAGGAGATCAGAGATGTATGAAACTACATGCAATGAGTGATCCCCAACTGAATACAATAACAGGGGAGGGGGGGGGAGTTGCTATAAAAGAAAATATTGGGACAACTGGTGAAATTTTCATATGGGCTGTATATTAAATACTATTACTGTATCAGTGCTAGATTTCCTGAATTTGACCAACACCTTCTGGTTACATAACAGGAGGTGTTTGTTTGCAGGAAATACATTTGTTTTTTTTGTTTGTTTTTTTTTTGTGAGTCAAGTTGCATGATGTTGCCCACTTTCAAATTACTTAGAGAAAAATTAAGAAAAAGAATTTAAAAAATGTGTATATTCTTTATGGAATAGATTGTATACTTTTAGATTATGTTTATAGAGAAATATAAAGCAAAAGGTTAACTGTGGGAGCATCTAGCTCAGGGGTCTGCAGACTTTTTCCGAAAAGAGCCAAATAGTAAGTATTTTTGGCATTGAGGGGCAGACAGTCTCTGTCACAATGACTGCTGTCATCTGGAAAGCTGCCCCGGACCATGTGTAAATGAATGGGCCTGGCCCTGTGCCAATAAAACTTTATTTACAAAAACAGGCTTAGAGCAGGCAGTGACCCCTGACCTAGAGGAAGGGTCTCCCTAGAGGAAGGGAGTTCATTGTCATCGTCTTGCAACTTCTGTAGGTCAAATGTTTTCAAAGTCAAAAGATGAGTGAAGAAAATGTGGATTTCCCAACTTTGTGGTCAGATTATGGTCTCCAAATATCATCTCCCGTTAAAAGGAAGCAGGGCTCCTTGGAGAAATGGCCGGGTCCAGGGCTGGGGCTGTGAAGTATGCGATGAGCAGAAAGCATTGTGCTGTGCCATAACTATGAGCTTTTTTTTTTTTTTTTTTTTTTTTGGCTGCACCACGCAGCATGTGGAATCTTAGTTCCCCAACCAGAGATGGAACTCATGCCCCCTGCATTCGAAATGCAGAGTCTTAACCACTGGACCGCCAGGGGAGTCCCCAGAACTATGAGCCCTTAAGGCCACTGGGTCACATCAAAAGGACTTAGGGACCAACTCAAAGAGGTTTCCACTGGCCAAAGATGAAACAATGTGGGCATAAGAGAAGAATAAGATATGCAGTGGATAGAAACACATCAGATTTTACATCCATGAGTTCATAGTGACACAAAAGGGCAAAAAAAACTCTCTGGTGATCTTTTGTGGATACTGAGGAAGTAACAAATTATTGTGAAAACTGCTAAAGAAAAGTCAAGAATCAGGCATTTACCCTGTCTTTCCTGCACAGCCTTTACTTCTGGGTAACCAATTACTTGATAGGGGAAAGATGTTTTTTTAATCATACTCCATTTTAAAAATTGCTTTAAATTGTGGTAAATTACATGTGACATTAAATTACCATTTTAACAATTTTTAAGTGCACAGTTAAGTGGCATTAAATACATTCACATTGGGGCTTCCCTGGTGGCACAGTGGTTAAGAATCCGCCTGCCAGTGCAGAGGACACGGGTTCGATCCCTGGTCCCGGCAGATCCCACATGTGCCACCGTTACTGAGCCTGTGCTCTAGAGCCTGTGAGCCACAACTACTGAGCCCGCGCGCCTAGAGCCCGTGCTCTGCAACAAAAGCCACCGCAATGAGAAGCCCGCGCACCGCAACAAAGAGTAGCCCCCGCTCGCTGCAACTAAAGAAAGCCCACGCACAGCAGCGAAGACCCAACACAGCCAAAAATAAATTAATTAAAAAAAAATACATTCACACTGTTGTGCAACCATCCCCACCATCATCTCCAGAACTTTCTCCTCTTCCCAAACTGAAACTCTGTCCCCATTAAACACTGACTGTCCATCCCCCTCCCCCAGCCCCTGGCCCCCACCATCGACTTCCTGTCTCTGTGGATTTGACTCCTCTAGGACCTCATGTGAGTGGGATCAGACAGTACGTCTCCTTCTGTGTCTGGCTTATTTCACTGAGCATAAGGTCCCAAAGTTCATGCATCTTGTAGTGTGTGTCAGAATTTCCTTCCACTTTAAGGCTGAATCATATTCCGCTGTATGGGTGAACCATATTTGTTTATCCATCCATCTCTCAATGGACACGGGTTGCTTCCGCCTCTTGGCCATTGCGAATAATGCTGCTGTGAACACGGGTGTACAAATACCTCTTTGAGACCCTGCTTTCAGTTCTTTTGCTTGAGCTGGGTTTTTTAACAGAAAAATTCCAGGCAATAAATGCAGAAGCAATGAAAGTGTTCAAAGTCACCATTTTTGCAACCCCTAATGATGTATGTAAGCAATGATCACCAGTGGCCACTAAGACCATTATGAGAGAGGTTCACGGGGAAATTTCACAGTAAATGAACCAGACTTGTGCCACCTGAACCCACTGGTCATTTTTAACGAGGTAGGGGAGGGAACCAACTGGGTGTTAATGTTGTTACATGTCTCACGGAGAGAGAGACAAAGACACGGAGACACAGAGATACAGAGAGAAAACGAACTAGATGTGTTGTCTGGTGGAGCTCACACCACCTAGGAAGTCCACTCATGTTTCTAGGTAGATCGATTCACAGGGATTACAGGGGACAGAGGAAACCATTAATCCACACCAGGGAAACAACCCACCCAATCAGGAGGCTGGTAAACTCTACCAGATAAACGACCTGGTTTCTTCAACAAATAAATGGCAAAGAAAGAAGGTTGGGTGATGGTTATAGGTGAAAAGAGACTAAGAGATACAGCAACCAAATGCCACGTGTGGGCTTTGTTTGGGTCCTGACTCAAAGGAACTACCTGCGGAAAAAACACGTATGACGTTTCATCATCAGCAATGAGACATTTTGCCATCATGGGCCCACCCGGCTGATGTACTAAGAGGGACCCTGCGGCATTCTCGCCCAAAATGCATGCCGTTAATCACATCATGAGCAAACGTCAGACAAGCCCAAATTGCGGGACGTTCTATAAAATAACCGGGCAGAACTCTTTTTTTTTTTTAATTTTATAAATTGCTTTCTTTCTTTCTTTCTTTCTTTTCTTTCTTTCTTTCCTTTCTTTCTTTCTTTCTGGCTGCGTTGGGTCTTCGTTGCTGCGTGCAGGCTTTCTCTAGCTGTGGCAAGCAGGGGCTACTCTTCGTTGCGGTGCGCGGGCTTCTCATTGCGGTGGCTTCTCTTGTTGCGGAGCACGGGCTCTAGGCGCACAGGCTTCAGTAGTTGTGGCTTGTGGGCTCAGTAGTTGTGGCTCACGGGCTTCAGTAATTGTGGCTCGCGGGCTCAGTAGTTGTGGCTCGCGGGCTCTAGAGCGCAGGCTCAGTAGTTGTGGTGCACGGGCTTAGTTGCTCCGCAGCGTGGGGATCTTCCCGGACCAGAGCTCGAACCTGTGTCCCCTGAATTGGCAGGCGGATTCTTAACCACTGTGCCACCAGGGAAGTCCCCTGGGCAGAACTCCTTAAACAGGTCATGACAGACAAAGGCTGAGGAGCCGTCACCAAGGAGACAAAGACAGGAGGTGCAATGTGGAATCCTGGCCCAGAAAAATGGCAGGAGAGGGAAAACTGGTCAAATTCTAACAAGTCTAGAGGTTAGGTAATAGGATGGTGGTTGATGTTAATTCCCCGGCTTTGATAACCTGGCTTGTAGCATGGTTATCTAAGAGGTTCACATCAGAGGAACGTGGGTGGACGATGTTCAGGAACTCTGCACTATTGCTGCAACTTTTCTGTAAATCTAATATTATTATAAAATGAAAAGCTTTAGGGAATTCCCTGGCGGTCCAGCGGTTAGGACTCTACTCTCTCACTGCCGAGGGTCCGGGTTCAACCTCTGGTGGAGGAACTAAGATCCCAAAAGCTGCAAGCCGTGCAGCGCAGCAGGGTGGCGGCGGGGAGCTTTAGAAAAGACATTTACAGGACACAGGGGGAAATCTGGATACTGACTGGATATTAAATATCCAAGGGTCATTGCTAACTTTTTTTAGATGTGATAATGTTGCATTATGCGTATCCTTTTTAGAAGGGAGTCTTTGTATATTACAAGGATGTGGATGAAATGGTATGATACCAGGGATAATGAAAGTAACCAGGGACTTCCCTGGTTGCACAGTGCTTACGAATCCACCTTCCAATGCAGGGAGCATGGGTTTGAGCCCTGGTCCGGGAAGATCCCGCGTGCCGCGGAGCAAGTAAGCCCGTGCGCCACAGCTACTGAGCCTACGCTCTAGAGCCCGCGAACCACAACTACTGAGCTCACGTGTCGCAACTACTGAGCCCACGCGCCTAGAGCTCGTGCTCCACAACAAGAGAAGCCACCGCGATAAGAAGACCATGTGCCGCAACTAGAGAAAGCCCACGTGCAGCAACGAAGACCCAATGCAGCCGTAAATAAATACATAAATACATAAACAAATACATAAATAAGAATTGGGTGCCTAACTCAGGGGACCAAGGTCATGTTGACGGCATGTACTCTTGATATAATGGGACAAACCCTTATTCACCTCTGTGCTCCTCTGACCTAAAATCTAAACCTCAGTCTAATCATGAGAAAAACATCAAACGAAACTCAACCAAAGGACGTTTGACAAAATACCTTTTATGAGAGGTATCTGGGAACGTGACCTTCTTTGGAAATAGGATCATTGCAGATAGAATCAAGTTAGGATGAGGTCATTTGGGCGGGCCTAATTCAGTGTAACTGGTGTCTCTGTGAAAAGAAAATTTGGACACAGACACACACAAGAGGAGATGGCTATGTGAAGACATAAGCAGAGACAGGAGGGACGCAGCCACAAGCCAGGGATACACAAAGCCACCAGAAGCTAGAAAAGGCAGGAAGGACTTTCCCCTAGAGCCTCTGGAGGGAGCACGGCCCTGCTGACACTTTAGTCTCAGACTTCGCCTCCAGAACTGTGAGACAATACATTTGCGTGGTTTTAAGCCCCTCTGTCTGTGGTGCTTCGTTACAGCAGCCCTGGGAAAGTAAAAGCTGTCCAGCGCTCCTCAAAACTGTTAAGGTCATCAAAAATGAGGAAAGTCTGAGAAACCATCACAGCCCAGAAGAGCCTAAGGAGACGTGATGATGAAATGTCGTGTGGGAACCTGGGTGGGGTCCCAGGACAGAAAAAGGGACATCATTAGGGGAAAAAAGGAAATTTGTTGGACTTCAGTTAATGATGGATCAATATTGGTTCATTAATGGAAAAAAAAAAAAGTACCATATTAATATATTAATAATACGGGAAATCAGGTGTGGTTTCATAAGGCAACCCTCTGTATTCGCAAGTTTTCTATAAACCTAAGACTATTCTAAAAATTAAAGTTTATTTTTTAAAAAGTAAAACAAAACAAAAAACCTCTTGAATGGATAATAGAATCTTGGCTTGGCCACCACCCAGGTGTTTAGCCTTAGTCAAATTATTCAGTTTCTCTGTGCCTCAGTTTCCCCATCTGTAAAATGGGGGTGATGAGGTTGGTGCTACATGGGCCTGCCCTGAGGATGGTGGGAGACCAGGATCTGGAGTAAGTGGAATCATCATCATCTCCATCAGGGATAGGTGGTGGCTGCTGCCGGAATTTTGGGTGAGTAGCAACAGAAGGTCAGCTCAAATGTCCCCGGGGCCAGGGAGAGAGGTTGAACTCCACTTGCTGGCTCAAAGTGCACGCAGTCCCACACAGCTTTGTGTACCATGCCCTACACAAGTGGGTACACAACAAGTAGAACTTTTTCCTTCCTTGCTACCCTGCCCGGGACAGACGACCTGAGATGGGACCGCGCGGGGCAGGGGGTTGGTTGTTAAACAGGACGCCCCTAAGAAATCAAAGGTCTCCAGAATGTCATTTCTTTAATGTCCACCCTTCAAGGGGCCCCGCAGAAGGTGAGGTAATAAATACAGAAGGTTGTAAGATGCAGCACGCCCGGCCCCCAGCCTGGTAAGGAACGGGGGCGGGGGATGCCTGTAGACTTCGGTTTCCTTCATCTGAAAACTGGGGCAGGACACACTTCGAACCAGGAGGCTCTGATACGGCGGCGTTTTCTGGGCGTCTTTCTCCGTAAGAAAACGCAAGTCCCTGAGCTACGCAGACCTCAGGCTGGGATGCGGCTCCTTTTCGCTAGGGGGCGCCAGAGTCCGCGTCCCTCGGCATGAAGGACCACTCCCCTGTCCCGGGGCTGGTGCATCACCCCCAAAAGGGTCCCAGACCCCTGCCCAAGGGTGAACATACCTGGAGGTGGGGGTCCTGAGAGAACCCCATCCACCCAAGTCCTGGATCCCCTGCTCTCTTCACCTTTTCCTGCGCCCCGGCCTCCCAAAAGGCCATTGTGTTCCCTCTCCAAGGAGATACAGTGAGTCAAGGAAAGGAGGACACAGAGGCTGTCCTGCTGAGGGGCGGAGAAAGGAGGAGGCGCCGATCGGCCTTCCACCCCGGCTCACTCGTGGCCCTTCTGCCACCTGGGCCTGGGGCTGGAGTGACAAGGGGCACCTGGGTTCGCTGAGCGCTGGCCCACCCCGCACCCACCGCCCGCAGGTCCCGCCTGCCACGCGCGGGTCTGAGTCCGGAGCGTTGGGCCTAGGTCACAGCAGGTTGATCTCGTCCAGGTAGCGGGCCAGGACTGAGTCCCGCACGTCCTTGAAGACCTTGCGGATGTTCTGTGTGTCCGTAGCACACGTGTAGTGGCTGAAGAAGCGGCGGGAGTGCGAGCCCTTCCTGCTCCCGTCTGCGCCGTCCACGCAGCTGGTGTACATGCCGGTGTACATGTCCAGGATGAACTTCTTGGCTGCCTCCGTGTCCTGCTTCGGGCCTAGGGACAGGGGTGGGCGGTCAGGGCACACGGCTCATGGGGCAGATGGGAGCCTCTCCCTCCTGGGACCAAGGTGGGCTCTGGAAACCCTGTCCCCGATATGGTCAGCAACAGGGCTGCAGGGACCACCCACCAAGGTGCCTGCCTGCCACCGCCATCTTTTGCCTTTCTAGCTGGTCACATGACTCAGGCCAAGCCAATAGGAGCATCAGGTATGTGTTCATGCAGGTCACATGATCTGGAATGGACCAGTGACACTGGTCTCTGGGACTTTGGGCCGAACTGTGTTAAAAAGAGACCCTCTCTCTTGGCTGGGCTTGGAGCTGGGGGGATGGGAGCCTGGAACTGCAGAGAAAGACATCCTGGGGAGGTGCAAATGGGGAAACCGAGGCCGAGAGAGAGGGGGTAAGGATGGCCATCCTGATGAGGCACACATGCGATTCCCCCCACCACCATCTCGCATTCATATATATATATATATGAATATTAATATATATATTCATATATATATATATGAATGAATGACTGGTGTCCTTATAAGAAGACAAGAGACAACCAGAGACAAAGTCATGTGGTGACAGAGGCAGAGATTGGAGACATGCATCTACAAGTCAAGGAATGCCAAGGATTGCAGGTGACCACCAGAAGCTAGGAGAGAGGCCTGGAACAGATTCTCCCCTGGAGCCTCCAGAAGGAACCAACCCTGCTGACACCTTGATTTCAGACTTCTGGCCTACTGAACTGTGAGGGGAAAAATTTCTGCTGTTTTCAGCATCCAATATGAGGGCTTCTGTTAGTTTATCCCCATTCTACAGAGGGGGAAGCTGAGACTCAGAGATCTTGGGCAGAGGACAGAGATGGGTCTGGAACTCAGGCCTGTCCCACTGCATTTGAAACCCCACTGGCTCTAGGCTGGGGTAGGGCCTGGACCAGCATCTCTCTTGGGAGCTGCTTTTGGGAAGTGAAGGGATAGAAAGTTCTAGAACCACTCACCCTGGAAACTGGGGAAGTAGGTAGCCAGGTGGGAGGTGGGGATCTTTTCCTCCAGGATGTCGGTTTTGTTGAGGAAGAGGATGACGGAAGTGCTTTTGAACCAGGGCAGTTCCAGGATGGTGCCAAACAGGGCCAGGCTCTCCTTCATTCGGTTCTGGGTTGGGGGGCACAAGCAGGTCATTGATCCAGACGGCCAGCTCGGCCCAAACAGGAGCCCTCTCCCCACGTAGAGATGGGGCTGTCGGCCCCCCATCCAGCAGCTTGAGGCTCCCCAATTCCCCCCCAGCTGGGTCTGAGGGTGGTGTGGCCAGCTGCCTATGTATGCCTGAGATGGTTTTATGCCTGTACTCGTTTGGGTAGTGTCCCCCCCACCCCCAAAATTCATGTCCACCTGGAACTTCAGAATGAGACCTTATTTGGAAATAGGGTCTTTGAAGATGTAATTAGTTAAGAATCGGTCACACTGGAGTAGGGTGGGCCCTACGTCCAATGTCTGGTATCCTTATAAAAAGGGGAATTAGGACACAAGGAGATGGCCACGTGAAGATGGAGGTAAAATGGGGTGCTGTTTCTATAAGCCAAGGGACGCCAAAGATTGCCAGTGGCCACCAGAAGCTGGGAGAGCCTGGAACAGATTCTCCTTCACAGGGAACCAGCCCCACTGACACCCTGACCTCAGATTTCTGGCCTCCAGGACTACGAGACGATACACTTCTGTTGTTTCAGCTCTCCCCCACCCCCATGCCCACCGCCCCCCCAGTTTGTGGTACTCCATCACAGCAGCCCTAGCAAACTAGGACATCTCGTGTGGCTGGACTGGAGCAAGATCTGTGTCAGAACGACCTCAAATTGATTCTATCTGATTCAGTTTGAAAGTCGAAATTAGAACATCTGATCCTTGGATCCCAAAACTGTCTATGGGAAACTTTAACCCTGAAAAGTGCACATGTCAGAGATAATAATGTGCCTGACCTTCACGCCGGGGGTTAATTAGGAGAGGAGTTCACGAAAAGGAGAATTCTGAGTAAAAGCAGGACATTGTCCCCATGACCCACATTCCCCGGACAGCTTACATTGTGCTTCAGGGGTGTGGGGGTGTGTGCGTCTTGAGTCTCCAGTGTCCGACTCTGTGTGTGTGTGTGTGTGCGTGTGCACGCGCGTGTGCGCGCGCGTGTGTGAGCTCACGTGTGTGTGTGTGTGTGTGTGTGTCAGGGTCCTGGCCTCACAAATGCTTGTAGATCTGTGTGTTGGGGTTCAGTGGTCTGACCACAAAAGAGTGGACGGTGAAGCTCAAAGCCACGCCAGACACACAAAGCCCCACTCAAGAGTGCCTGCTCAGCTGTGGGTCCCCGGGCCAAGATGGGGGTAAGAAAAGCAGGGGAAATGGTGCTCCTGCATCCATCGTGGCCCCTCACCTCTTGGTTGTTTTCCTCCAGACACTGGTCGTATTCACTCAGCGAGGCCAGGTAGATGAGGGCGATCACATTCTCGAAGCAGTGGATCCACTTCTTGCGTTCTGACTTCTGGCCTCCGACGTCCACGATCCTTACCGGGAACAACTCCCTTTCAGAGTTCAGGCCTAATCGGGACCCCAGTGACGAGGCGTCCCAGGCCCCAGTCATGGCTGGGACATGCCATGAGCAATATTAATAGCAACAAGAATAGATGCCAGCCACCTTGTGTGTTACAGCATTTCACCCCATGGAGCAAGTATCGCTATTATGCCCATTTTATGGATGAGGAAACTGAGGTATAGGGAGAGAGGGCACTTTCTAGAACTTCTACTACACTGGGCTGCCTGATTTCTACCCCATGGTAGAAGACAGCTGCTAGCCCTCAGTCTGCCCTGGTTCTGGATGGGTGACAAGAGGAAAATTGCGGATCGTCTCCAGAGCTCAGTTTCCCATCAGCTGTGTTCTGGCTGACCGTGGGAGAGTCCAGTGGCCACACAGATGGGCAAACGCCATCCCCTCTGTGTGTGGCCCAGGGCAAGGGTTCGCCTCCACCCCCACACACACCACAGCAAAAGCCTGGGCCCTCCTGCCTTCCTGTTCTCTCTTCTAAGAAACGTGAGTTACTGATAACAAGCCCTGTGTCATTTCCCCAGGGATGGGACCATTACTCAGGCAGCTGGAAGGAAATGCCAGAAGCCCCAGAGCAAGAAGAGACTTGCCCTGCTGTACCAGAGGAAAATCCAGGCTGATGCCTGCGGCTCCTGATTCCTGAAACCAGCCTCTCTCATGATCCTCAGATTCCCTCAAACCCCGTATCCAGAGCGGGATGTGTGATGCAGCGGTTGAGACTGGGCCTCCAATGGCTGAGATAGGTGTGGGGTATGCTACTTGCCAGCCTCCCAGCTCGGAGTCTGAGTTTCCTCCGAGCCCTCACCTTTGGCCTAAGAACGGACTCAAGTTTCCCCATCTGATAATTCCCCTCCTCAGCCCAGCCTTACTTCTGAACTTCCCCAACCACTACTTTTTCTCCTAAACTTTTACCAACTCACCCATCCATCTATTCATCCATCCAACCAATCACCCACCCACCTATCTATTTGTCCATATGTCCACATACCCACCCATCCATCCACCCATCAATCCATCCATCTATCTATCCATCCATTCATACATTCATACATACATACATACCCCCACCCACCCTCCCACCCATATACCCGTCCATTGATCCATCTATCTGCCCACCTACCCATCCATGCATCCATGCATCCATCCACCCACCCATCCATCCATCCATCTTTCCAACCATCCACTCACATTTCCGAACTTCCACTCTGACCTTCAGCTGATCATCACCAGTGAAGCAGGAGAATCAAACTCAGCCCCTAACTTTGAGGGTCTCTCCATCTAGTGGAGGAGACCCAATGCAAACAGACAAATTGTGAACCTTCCTGCTAAGGACGATTGCAGAGACCAGAACAACATGGGGCCAGGGGAGGGGGTGTTCAGGGAAACAAGGGATCAACGTGGGTGGGTTGAACACTGAAGGGTCTCAAGCATCACCCTGCACCCTCCACAGGTCCTTGCCTAAGGTCACTGAACATTATCTCAAGGCCACTAAGGTCACTGAGGATTCTCTAAAGGCCACCCCCAGAAGTCGCTTCTCTCACTGTATTCTTCCTGACCTCTCCTTGGCCTCTGACACTGACCATGACTCCGCATGGACCATCCTTTGCTGCACTGGCCACCCACACCTCTGGCTTCCAGCTCAGGCCTGTGTGCACCCAGCCACCTCCCAGATGCCCCAGACCCCTCAGACCCAACCTGCCCCAAATGAGTTCATCATCTATTGTAACACCTCCCATCCCGCCACCACCACTCTGGCTCTACCAGCTACTCTGTCACCTTGATGGGAAACCCATAGGGAGTCACTTTTGACTCTCTGCTCTAAATCCCTTGCTCATCTAGTCCTGCCCATTCTACATCAGAAAGCATTCTTGCACCATCCCCTCATTTCCACCCCCAAGGCCACTTCCCGGGTACTTCCCAACGCTTTCTGCCTGAACCATGGCTCCTGCCTTCTCCTGGGTCTCCTGACCTCCAGCTTCACCCCTCATTTGGGGCTGGGGAAGCTCAGAGGGTGAGCTTCCCCAGCCCCAAATCAATCCCTCTGGTCTAGCCCTGACTGCACAGTCTCTGTCTCTTCCTTCCCATTACCTCCTAGCTCCAGTGAACTCCTATTCATTCTTCAATGCCCTAATACCAATGTCCCCTCCTCCAGGAAGACGTACCCTCCCAGAGCTCTGGGGGCTCACTTTGGGCTCCCCCAGGTCCCAGTCCTGATTCCATGGAGGGGCTGGAGGTGTCTGTGTCCAGCCTTGCCTCCTTCAGCCTGGCAGCCCCTTTGTGGGCTGGGACTAGGCAACTCCTACTCATCCCTCAGTGCCCCAGTTCCTTTGCCCCTCCAACAGGAGCCTTCCCCACCGACAGGCTATGCGCTCACCGCAGGTTGGTTTTCTGCACGGAGAAGCAGTACTCGTTGATGCCGGTGGTGGGCATGCGGCTGCGGAGCACGTCCTGCGAGGTAGGGATGTAGCCCGCCTCCATGATGCGGTCCAGATTTGACAGGTAGCTGTAGAGCCAGAAGCCCTGAGTCTTGGCCTTGAAACCTCCCTTTGCTTCTCAGGCCCACCACCCAGGGCCTGGGGAGGACCTTGCTGGGGGAAAGAGAACCCCCGGGGGGCGGCCAGGATCTCTGGGGTCCCAGGTGGCTCAGGAGCACAGCCCAAGGCCATGGGAGCATGGGGAGAAGCAGCTTCACCCCCAGCAGCATGACCCCAAGAACAGCCCCACTGGCGCGGGCGTCATCCTGGGAAAACTGTCACCCCAGGTGTGTCACTGCCCCAAGAACAGTGATAGCTTGGAGCACTAGACACCCAGCGTCATACCCAGGACAGCTTCACTGCGTGATGATTAACAGTGTCACCCCAGAAATGGTGTCGCCCCAGGGCAGCATCATCCTAGAACAGTCACCCCAGAGGCACCATCACCCCAGAAATAGTGTCACCCCAGGAATGATGTCACCCCAGGAACACTGCACCCCAGGAGCTGTGTCACCTGGGGAGCAGCGGCACCCCAGGGACGGCCTCACCCCGGGCCAAGGCCACCCACAGCATTCCCAGCAGTGGGAGCTGGCCAGCCTGAGGCCCCTCTGCCGGCTCCAATCCCTGGGACTGGGTCTCCTCTGGCTCCATCTCAGCACCGACTCGCGCTCGGCACCCTGACCCCGCGGACCCCAGACTCACTACACCGCCGAGTCGAGCAGGTGGAAATCACGCCGGCGCTCGTAGCAGGCGCGGATGCCGGAGTCCCTCCACAACCACTGCATGGCCACGGCGTGGTGCTTCTCGAAGGTGGTCACCTTGTAGGGGTCCTGGCTCATGATCAGGTTGGCCCGGTGCTGGGGAGGGACGGACGGACAGGGGCAGGTCAGAGCAGCTGGGCGGGGCGGGTTGCCCTCCTGACGTCTCCACCCCCTTTCGTCCTGGCGTCCATCCACCGAGGGTGGGCACAGGCAGAGCGCACAGCAGCGCGAGGGGCCAGCAGGGGCTTGCTTGCGTGCAGGGAGCGCCAGTTCTGGATGACCCTGCCTGGGGCAGTAACCTCTGCTCTATCTGTCCTCCTTTCTTTGCACCGGAAGCAGGCACTCCTGTTCATGTCTGAAGATAGGGTCTTTACAGAGGTAATGAAGTCACAATGAGGTCATGAGGGTGGCTCTAATCCAATGTGACTGGTGTCCTTGTAAGAAGAGGAGATTGGGACACAGACACACACGGAAGGATGACCACGTGAGGACACAGGGAGAAGGCAGCCGTCTGCGAGCCAAGGAGAGAGGCCTCAAAAAGAACCAGCCCTGAGGTCTTGGGGGTTGGAACCCTCATGCACTGTTGCGGGGATGCAATCTGGTACCGCCATTGTGGAAAACAGTATGGAGGTTCCCACCAAAATTAAAAATAGAGCTACTGGGAATTCCCTGGCGGTCCAGTGGTTAGGACTCCATGCTTTCACTGCTGAGGGTCCGGGTTCCATCTCTGGTCGGGGAACTAAGATCTCACAAGCCATGTGACATGGCAAATAAATAAATAATTTTTAAACATAGAGCTACTCTATGATTCAGCAATTCCACTCCTGGGTATTTATCCAAAAGAATTGAAACTGGGATCTTGAAAACATATCTGTACACCCAGGTTTACTGCAGTGTTGTTTACAGCAGCCAAGATGTGGAGAGAACCTAAATGTCCATCGATGGTTGAATGGATAAAGATAGATATATCTCGAATACTATTCAGCCTTTAAAAAGAAGGAAATTCTGCAACAGGGGACAATGTAGATGAACCTTGAAGACACCACATTAAGTGAAATAACACAGTCACGGAAGGACAGATCCCACACGATCCCACTTATATGAGGCATCTGGAAGAGGCAAGTTCATGGACACAGAGAGTAGAATGGGCTAGAGGAAGGGAGTTGGGGTTGCTATGAATAAAGTTTCCCTTAGGCAAGGGGAATACATTCTAGAGCCCTCCCTGATGACACTGTGTCTGCAGTTACTGATACTGCATCGTGCGCTTAAAATTTGCTAAGAGAATAGATTTCATGTTGAGTGTTCTTCCACAATAAAATAAAAATTTTAAAGAGAAGGGTGATGTGACACACAGTCTGCATAGCACCCCTCCCCCCAGCAGGGTAGGGCAGGGCTCAGGAACCAGTCCACAGTACTAATATTTCTAGAACAAAACGCCTGCTGACTCAGGACTCCTACCAGGCATCATGGGGTCCAAGGGACAGATGGTTGAGCCCTGGGGGTCCACGGGGAACCTGTGAGGTCGGTGGGGGGACCTGCTGGTGCTGAGCTGCCTGGAATGCAGACCAGGATCCCAGGAAACCTTGGAGGAGGTGGCTCTTAGCAAGGACTTAGGGGATCTGAAGGGACACAGTCCCACCCTGAAGTCCTAAGGAAACCCCTCCCAGCGTGGCGCCCACGTGGTGAGACCCGGGATGCTCACCTTGCTCTCGGGCCAGCTGAAGGGGATCTGCAGTCGTTCCATAGCCTCAATCATGGTCTGCATGGACACGAAGATGTTCTGGTAGACCAGGGTCCGGAAGCTCTTGCGTTCCTCCTCCGAGTAGCCCGCCCCATGGATGATGCGCATCTGCTTGATGAATGTGCTCTTCCCGCTCTCGCCAGGGCCTGGGGAGACGACTCTGCGGTCAGCTCAGCCCTCCGGGGCTCCCGCCACCCGCCACCTCCCGCCACTCGCCACTCGGATTCAAATTCCCGCTCTGTGATCCTGGGCAAGCAGCTTCATGGCTCTGTGTCTCGGTTTCCCCACCTGTGAAACGTGGTTTGCTGGGTGGATGTGAGGGGTAAGCTAGTTCATTAAAAGTTTGTCCCAGGAAGGGCAGCAAACCACGGCCTGCCGGCCGCTGTTTTTATTTTTATTTGGGGGGTTTTGCTTTGTTTTGTGTTTTTGTTTTTGCTTTTTTGCCACACCACGCGGCTTGTGGGATCTAAGTTCCCCGACCAGGGATGGAACCGGGGTCCCCTGCAGTGAAAGCGCTGAGTCCTACCACTGGACCACCAAGGAATTCCTGACAGCTGCCTGTTTTTGCATGGCCAGCAAATTTTTACAGTTTGCATGGTTTTTATATTTCTAATTCTTTTCACTCTTACAGTTTTTACATTTTTGTAATGGTTACAGTTTTTGCATTTTTTAATGGCTGAAAGGAATCCAAAGATTCCTTTTTGGTGACACCTGAAAATGACATGAAATTCAGGTTTCAGGGTCGGTCAATAAAGTTTTATTGGCACATGGCCGTGCCTGGTTGTATACAAATTATCTAGGGTTGGTTTCTCGGAACAGCTGCAGTGTTGAGTAGTCAGAGACCCTCTGGCTTGCAAAGCTGAAAAGATTTACCGTCTGGCCCTTTACAGAAAAAGTCTGTGGACCCCTGGCCTAGAGTGTGCTTTGATATAGTAAGAGCTACATTCCTGTCCACTATTATTAGCAATAGTAGTCTTTACCATGATTATAATTACTATTATTATTACTCGCTATAATAATTTTAGGAAGAGAAAGTTTTGTGAAGGAAATACAATAAGATAAATAGATAAAGAGTGATTAAGTGACTACTACAGCTAAGTGTCACAGAAGGCTTCTCAGTGGAGGTGACATTGGCGTTGAGATCTGAAGGCTAGGAAGGTTGCTCTCGTGCCAAGATCTGGAGGAGGGAGCACCAGGCAGTGGACACAGCACGTGCAAAGGCCCTGGGGCAGGACCAGGCCTGGTGTGTTGGAGGGATAGCAAGGAGGCCTGTGTGCTTGGAGCTGAGTGAGCGAGGGGGAGAGAGGGAGGAGGTGAAATTATGATTGTGGAAGGGGTTCTAAGGAGAGGGGGGCTTTGAGTTAGGCTGGGTAATCTAGGAGGGCTTCACTGAGGAGGTGACATCTCATCTGAGACCTGGCAGATGACAGAATTCATTAGAAGAGAAGGGGGAATAGCATTCCCAACAGCAGGCACAGCACATGCAAAGGTCCTGGGGCAGAACCATGTCTGGCATGTTGGAGGAACAGCCAGGAGGCCTGTGTGTCTGGGGCAGAGTGATCGAGGGGGAGAGAGGGAGGAGGGGATGGCAGGGAGGGGACGGGGCAGGTCATGTAGGGCCTTATGGGCTGTGGGGAGGACTTGGGCTTTTACCCCGAGGGAGGTGGGAGCCTGGAGGGCTGTGGGTAGAGGAGGGGTGGGGCCTGACCCAGGGGCTCACAGGTGGCCCCTGACTACTGAGGGGAGGGCAGGTTGGGGAGGGGTGAACCCAGCCAAATGGGACTGTTCTGGTCCAGACTGGACCCAGGTGGCCATGTGGAGCTAGAGAGAAGAGGACATATGCACAAGATATTTGGGAGACAGAATACACACGACCTTGCTGATGGACCAGAGTGGGGAGAGGGGTCCTTGCAGGCTCACCTACAGAATCTCCAGGGCCAAGTGCTGGATGAAACCACAGGGCCCTTCTGAGTGCAGGGTCGCATGTCAAAAAGCCGGTCATGGGTCTGGGATAATAACACTAGAAACTTTGGAAGCTCAAACAGCAAGGCCTGGCTCCCTGCTGTCTGAGCCCTGATATCTCCCTTTCTGAGCCTCTGTTTTCTCATCTGTGAAATGGGCATGATAGCCAGGCCGGAGGTGCGGGGCCGGGAACCACCTCCAACACCTTGTCACCCTGCCAGCTCCTGGGGGACACTGGTGTGGGGTCCCTCCAGGGGTGGGGAAGGGGACTCGTACAGGAGGAACTGGGACCAGCAGCAAAAAGGGAAGGGGTGCCCTGGCTGGAGCCAGAAAGAGGAACCAGGAGCAGAGGAAACAGAGCAGGGAGGAGGCGGGGAGTGTAGGAAGCGGCAGAGGACTGGGTGGAACTCTGTTGTACCGCCCCTGGGGGGCTCTCGTACTCTCCCACTCCCAGCAATTCTGAAGGCAGTGAGGGCAGGACCCAGCGACACCGCTGCACTCGAGATCCAAGGAAAAGAGCCACTTTTCTATGGCCCTAAAGGACATTCATGGGGAAACTGGGAATGCCAGCGGGACGTGATGGTGACTGATGGGATTGCATCACGCGCATCGCCTGCTCACCATTGCCCTGGCGGGGCGGGGGG
>NW_006787630.1:176588-176901 GCF_000442215.2 Lipotes vexillifer | reverse complement strand
CGCGTTCTGAGGCGCCGCCCTGGCCCGGGGGGGGGGGGGGGGGGGGGGGTCTTGGCTTTTTAGTGGGACTTAAACCCACTGAAGTATCTCGGGGGGAAAAGGTGTCAGGGCTGCAACTTTACTCGCAAACGGTTCCAATAACAATGAATACGTACGTATTAAATATAATATATAAATGTATAACAAATAAACTATAGCTATGCATTATGTAAATTACAAGTATATACACATATACTTATATATGTGTGTGTACTACATATATATATATATATATATATAGAGAGAGAGAGAGAGAGAGAGAGAGAGAGAGAGA
>NW_006787630.1:162421-176566 GCF_000442215.2 Lipotes vexillifer | reverse complement strand
TCGGTTTGGAAACAAACGCGTCTTCATTTGGCGACATATGGTAGAAATGAGGGGAGAGAGACAGAGACAGACAGACAGACAGAGAGAGAGAGAGGGAGGGAGAGGGAGAGAGAGAGGGAGAGAGAGAGCAGGGTGGGATGGGATAAAGGGCATGTGGTAAAATGTTAACATTTGCAGAAGAATCCGGTGCAACTTTTTTATAACTCTGAAAGTATTTCAAAATGAAAAGTTAAGAAAGGGAAATTAAAAACCCTCAAGGGCTTCCCTGGTGGTGCAGTGGTTAAGAATCCGCCTGCCAATGTATGGGACATGGGTTCGAGCCCGGGTCCGGGAAGATCCCACATGCCGTGGAGCAACTAAGCCTGTGCGCCACAACTACTGAGCCCGCGTGCCACAACTACCGAAGTCCATGCACCTAGAGCCCGTGCTCTGCAACAAGAGAAGCCACCGCAATGAGAAGCCCATGCACCTCAATGAAGAGTAGCCCCCGCTTGCCGCAACTAAAGAAAGCCTACGTGCAGCAACGAAGACCCAACGCAGCCAAAAATAAAATAAATAAACTTATTAAAATAAAAAAACCCTCAAATGCCATGTGAGATGCTGCGTCGGAGGCTGGAACAGAAAAGGGGTCATGGTGGGAAAACCAATGAAATCTAAATCTGGAGTTTAGTTAACAGAAATGTAATGGTACTGTTCCCACATTAATATCTCAGCTGTGATGAGCACACGGCACTTATGCAAGATGTCACCACGAGAGGAAGCTGTTTAGGAGGAGACGGGAACTCTCCGGACTATCTTTGCCAAATTTCTGTCCTTCAAAACTGATTCCAAAATAAAAAGTTTCCTGCAAACAAACCAACAACAAACAAAAAACGGCCCATAGTTCCACAATCTGAAATGCTTCAGTAAGGAGCCACATGTGTCTCAGATTTCCTTGGATTTCAGGACGGGGATACATCAAACTCAATAAATATTCCTGCAGTAGAATCTCTGACTACCACAGTCAGTGAGATAAACCCACAGCCTCGCCTCCCACTGGAAAACCTGGGGAGACGGGCTGGTCTCTGGAGCTTCTGCTATTTGGAGGTGGAAGAGGTACCGTAAGACCCCCTGTCCTCCTCGGGTGCCGGGGGGTCCACACGCACCAGCTTGCCCGAGCCCACAAGAGGAACGGCTCTTGGCTCCACATTTCACGTGGGGAAACTGAGTCCCAGATCAGTTGGGTCATGCAGCTGGTGGGTGGCCAAACTGGGACTCAAACCCGGTTCTGAGTCCAGAGCTCACGGGCTTTTTAATAATCATTCCGGGGGCTTCCCTGGTGGCGCAGTAGTTGAGAGTCCGCCTGCCGATGCGGGGGACACGTGTTTGTGCCCCAGTCCAGGAAGATCCCACATGCCGCGGAGCGGCTGGGCCCGTGAGCCATGGCCGCTGAGCCTGCGCATCCGGAGCCTGTGCTCCATAACAGGAGAGGCCACAACAGTGAGAGGCCCGTGTACCGCAAAAAAAAAAATAATAATAATAATCATTCCGGGAAGTTCCCCAGGCACTGCCTGAATTATCGTCACTAAGATTCCCACTGTTTTCCCATTCGCAGTGGAGATGTGGGGGCTCAGAGAGGTGAAGTGACTTTCCCAGGGTCACACAGCTACTGGAAAAGCAGAGGAGTAAACACAAGCCCTTGTGGATCCTTCACCTTCATCTAAGTATCAGTTCATGTGATGTTTCTACGGACGCTCGGAAGCTCGTCGGCTCCTCTGGGTGCTGCCAAGACGGCGGTGAGACCTACGGCAGGGGGCTGCACCCTTTGACCTTCCTCTGGGTTGCCCCCAAAAGTGTGGAGAACGAAGAAAGATCTCACCAAGAAACAGTTAATTTTTATTTATTTATTTATTTTTGGGTGCGTTGGGTCTTCGTTGCTGCGCGCAGGCTTTCTCTAGTTGCAGCGAGTGGGGGCTACTCTTCATTGCGGTGCGCGGGCTTCTCATTGCGGTGGCTTCTCTTGTTGCAGAGCACAGGCTCTGGGCATGCTGGCTTCAGTAGTTGTGGCTTGCAGGCTCTAGAGCGCAGGCTCAGTAGTTGTGGCACGTGGGCTCAGTAGTTGTGGCGCACGGGCTTAGTTGCTCCACGGCATGTGGGATCTTCCTGGACCAGGGCTCAAACCTGTGTCCCCTGCATTGGCAGGCGGATACTTAACAACTGCACCACCAGGGAAGTCCGCAACAGTTAATTTTGTTGAGATGCACTGATTTCTTTTTTTTTTTTTTCCTCTTCTGTTTCATTAAGGAAAAAAAAAAATATCCTGGTTGCCACCCACAGCTTGGGTTTTGTGACTCACAAATGGCTCACAACCTGAAGTCTGAAAAACTCCACCTTTGCAGCTGTGACTGTCCTGGAGCCACTGAGGAATCAGGAGTCTCTCTGCTCCCCCTCCTGATGTGGTTCAGGAAGCCCCCCACATGGGGCTGGGGGCTGCGGGGAGAGCTGTTTCCACCTGGTGCGTCCTCGCAGCCCAGACGGGAAGTGATTGCTTCCTTCTGGGAATGGGTGCGGAGGTAGAAACTCGCAGAGGCCAGGAGCTGTGCCGAGCCCCAGGCATGGCGAGACGCCGTGCAGCTCCTTCCATGGGTGACGGCAGTCCCAGCCCCGCCATCCTCCCCCAGGAAACTGGGCCACTGGGACACAGGGAGCTCATCTTCTTTGCCCAACTCTGCCTCAAAACTGGCTGCAGACCCCAGACCCATCCTGCCGCCGCCCTGGGCCTCAGTTTCCCCATCTGTCATTGGGCTTCTGTAGAGGCACGTTCACAGGGCAGTCAAGCACGTGGACTGTGGAACCAGAATTCTAGCTTCCGATTCTGGCTGTGTGACCTTGGGCAGGTTGCTTCGCCTCTCTGGGCCTCGGTTTCCCCGTCTGGAGTGGTTCCTACCTCACATAGTATGGACAGAGCTGGCTCCTTTAATTGCCTCATTCTGAGTCTTCCCCTCCTCAACGTGGTGACCACTTCCTGTCAGGGACAGACCCCCAGCCCCTTGGCCTTCCTCCAAAGGGTCAGCCACCTCCCAGAAGAAAAAAAACAAAAAAAAACTTTTGGATTCAATTCCTGTTTTTAAGGAGGGCAGATGTGGAAGCAGCCCTCAGGGCTTGGATAGGGGTGTTGAAACCACAGTCCAGCAGGCTGTGCATAGGGCCACCATCTGTGCTTGGGCATGTGGACAACCTCCACTCTCCCCTCTCCCACCCCTACCAGCAGAAGTGGCTTCCTGATTTGGGACTGGCTGTGCAGTGGTCAGTGGGGCAAGGGACTTTCCCAGCTCCAGGAAGATATGGTACCGCTCTGGGGAAAATCACCCCTGAAACAGGATTCATTCATTCATTCCTTCACTCATTTATAAATCATGCATCGGGTATCTGCTCTACGTCAGGTCACCGTACTCCTGAAATAGATGCTGGGGACACAGGAGTGAATAAGATGGACATGGTCCTCACCTCTGTGTTGCTTGCTGTGTAACTGGAGAGGCAGACAATAAACAAGGAAACAAGAAAACACCTGAGAGAGCGTCAGCGAGTGAGTGGTATGAAGAAAAATCAGGCGAGAGAGAAAGATGCGGCTGACTTTGAAGCCCGGGAAATCAGGGAAGACTTCTCTGAGGAAGTGACACTTGAGCTGAGACCTGCCTTGAGTGAAAGGAGTGAGAGCACCAGCCATGCAAAGGCTTGGGGGATGCTGAGAGCCCTTGGCAGGGAGAATGGCAAGTGCAAAGGTCCAGAGGTGTGGTTAAAGAAAACCTGAGATGTGCAAGAAAGTATCACTAACACTGCCAAACCCCTAGCCCAACAGGTCAAGAAAAATGGAGCAAAGACAAAGAATGAAAAAGGAGACATGACTACAAATCCCACAGACATGAAAGGATGACAAGGGACTGTTATAAACAACCTTATGCCTGTACATTTGACAACTTTGAAGAAATGGACAAATTCTTTGGAAGATACCAATAACCAAAGCTCACTCGAGAAGAAATAGCCTAAATAGCCCTATTTATTAAAAAATAGTAAATAACATATATATACTAGCCTAGCTATTACAGAAAGTGAATAGAGATAGCTATGAAATTAAATTCTTAATTAAAACCTTCCAGGCTCAGACAGCTTCACTGGGGTCCCATGCCCCCACCCTCTCCTCTCTCTCTACCCCTCAGGGCTGCCCCTTGCCACTGAGCAAGAGAAGAGAGAGGACGGCCATCCAGATGACCAGGCTCTTTGCCCCAGGACAAGCAGATGGGACTTTGGAACACTTCCCCCGCCCTCGCTCAGGGCTCAGGCAGTCCCAGGAGACCCTCCAAGGCTGGCATCCCTGGGCTTAGGCCAGCAGGGTCATACACAGGGCAAGGTGGCTGGGGGAGTGGACACACGTGGACAAGAAGACATCAGGTCTCAGAGGCTTCCAATCCACCACACCCAAGTCACCCCCACTCCCTCACCCTGTTCTATTTTCCTCCTGTTCTTCGTGCTTCCGGAAATTATTTTACCTGCTTATTAGTTTTGGGGTTTAACATCTGTCTCCCCCACCGGAAGCTGAGGTCCCCAGACTAAGGGACACGCTCCATCTCCTCTGCCGCTGTGCCCCCACGAATTACTCAGTACGTCTTGAATGAATGAACCGATCAATCAATCAATCAGAGGCACGTGACAATGCTCTCTCTGCCCACACGACTCGTGCCGATAAACCACCAGAACAGACCCAGCGCTCCAGAGGGACAGGAGGGTCTCCGAGGGTGAGGCTAGAGCTCCCCGGGCTGTGCGGCTCATTCCCTTCCCGTGACGCGGAGCCGGTGGAGCGGGCCGGGCCTGCCCGACAGAAGCCAGGCCGCCGGGCCAAACCACCTCTGCTCCTGCAGATGCCCAGGAGATGGCCGGGCCGCGGGACGGGCCCACAGCTCACCCCGTGGGACTAGGAACCGGACGTCAGTCGACTCATCCTGCAAGTGGGCTCCCAGGCTGTCCCGCCCGGGGCGGCCGCGGACTCACCCAGCAGCAGCAGCTTCAGCTCCCCTCGGTCCCGCTTCTTCTGCTCCAGGAGGATCTTGTTGATTTCCTGGTCGATCCGGGCCGCCGACTTCTCGTCCTCGGTCAGGCACCAGGGGAAGCAGCGCCAGGTCAGCGAGCGGGCCATGGTGGGGCCTCAGCGGGCGCCAGGCGGCATCGCCCCCGCCCCCGCCCCCTCCCGCCGGGAGGCCCCCCGGCTGGCCGCTGCGGGGTGGGCTTCTGACAGCCGGCGGCAAGAGTCTCCCTCGTCGTGGGGGTCGCCCCCCAGGGACCCCCGGCTTCCCGGCCTTGGGCACCCCGCGGCCCAGCTCGGCGAGGCCTCCGCGTCGGGTCGGGGGTGGAGACGGAGAGGAGATGCCGGCCTAGGGCGCCCCGCCCTCCCCCAGACCTGCCCGGCCCGGCCCGACAGGTTGACGGCAGTAGAGCGAGAGGTGAGGCGGGCGCCCCGGGGGAGGCGGGGCGGGGAGGAAAGGCCCGGCGTCTGCAGTCTGGGTCTGCGCTGCGCCTCCTTCCTCATTCTGGAGAAGGGGTGGACCCTGTCCTCCTGGGCCTCTGACGCCCGGCCCCGGCCCATCCACCTCTCCCCCTCCTCCGGGCCAGTTGGAAGCAGTCATCAGAATACCCCACAAGATCTTTCTTAAAAGAACAGCCAGGGCCCGGCGTCACTTACTGTTCTAAGTGCTTTTGTGTTTGTGGGGGGCGGGGGTTGTTCATGCGGACAGCACCCCAAGTTCCTTGCCATTCCCGCTGCACAGATGGGGACATAGAGGCACAGCCAGGCAGTGACAACCCCCGGGGAGCCTCTCCCACCCGTGGGGCCTCAGTCTCAACTGCAGAGCTGGCAGCTTTGGGACTTTGGAACCGGGCCATTCGTTCTTCTTGCAGACATTTATGCGGCGCCTACTGTGTGCCAGGCATTCTACGCACAGCAGGGACCCAAATGACAAAAAACCCGATCTCCCTGCCTTACGCTCTAGACAGACAGATAAAGAAATACCTTAAATATATGTATATCTAAGCCTATCAGATGGCCATAAATTGTGAGAGGAAAATAAAGCTGGGAAGGGGGATGGGAGATTGGGGGGGAGGCCTCATGTGTGGCTTGAAACAGGGGGTCAAGGAAGGTCACTCTGAGAAGACAGGCATTTGGGAGAAGTCGGACAGGCAGCCTGGACATACGGGGACCTTGGGAGTCAAGCCCGCGTCCCAGCAAGGCCATGAGGCCCGCGTTCGCTGACGACTCAGCCCTCAGGACCTTAGAAGCAGGAGGGGACACAGGGGTGGCTGTGTAGCTGCGTCCCCACAGAATGTCTCCAATCCAGCAGCTCTTTGCTGTGTTCGGGGACAGAATGCTCTTTGAGAGGTTCTAGAAAGCTCTAGAAAGTTCCCAAACACCCCTCCCCCCAGAGATACACAGAATCCGGGAGATCCCGGGCCCCTCCCACAGGCACTGGTGAGGCTCAGAGAGGGTGCGTGCTGTGCCTGAGGTCACACAGCCGCAACTGTCTGCCTGTGCCACGCCCCAGCCGGCACCAATGTGGTTTTCTTCGCTGTTGATTCATAACGACCAGCAGATGGGAAGTTTGATAGGGGCCCCGTTGGGTCACTGGGTCCTGGCCAGGCACTGCCCTGCCCAACCCCGTTCCCACCCCCGACCGGATGGCCATGAGGAGGGGGTGCTCCCCGGAGCCTGAGGCCTGGGTCACTTCCCACTACCGGGGAAGGCGAAGAAAAGCAGAAATAATAATCTGGGCCACACAGAAGCAGAACGGAGGTAACCAGCTTGGCAAAACCCAGAGGCCAGGATGAGTCACAGACTGGAGAGTGGATGGCGGGGCAAGGCCAGGAGCACCTGGGGCCACCCCCCTGTTTCCCAAAGGACACCAGGCCCCTAACCCATCACACAGGGCCAGGGCGGCATCCCACTGACCTCAGAAAAATAAAAACAGGCGCCTTGATTCCCCCTCCTCCAGGGCCCATACTCTGTGAATTTCTTCAGCCTCACAACAAATCTCCCCACTTCCCCAAACAGGCGAGGAGCTGCTTCCTGTCCAGATGAGGTGCCATCCTGGCGGGACACCCGTCACCTATTAGTCCATTCGGGAATAACAGGGTGAGCTGTGTGTGTGTTTAAAAATACACACACACGGGGCTTCCCTGGTGGCGCAGTGGTTAAGAGTCCGCCTGCCAATGCAGGGGATACGGGTTCGTGCCCCGGTCCGGGAAGATCCCACATGCCGCGGAGCGGCTGGGCCCGTGAGCCATGGCGAGCCTGCGCGTCCGGAGCCTGTGCTCCGCAATGGGAGAGGCCACAACAGTGAGAGGCCCGTGTACTGCAAAAAAAAAAAACAAAACACACACACGGACTTCCCCGATGGTCCAGTGGGTAAGACTCCACGCTCCCCATGCAGGGGGCCCAGGTTCCATCCGTGACTGGGGAACTAGATCCTGCATGCCGCAACTAAGAGCCGGCGCAGCAAATAAATAAATAAGTAAATTTTAAAAATATATATTAAAAAAAAATACACACACAGACTTCTCTTGCAGTCCAGTGGTTAAGACTCCGCCCTTCCACTGCAGAGGGCGTGGGTTCCATGCCTGGTCAGGGAACTAAAAATTAAAACAAACAAACACACACACACACACACACACACACACACACACAGAGAAAACACAGAAAACATGAACATATAACCTAATAATTTCCTGTGAAACTGATACCCACGTGATCCCCACCCAGGCCAAGATTCAGGGTATCGTCAGCCCCAAGAGGGTTCCCAGATCCCCGTTCCAAAAAGACCCCCTTCCTCCTGCTGGGCAGTCAGTACTGCACCAACTGCTATGGTACTTCTGTGTTTGGGGGGTATTTTTGGTAACAAGATTTATTTTGCTTTTTGTTTTTTCAATTTACGTGGCTTGGTAGGTGCTTTCTTTGGTGTACGGTTTTGTGTTTTAACAAATGTACACAGTCATGTAAATTATGGCTAAAACCGTTGACAGAATATGGTTCTGTCACCTGAAGAACCCCCTCCAGGTACTTCTTTATAGCCAGACCCTCACCTGAGCCCTCACCCCTGGAAACCATCGATCTGCTCTTTTTTTATTTTTTATTTTTTTGCGGTACGCGGGCCTCTCACTGTTGTGGCCTCTCCCGTTGTGGAGCACAGGCTCCGGACGTGCAGGCCCAGTGGCCATGGCTCACGGGCTCAGCCGCTCCGCGGCATGTGGGATCCTCCCAGACCGGGGCACGAACCCGCGTCCCCTGCATGGGCAGGTGGACTCTCAACCACTGCGCCACCAGGGAAGCCCGATCTGGTCTTTGTTGCTATGGTTTTTTGAATCTTTTTGAGACTGTCATGTACATGGAATCATACACTCACTGTGTAATTTTTGAGACTGGCTTCTTTCACTTAGCATCTGAGATTTGTCTATGCAGTGGGGCATGTCAGGAGCCCTCTCCTTTGGACTCTTGGGTAGTTTTCTGTTGTGTGGGTTCATCACCCTTTATCTGTTCACCCATAGAGGGCCATTTGGGTTGCTCCCAGTTTGGGGGTGATCACGAATAGTGCTGCTGTAAACATGCACTATAATCATCATCAGTGCTCGTTTCTCTAGGATATTTCTAGAAGTGGGATGGTTGGGTCATAAGGTAATTGTACGTATAACTTTGTAAGAAACGGCTGGATGCTTTTCTGGTGTGGCTTTCCCATTTTGCACGCCCATCAGAAATGCCTGAGGGGGGCTTCCCTGGTGGCGCACTGGTTAAGAATCTGCCTGCCAATGCAGGGGACAAGGGTTCGAGCCCTGGTCCCGGAAGATCCCACGTGTCGAGGAGCAGCTAAGCCCGTGCGCCACAACTACTGAGCCTGCGCTCTAGAGCCCGTGAGCCATAACTACTGAACCCGCGTGCCACAACTACTGAAGCCTGTGCATGTAGAGCCCATGCTCCACAACAAGAGAAGCCATCACAATGAGAAGCCCGCGCACCGCATCGAAGAGTAGCCCCGGCTCACCACAACTAGAGAAAGCCCGCATGCAGCAACGAAGACCCAATGCAGCCAAAATTAAATAAATTTATTTTTAAAAAAATACCCAACTGTGGAACTGCTGGGTTACAAGGTATTTCCGAGATATTAACTCTCTTTTGCCAAAGTGCGTGTACCAATTTACAACCCCACTAGCTCTGGTAGGTTTCTTTTGTTTGTTTTTTAAATTTTTGCCAGTGCCACCGGGCTTGCAGAATCTTCTTTCCCCGATCAGGGATCGAACCCGTGCCCCCTGCAGTGGAAGCCCGGATTCTTAACCACTGGACGACCAGGAAATTCTCTCTGGTGAGTTTTTTATGGACCTAAATTTATCCCATCCAAAGTCTCTCCTTTATTCAGAAACGACGATCTCCTTGCTGTTCCTTTGGTATGAGAAATGCCCTTTCTGTTTAATGAGGAATAGGATGTTTACATGGTTTTACAGTACCTCACAGTCCTCAGCTGATGGGAGGCCACAGCTGGGTCATTCCCTGGCCACTGCCCTTGGCCATACCCAAGGTCATGCCCCCGCCCCCACCAGGGCTGGCCCAAGGCTGGGGTACAAATGTCCATCCCCTCCCTTTATTAACTGATGAATCACGGATTTGATTCCACTTCTGCGAGTATATCCATACCGAAAGCAGGGTCTCCAGAGGGTCTTTCCCACCCAAGTTCACAAAAGCATGATTCACCGCAGCCAAAAGGAGGAAACACCCAGGATCCCCTCGCCGGCTACCTGGGCCGGCTTGGTGGGCGGGGGACTCGGGCTCGGAAGGTTTTCTGTCTTGAAAGCCTCCTGGTTTTGTAACAAGGGCCCTGCGTTTTCACTTTGCACCGGGTCGCGGCTGGTGCCCAGGCTCAGGGGCGCCGCCTACCGTCAGGGCAAGGGCCAGGACGCTCTGTGCCTCGGTTTCCCTGTTGGAACCGGGATGCCGAGAGGACCTCCGGAGCGGATGCGCGTTCGCGCGGACGGGCGCGGAAAACAGGCGAGCGGCACCTGCCGGCCTCGGGGGACATGACGGCCAGGCGCGCCGGCAGCATCCGCGGGCTCCCTCCCTGCACCCATCTCCCGAATCCCACTCCCTCCTCCGCCTCCACTTGGGACCACTCCATCATCTCACACCTGGTCCAGCTGAGTCCCCTCCATCCGGGTCCCTGGTTCCGCCCTCACCCCCACAGTCTGTCCTCCCGGAAGCGGCCACCAGAGGGCGCCTGTGAGCACTGAGTCAGGCCCTGTCCCGCCCCGGCGCACAGTCCTCCAGGGTCCCACCTTCCTGAGGGTAAAAGCCCGTCCTCCCCGCGGCCCACAAGGATCTGCACGACCTGCCCCGTCCCCTCCCTGCCCTCCCCTCCTCCCTCTCTCTGCCTCACTCACTCTGCTCCAGACACACGGGCCTCCTTGCTGTTCCTCCAGTGAACCAGGGCTGGTCCTGCCCCAGGGCCTTTGCATGTGCTCTGCCCTCCGCCTGGCAATCCCCTCCCTCAGACCACAGCATGGCCCCTTTTCACGTCTTCCAGCATCCTATTCATACGCCTTCTCCGAAAGGGCTTTCCTGAACAGCCTGACTTTAATGGCCACTATCGCTGCCCATGACGCTTCCCTGCTGTTTTTCTTCCTAGATTGAGTCATCGTGATAAGTGCTGTCTCCCTGTATATGCAGTGCCTAGGACAGTGCCTGGCACACACGGGGCCTTCAGGGCATTTCCATCCCGCTGATGAATGAGTAAATAAAACTGGAGGGGGATATGGAGAAATGCGACCCTGGCGTACAGCTGGTGGGAACGAGAAATGGGGCAGCCGCCGTGGAAACAGCCTGGCGGTTCCTCAAATGGTTAAACGTGGAATCGCCATTTGACCCAGCAATTCCACTTCTGGGTTTATAGCCAGTAGAATGGAAAGCAGAGTCTCAAAGGGATACTTGCACACCTGTGTTCACAGCAGCGTGATTCACGACAGTGAAAAGGGGGAAACAACCCAAGTGACCATCAACAGATGGATAAACAAAGGTGGTCCATCCACGCAGTGGAATGATTCAGCCTTAAAAAGGAAAGAGATCCTGACACCTGCTACACCATGGATGTACCTGAAGGACATGATGCTCAGTGAGAAGTCAGACACAGAAGGACAAATACTGTGTGATTCCACTCACATGGAGTCCCTGGAGGAGTGAAATCCATAGAAAATAGGATGGTGGGGGCCAGGGGCTGGGGGAAGGGGTGGGGAGTTATTGATTAACGGGTACGGAGTTTCTGTTTGAGGTGATGAAAAGGTTTTGGAGACAATTACTGCTGATGGTTGCACAACATTGCGAACGAAACTAATGTCACCTAACTGTGCATTTAAAAATGGTGAAGCTGGTAAGTTGTATGTGTACTTACCACAATGTAAAAAAAATTTTTTTTAAGGAAAAAAGGACTGAGAGACGGCAGGGAGATCACTGGTCCAACATCTTGGTTTGCAGAAAGAAATGGGGCTGGGGGAGGGGCGCGTCTTCCCAAGAGGATCCGCGACAGTGAGTGGCCAGTTGGGCCCAGAACCCAGGCCCCATCTCTGTCCCCTGCCCCCCACGAGGACGAGTTCCTCTTGCAGGATGATCCAGCCCACAGCGCGGCACATCGACCTGATGTCAGGGGCCCTGGGGCCGCAGTCCCAGCTCAGGGAAGGAGGTACACCCCAGGCGGCCGAGCTGCGGCTCCCGTGACCTCAGACCCCATCCTGAAGGTGCCAGGGCCCCGCAGGCCACACAGGAGTCAGGTGACACGCCGGGGGCCTCAGGGCCCCCTGCTGCCCCCCACCCCCAGCCAGTAACAGGAAATAAGCCACAGGGGACCGAGTGTTTAGGAACAAAATTTATTCCAATTTAAAACAGAATTCATTTCAGGAGAAAGGTATGAAAAGTCTATTTCCATCACGTATCTCTGGATTAAGGGGTCAGGGCCCCGACACGCTGCCTGAACATGGACAGCTCCGGCCACAGGAGACTGGCACTGAGCCGACGGCGCCCGCCCCTCAGCCCGCACGGACAATACATGCATTTCAAATGACAAAAGGTTTAAAAACAGCATTTTTATATAATATTCTTTTTTAAATAGATTAAGGTTTAAATTGTCTGAAATCAGGACTGTTTAATATACAAGTACAAGCGGGTGAGGTCACACCCGCCGGCCGGCCAGCACGGCCCCTCACACCACTGGGGCGTTGGCACTCGGAGGGCAGTTCTGCTGGGTGATGCGACACAGCAGTGGGGGGAGGCTGGCACTCGGGCAAGCGCCTCGGAGGCGAGCAGGCCAGGCGGGGAGGTTGGGCACAGCAGCCGGGCTTGCCCCGGGATCTTGGCACTCCGGCCCCTCCGGAAGTTAACACTCTGGATGCGCCCCCCACCGCCTCCCCCTCGAGGGCCTGCTCTGGCTCCCTGTGCATTGTGGGCCCCTGGGAGCCCACCGCCAGTGGCACCACCGTCCCCGGCCGCACGTCAGGGCTATGGCACAAACCCCCGCAAGTGGACGCACGGCACCAGAGAGGGCCCTCTGGGTGGAGATGCCAGAGGAGAACAGGCCGAGAAGCCTGCCCCCCACCCTGGGCCCTGCGTATCAGGCGCAGGAGGGAGGTGGGAGGCCCACGGACGGGGACAGGGCTGGTGCGGGGCTGGTCTGACGTGTGCGCTGTTTCTCTGCACTCCCTGGTCAAGGGCCGCCCTGAGCGCTCACTCGCAGGGCCCAGGTGCATGGGACAGGTGCGGGGCGCCACCAGCGGGCCACTCCCGTCACATTGGTGCAAGAAACCAACCACACAAAACCAACCACTGCAGTGCTCGGCCCACGCCACATGAGACGGCCACTCCGTCCCCCCAGAAACCGGCCCTCAGGCCCTCGGGGAGGCCCCCTCAGTGCGTGGCCGTGGCCAGGCTTAAGGCCCACCTCCAGCTGCCACAAGCCCCGACAGCTCGGCTCCGGGCAGAGTGCAGGGCGGTGGGCACCTCCCAGCCACCCGCAGCCCCGCCAGGGCGACCCTCCCTGCGTCTCTGCCTCTCGGGGACAGACCTGAGAAAATTCTGAAAGAAGTCCCTACCCCACCCTCACTGCTTCCAAACTGGGTCCAAAATGGAACAAAACAAACAGTGGCTCCCAGTCCAAGCGGGCTTCCTCGGGGTTGGGGACTGGGCCCAGAGCCCAGGAGCGCTCCCAGCGGAAGACCCGGAGAACCCCGATGCCCTGGGCCCCCGTGGCAGGCAGGGCTGTGAGACAGGGCCCCAGGGGCTCCGTTTTGTTTTCCTCAAAAAAAAAGAAAAAATGGTTAGGCACTTCCCAGGGCGGGCAGCGGGGGGCGCCACCCACCCCCACGTCTTGGAGTCCGGGGCAGAAACCCGGCAACAGTGGTGAGGGCGTCAATAACTTAAACAAGGAAGAAAGAGAAGTCCCAGCCTCTGCGTCTCCACGCCTTCCGAGATCAGAAGAAAGCAGGCCAACAGCCGTCCCCGGAGGCCACGTCTCGCACCGCTGGGGCCAGGTCCCCTCTCTGCCCATCTTCTGTGGGTTCTCTTTTTTTTTCTTTTTCCTTTTTTGTTTTTTTTTTTTTTTTAGAAAAAAGCAAGCCACGAGTCAAGGCCAGAAAAAGGCGGCCTCTGCCACTGACAAAGATGAGAAGGTGCACGAGGTGTGTAGGAAGAAAGACGTACATCCCCTGATAACTGTGAAATAAAAACCATTTGTTTAAAAATATGAAAAAACCCCGACTCCTGGGGCAGACTGGCGACCAGCAGGCGGCTGGCGGGAGTCCGTGTGGTCACACCAGGTTGTACTCCTTCAGGTTGAGCTGCAGGATGGTGTCCTTGACAGCGGCGAAGACGAAGCGGATGTTCTCCGTGTCGGTGGCGCACGTGAAGTGGGAATAGATGATCTTGTCGCTGTCGGGGTTCAGGTCCACAAACATCTTCAGGATGAACTCCCGGGCGGCCTGCGCGTCCCGCTGCGGGCCTGGCGGAGGCGGGGGAGGGGCGGGATGAGCTGAGGGAGCCGCGCAGCCCCCCTGCCCAGCAGCCCCTCACGCAGGCCCACCTGCCAGGCAGACCCACCTCCC
>NW_006787630.1:155959-161669 GCF_000442215.2 Lipotes vexillifer | reverse complement strand
GCGGGCCTCTCACTGTTGTGGCCTCTCCCGTTGCGGAGCACAGGCTCCAGACGCGCAGGCTCAGCGGCCATGGCTCACGGGCCCAGCCGCTCCGTGGCATGTGGGATCCTCCCGGACCGGGCCACGAACCCGTGTCCCCTGCATTGGCAGGCGGACTCTCAACCACTGCGCCACCAGGGAAGCTCCCCGCCCCCCATTTCTGACACTGGCATCTCAGAGCCTGCTTCCTCCCTACCACACCCCACTCCCAGATTGTTGTCAGCTCTGAGCTGGTTTCTAGTGTCACATTCACCCTAGTGGGGCTTTGGCGCGGGGCCGGAGACGGTCCCCTGAAGTTAGAGCCCCCTACCAGGTGGGCTGCTCCTTGGAAGAGCCCATCTTCCCAGCTTGGTCCCTCTGCTGGCCCCTCCCTGCTGCCTCCATGGCCTCTTCAGGGTCATTCTGATCCACCCCTCACCCAAGGTGAAGTGGGCACTGAGGCTGGGGGGCAGAGGGCGGGGCTGTTGTGCTCAGGATGCCAAGGCTGCAGTCACAAGGGAGCATGGGACTCCTGGCCAGGGCAGCCAGGCCCAAGCCAGGGATGGAGGGCCCTGGGTTCGGCACACCTCTCTGGATCTGGGAGGCTCAGGTGGGTCATGTTTGGGCTGGGTGGCTTTGCAGGTGGAACTTCCACTAGAAGGCTGGGTAGTAAGAATGCAGTGGGCCTGGAAACTACGAGGAACCAGTCTGAGTCCATGCTCTGTTCCTGCTTGCTGTGTGGTGCTGGATAAATCTCTCCTTTCTCAGGGCTCCATGGTAAAATGGATTGTTGGGCTCCACCTGTGACTCTTGGAAAAAGCTTGTATTGTAAAACTTGAGTGCGGGATGAGTGTAGTTTGGACCAGTAATTTCACTGGCCTGGTAGGATTTTACAATTTGAAAGTGAAAAAAATGACTTTGGAATTCAAATTACAAGATGTCTGCCTGGAGGAGGCATCCCAATGTAATACATTTCCACAAATACTCCCCAGCCAGGGATGGAAGGGCATACCTCCTTGGGAAGACAGAATATTGAGTGGGGAAGGTGAGAAATTTTTATATTTATTCTAAGGGTGTGTGAGTTTTTAAAAAATGGTTGAGGAACACCAGACTACCTATATGATTTCTAAGGAGGCCTCCAGCCCTTACATGCTGCAAACATTTATTGAGCATCTACTATGTGCGAGGCTTGGGAGTTCAGAGATGCAAGAGTCTTTGAGGTTAGTGGACTGGCCAGACCTGGAAAGGCCTTGGAGTCCAGGTGTAGGAAAGGGAGTTTGTCTTCCATTGACAGGAAAAAAAGGTAGGGGTGGATTTTTAGGCACCCCTAAGAAAGCTAGGCTCAGAGCTGCCCCCCAAAGATTATAGAAACCTCCAGACTGAGATTGCCCAAGATTTATCCCCTTGCCATAGTGACATGGAAAATGAAGCTTGGGAGAGGAGCCCAGGCCAGGGGAACCAAGTCTGACCTGCAGTGCCCTAGCAAGGATGCCACATAATATGGACAGATTTGGGGGACTCAAAAGCAGGTGGGGCTTTTCAGGACCTCCCGGCTCCTCAGGCAGCACCTCCAGGAGACGCCGGGGAGGGAGTGGCGGAGCCCCAACCGCCCCCCAGGGAGCACCCCCAGCGGTCTCCGCGTCGGGGCGTGGGGATGGCAGGAGGGGTCCGGCTCACCCCGTATCCCCTGCGCCTCGCTCCTCCCCGTGCCCGGGCCCTGGGCAGGTGGGGACAGGCTGCCAGGTGGTGACCGCAGGGTGCCCCCTCCCACAGACGACGCTCCCCCGGGGGACACGAAGCTCTCTCCACCATCCAGGGCCCTGCGAGGCGCCCGCCAAGCTCCGGCCACGCTAACTGCACCGCGGCCTCCGCGCGGCCTGGGCAACACCGCCCTCGTGTCACTCCCGAGTCGCCAACGAGGCCCCCGAGACCCAGAGCGGGTGAGGGAGGCTCTGGCGGCGCGAGGGCCAGGCCGCTGGGGTGGCTCACCGTCGAACTCGGGGAAGTAATCCACCAGGTGCGAGTGGAGGATCTTGTCCTCCAGCAGGTCCTTCTTGTTGAGGAAGAGGATGACGGACGAGTTCTGGAACCAGGGGTAGGTGACGATGGTCCGGAACAGCGCCTTGCTCTCCTCCATGCGGTTCTGAGGGGCGGGCGGCAGGTTGGCGGCAGGCCCCCCGAAAGGGCCTGTGGGCACCCCCTCCCTGGGCCCGGCGAGGGCCTCACCTCGTTGTCCGACTCCACCAGCACCTGGTCGTACTCGCTGAGGGCCACGAGGAACATGATGGACGTCACGTTCTCAAAGCAGTGGATCCACTTCCTCCGCTCGGACCTCTGGCCCCCCACGTCCACCATCCTGCAGGGCGGGGTGCGCAGGCTCAGCGCGGGGCTGCAGATGACAATGCCCACCCCCAGCACAGCCGCCTCTGCCAGAGCCACAAGCGACCCCTGAGGCATCAGACCAACGAGAGTCCCCGATGACATCAGAGCCACAAGGGCCCCCTCAGTCACCTGTCAGAGCCAGCAAAGCCGCAATACCATTAAGCCAGGAGAACACAGCACAAGCAGGGGAGGGGGGACCCCCGAGACAGCCAGGTGCCTGCTTGCCGAGGGAGGGGCCCTGGCCTACGGGGGGCGCTGTGGAGCGTGTGAGGCACACACCCCAGGGGGGCTGAGCCGGACGACCTCGGACGTCCCACGTCTGGAAACCCGTCTCCCCTTGTTGGACACCACACGGCATCACCTATGAAATGCTGGAACCCACCCCAGCCACAGCGAGAGCAGGCTGCTTGTCCAGCGGGAGATGTAGGCACACAGATGCTGACACCAGGCGGGGCGGGGACACGCTAGGGACGGCGCCCTGACCATCACGACTGGTGACAGGTCCCTGCTTTCTACTTGTGAGTTTCTTAAGTTTTCTATGACAAGGAAGCCCTCTACTTTTTTTTTTTTCGGTACGCGGGCCTCTCACTGTTGTGGCCTCTCCCGTTGCGGAGCACAGGCTCCGGACGCGCAGGCTCAGCGGCCACGGCTCACGGGCCCAGCCGCTCCGCGGCATGTGGGATCTTCCCGGACCGGGGCACGAACCCGTGTCCCCTGCATCGGCAGGCGGACTCTCAACCACTGCGCCACCAGGGAAGCCCTAAAGCCCTCTACTTTTGAAGACGACGGCGAGAAAGAACAGCAGCCCGAGAAGGGTCCCCAGGCCAGGCCCATCCACAGCTGCTGGACAGTAGGGCAGCAGAGGCCAATTGGCCTGGTGGGGGTTTCTCAGAGGAGGTTCTAGCAAGCACAGGCAGATGGCGGATGTGCCAGGGTGACCGAGGGGATGGGAGGGGGGTGAGTGGACACCAGGCCCACACGGGCCGCCGCTGCCAGTCCGGGGAGCGCCATCGGGCCGACGGCGTCAGGGGCCACAGCCTTTCTGGAGCCGAGTCTCCCCAGTACAGCCAGGCGGGAACCTGGGCCTCCAGGGTCGGGGCAGCGGGGGGGGGGGGGGGGGGGGGTCAGGTCTCTGCAGGAGGTCCCGTGTGGGACCAGGCTCGGGCCTCACACGTCAGGCCAATCGCACTGTCACTGGATGCTGTGTGAGCTCCGATCAAGATGGGGGCACAAGCTCCATGCCCGGGCCCCCGGCCTTCCCTCTGTAAGCCCTCGACTAGACAAGGCGGGAGGTGGGCAAGGGGTGGGCTGGCCAAGGGACAGTGGTGGCAGAGGTGCAGGGCCACTCTGCAGTTAGGACAGCAGCAGAGCGCACACACAGGCTTGGGGGAGGGGTGGGAAAGGAGGGGGAGAGGCATTCTAGACAGAGGGCACAGTAGCTGTGGAGGCCAAGGTGAGGCCATGTGAGGGGACCCTGGGACGTGGGGTCGGGAGGAAGGCCAGTGATAGCCCCGGCCTGTGGCCCACAGGCCTCTGAGGTCCCGGACCCCATCGAGAATCTGACCAAAAAAGGAAACCAAAATGCTGAACTCTCACCAGAAAATGTACCATCAGGCATGTGCAGTGTGATGCCTACAACTCCTGAGGGTCCAAGGGCACCCCGGGGGCTCTGACAGGTGAGAAAGGATGGGGGGCCAGCTGGGGGCACCCAGACTCTCCCCCTCTCCCAGAAGCTTCTGCCTGAGAAGTGCGGGTCCCTGGGGGCAGAGGTGGGTCTCGGGTCTTGGGCCAGAGGGCACCTCAAGGCAAACCCAACAGACTCCCTGAATGCCCCCGGGGCTGGCGCTTCAAGGCAACAGGGCAGGACCTCCACCCGCAGCGCTGTCTCTGGGGCCCCTGGGGTGGGCTCGCCCAGCAGAAGGGACCCCATGCAGTGGCGGGGAGGGAAGGCTCGCAGCCAGAGCAGGAACCCCACCCCGGAGCCTGGGCCTCAGAGCCCTGGGCAATCCGTGTCCCCCAAAGTCAGTCCCCCTGGAACCTGGGGACACAGCCTGATCTGGAAGCAGGGTCCCTGCAGATGGCACTAGTTCAGACAGGGTCACTCCGGAGCAGGAGCCCTGGATCCAGTGATCGGTGGTGTCACCGTAAGAAGGAAACATGGGCACAGACCCAGGGAGGGGCCACGTGATGATGGACGCAGAGATGGAGTGAGGCTTTTTCAAGCCAAGGGACGCCGCGGGCTGCCAGCACCCCCAGAGCTGGGAGGGACGGGACAGCTTCCCCTCACGCCCTCAGGAGGACCCAGCCCTGCCGATACCTTGACCTCAGAGTTAGGGGAGGATACATTTCTGTGATTTTATGCTGCCCATCTGTGGTCATTTGTTACAGCTGCCCCGGGAGACACACTTGGCCTTGCCACCTGGCAGCTCTGGACAAGCTGTGACCTCGCAGGGTGGCGGGGCCCATCCTTGGGGATGGCCCTGAGTTCACTCTGGACGCATGGCCTTTGGAACTGGGCCGCAGAGGGGTCTGGAGCCACCTTCCCCTGGGGCCCTCAGGCTCCTCCACTGCCCGCCTGGAGCACCCCTGCTCTGGCCTGGACTCCAGACCACCCGCCTGCCCGCCGGCACGCACGCGCTGGCACCCTCCCCCCTTCTGGGGCCCACGCAGAGCCCGCACCAGGAGGCCGTTGCCCCCGGGCCGCCTCCATTCAGCCCTGCCAGCGCCACCAGGGCCTGGCTCACTCGGAAACCTGGTGACAGCCACGGACAAGGACCCTCTCTCGCTGCCCCACACCGGGGACTTGGGGCCGGGGCCGGGGGCACAGGTACCTGAAGATGATGTTCTCCAGGTCGAAGGGGTACTCGATGATGCCAGTGGTGGGCACGCGCACTCGCAGCACGTCCTGCTGGGTGGGCAGGTAGCCCGAGGTGGCGATGCGGTCCACGTCAGTCAGGTAGCTGCAACACAGCAGGCAGGGCGGCTCAGGCCAGCCCACGAGGGGCCTCCCGGCCATCCCGGTCTCCTGAGCACTGGGAGGGGCCCAAGCAGCCCGAGTACTCGGGAGGAGAACGCGCAGGGGCGAAACGCGGCCGCAGGGAGCGCCTGGGACGGACCCCGCCCCGGCTCTGAGGGACGGCTGTCCGGGGATGGGGATGGCGCCGGGCGTCCCAAGAGAGGCTGTGCGCTGGAGGGGTGGCTTTTCACAAGCAAGCTTTCACTTTGGAATAGTTTGAGAGACACAGAAAAGGGGCAGAGAGACAATGGAAAGTCCCTGCAGACACCCGCCTCCCTCTAGGGAAACCGACCC
>NW_006787630.1:147535-155914 GCF_000442215.2 Lipotes vexillifer | reverse complement strand
CCCTGTGGGGAAACCGCCCCGTCACGGCTAATGAGGCCGCGCAGACCCTCCTCCGCCCAGGCCCGGCCCGGCCCCACTCACTACTTGGCGGAGTCCGAGAGCTGGTACTCCCGCCGGCGGTCGTAGCACTCCTGGATGCCGGGGTCGTTCCACAGGGTCTTGATGGCACTCACGTACCGGTGCTCGAAGGTGGTGACCTTCTCCACGTCCACCTCCCGGATCAGGAGCGCGTTGGCCTGTGCGGGGAGGGGCAGGCCGGGACACTCAGCGCCAGCACCCGGCAACCGACTCGGAACCATTGACTCCCGTTTCCCATGAACATGCGTCAGGATGACGCAAGGGCGACCGGAAGCGATCGCCCCTCAGTGCCAGGCCCCCAAAGGAAAATGCAGATGGAGGCAGCTCCCGGGAGCAGGGCCCACCCGGCCGCCACACACCTCGGTGCCGGGGCACCCAAACAGGACAGAGGAACAAACACCACTGGCTGCCCCTGTGTTCCCATGCTGCAGGTGAGGAAACCGAGGCACAGAGAGCTGCTGTGACCTAAGAAGAACCTGCCCCCCGATTCCAAGCACACAGCTCCTGAAATCCTCGGGATCTCTGAAGGCATAGGTCCTCTCGTGTGCAGCCTGCGATGGGGTCTGGGGACCAGAGCAACCCACCAGGAAGGGGAGGCTGAGCTAATCACAACAGTCCAGTGGTCCAATGACTCATGCCCCTGGGATGGAGCCTCCACACCGACCCTGGACCACATGGCTCAGAGACCCACTCCTAAACAGCCTCACTGAGACACACCACCCCAGAGATACACACACGCGCACGCACACACCTACACACGCACGCACACACACACACACACACACACACACACACACACACCCCACCGGGGGCAGAAGGCTCCCAGGAGACCCCTATCTCTCCTCCAGCCTGCTCCACATGCCCATGCTCAGGATGGTCCCACCCACACGGCTGAGCGACTGGGGAGGGGACACAGCTGGGCAGAACCCCAAACAAGGAACAAGGGGGCCCCAGCCCAGGCTCTGGAACCCACCGGTCGCCTCCCAGGGATGCTCTCCCGCCCCAGCCCCCGCACAACAGCGTCCTTCAGCCCTGCCTCACCCTCCCAGCCCCCCAATCCGGGCCTGGAGAAGCAGACACCAGCCCCAGAAAACCCCCGACTGCGAATGCATGTAGGCCAGGGACCAGACGTCTGTTTCTACGGGCACGCTGTCCCTGCTGCTGCAGCAAAAGCCACCACGGATGACGTGTAAGCGAGTGGGCGTGGCCCATGCCAGCAAAGCTGCACCTACAGAGACAGGCCTTAGTCTGCCAATCCCTGTTCCAGATGCCTCTGGACTTCCACGGTTAAAGTGGGGCCTGGACTCTGAGGGGCCTCAGCTGCAAGCAATCCTACGAACCAGAGTGTGAGAGGCTCCAGCAGGCCCTACATGCTCAGCCCCACAGCCAGGCTGGCCGGGCCCCAGACCCAGTGCTGGGCCCTGTAGGGTTCCTGATGACCCGTGGACCGGGCATCAAGGCAGGAAGACGCCAATATCAGAAATCTGGTTGACTGGCCTTCTTAAGCCTCAAAGTAAACAGATTAATTTAAACCCTGTTGGACATACATGGTCCAATACATGGTGCCACGTGCCAGCCCAGGCAAACTGCTGGAGTTGAAAGAGAAGTCCCCGAAAACAGATCCACAAAAGCAAAGCCAAGGGAGGCCGCCAGAGAGAGGCCCCTGGTGCACGGCCGGGGCAACGCCGCTCGGACAGCAGGCAGGCAGCCCCTCTGGAAGGCAAACCAAGAGTTACCCTGGACCTCGCACCTCCACTGCTGGGGACGCGCCCGGGAGAAACCAGGACAGGCGTGCAAACAAAAACCTGCACACGAATGTTCCAGCAGCATGTCTGCGAGAGCCAGAAGAGTGGAAACAACCACGTGTCCCTCGACGGACGATGGACAAACCATGTGTCCCTCCACACACTGAGCATCACTCAGCCACAAAGAGGAGAGAGGCACTGACACTCGCTGCAACATGGACGGACCCTGAGACCACGATGCTCAGTGAGAGAAGCCAGACACAGAAAGACACACAGGGTGTGATTCCATTGATGGGAAACGTCCAGAACAGGCAGATCCACAGAGACAGGGAGTGGATTCCTGGTTGTCAGGGGCCAGGTTAGGGGTAGGGGAGGTGACTGCCAGTGGGGACAGGGTTTCTTTCTGGAGTGATGAGAATGTTATGGAATTAGAGGCAATGGTTGCACAACTCTGTGAATATGTTAAAAATGAGTGAATTGCACACTTTAAATGGGTGACTTGGTATGTACATTTTCTCAATAAAGCTGTTACTGAAGACAAGAGAACGTGCCACCCCCCCGGGGTCACAGAGGGCCTGATACAGTGCGTGGAGTGCCTGGTAGGACGCTGGCCCTCAGAGGGGGCCAGGACCCACTCTGCCAACTGTAGGACGGGGCTGCGAGCAGCTGCCAGCAGCACAGCCGTGCCCAGCGCTCCCACCCGGGGCCTCACCTTGTTCTGCTCGCACTTGTAGAGGATCTTCAGGGTCTCCATGGCCCGGATCATGGCCTGCATGGCGGTGAAGATGTTCTGGTACACCAGCTTGGTGAAGCCCCGCTTGTCCTCCTCCGAGTAGCCCGCCCCGTGGATGATGCGCATCTGCTTGATGAAAGTGCTCTTCCCGCTCTCGCCCGTGCCTGCAAATGGCCCAGTGAGACCCAGCGGGACCGGACCCGTGACCCGAGCCGTGGGCTCACCGCACCCTGCACACGAGAGGCCCCGCCCACGAGGGGCCCCGAACACGCGGAGTCCCGCCCACGAGGCTCGAGGTGGGGATGCGCCTGGCCAGCCGCTGCTGCCCGGACAACAGGGCGGGCCGCGTCCTCCCACGCACACCCTGTCTACAGGGGCAGCCGAGGCTCGGAGGAGGTCGGGACAACAACGTGGGCAGGGACGGGAAGGGAGCAGCCACAGCACCTGCGGCAACTTGGGTCTGAATTCAACTCTGGCCGCAGCCAAGGAACTGGAGGCCGGGAGCAGTGAAGTGTCTCCCCCAGATGCCGCCACCCCCTTAACTGGTCACGTGACGAGCTCCCTTGTCCCACATGCCCTTGTGTGACAACGTCCCGCCGACCCACGGCTGTTCTGATCAGAACAGCTTTCCTTCAGGGCACGAGTTTGGCATCTGCGTCGAGGCCACGCTGGGCCTTCGCAGGGGGCCGTGCCGTGCCCCCCACAGTCCCCAGCAGCCCCTGAACCTGTAACCCACCCAACCTCACGCCACCCCGAGACCAAGCGTGACTCTGGCGCTTGAACAGCCCCAAGGTCCATGAACAGCCCCAAGGCCCATGAACAGCCCCAAGGCCCATGTCCCTGTCAGCCCAGAGGCCCTGCGGGTGCCCGGGGACCCTCCCCTCTCTGTCCCACCACCCTCCGGGTGTCAGGTGTCAAGGCCCCACCTCAGAGAAGGGCGCACGGAGGCTCTGTCTCCGGGATCAAGGGATCAGAGCAGAAACCCCTGAACGGGGCCACGTGGCTGCCGCGTCTTCCTACGCGTCTTCCTACGGCGCTGACCTGCTCCGTGTGCCGCCGGCCAGCCCCACCCGGCACCAGCACTGCGGCGTGGGGGAGGGCTCCTCTCCTGCTCCAGCCTCTCACCGCCCTGTCACCCTCTAAGCGGCAAACCCGTATCCCCACTTTTGTCCACCTCCACGTGCAGGGACTGCAATTTAGTGGCTTTAATGTGCCCACAAATCTCTGGGATGTCTTCCATGCAGAGGGGGAGGCTGACCCCTCCTGGAGGGCGGGCTGGACTCAGTGCCTCCCTTCCAACAAAAAGAATCTGACCAAGGATGGCCTGTCGCTTCCAAGACGAGTCACGGGGCTCCCCGTCCTCTGTAGGACTTTCGCGGGGGCCGGGGGGGCAGCACCGTCCCTGAGGGCCCATGTGGACAGGAGCCACATGAGGGGCCACCCTGGAAGCGGCTTCTCCGGCCCCATCGGGCCTTCAGATGAGGCGGCGCCAGCTAGCTCGTGCTCTACAACGTCCTAAGGGACCCCAAGGCAGAACCCCCAAGACTGCTGACCCTGAGAATCTTCCTGTGTGTTATTTTCAGCTACTAAGTTACAGCAGGAGAGAACTTCTGTAGCCTAAGGACGCACGGCCTCAAACCCCTACTTGATAACCAACACAGGTCCCCACTCACCCATGCACTGAAGCCCCCAGGCCCCCTCTTGGGGACTCAGAACCCCCCAGACTCGCCCCAGCCCGCCTGGGCTCATCCTCCCCACCCTGTCTCAGAGTCACCTGCGTCCCCCACCCCAACAAAGGGCATGAGCTGCGTCCTGCCCTGCACGCCATCCGGCTCACAGCCACCGGTGCCGTGGGCGCAAGGCAGGCAGCTCCCCTCTGCACTGGGACCCATCACCGCTGCCTTTCAGGGGGTCTCTCTCAGGCATCTGCTGCCCGCCTCCTTGCCCGGGAGCTCCTGGAGAAGACATGGGTTCCGAGCGGCCTGAAGTGACCACACTATCCTGCAGCAGGAGGCCCTCCACCCACGTCTGAGTAACTGATCACGGATGCCCGAGCCCACCTGGGGAGACAGAGCAGAGGCCGCCTCACTGCAGCTGCCCCTTTCTAGGACCTCCATCAAGGCCCTGGGTCCTTTCACGAATAAAAGAATACGACTCTGGTTCTGTTACCGAGTGGTAACTACCCCAATGCCACCTCCCATCCCACCGCTGCTGCAACATCAACCAGAGGCCAGGCGCCCACTCCCACCAAGGCCCCACCCCAGCTCTGAGGCAGGAGGGGCAAGGACCCTATGTGACCCCACACCTCCCTGAGGGGTCCACGCACTCCTCCCTCGTTGCAGGGGGCGGGGTGGGGGAGGGGAGGCGACACACAAGAATGCCATGCCCTGCGTGGTTTCCTCTGGACCAGGGTCCCCGCAGCACTGCTGACACTGGGGCCGTCCCGGGCACTCTGGGGTGTTGAACAGCACCCCTGGCCCTGCCCCCTTGATGCCAGGATCCTCTCAGTGTGACATACAGACATCCCCAGACATTGCCCAGTGTCCTTTGGGGGCAGGACCCCCCAAGTGAGAAGCGCTGTTTTTGATACTATGCTACTGTAAAAAGACACGTGCCCTCCTGGTGTTTGGAAGGGCCTCTCACCAGAAACATCAGACCAGTGGCCACTAAAGCCCGAACCCCTGCAGCCACAGGTCAGCTGAGGTGGAGAAGGGCAGCCACTCAGGCCCCGGGGCGCTGCCCCTTGTGTCCACCCCCCTGAACTGCAGGAAGGGCAAGCGAGCTGCATGAGCACAAGGGCGCGGGGAGATCCAGAGAGAGCCTGCTGACTTCAGACCACAGCCAGCGTCTCCAAAACAGGTGCAAAAAGGACAGGCAGCCCCCCCAGAGCTCCCCAGAGGCAGCACAGGGCACCGAGGGTCTCACACACGTGCACGCACCTGTGCCAACAGCCAAGGGACAACGGGTGTTCACGGAGGAGCCGTGATCACTGGCCAGAGAGTGGCCGAGGGAGAACGGGGGACGCCCCAGTGCCCAACACAGATGACACAGCTGGGACACGCCCCGAAAACCAAGAAACGGAAGACGGACCCCTCAGAAGCCGGAAACACAACTGGCCCTGGAGACGTCGGGGTTCCTGGACGAGGCGCGTGGCCCGAACCCTGCCGGGGGCAGAGGAGCCGCTGCGAAGACAGCACCGTGATCAAGTGCAGGAGCAAAAGGCACTAGTGAGGTGAGGGGGCGGTGACGGGCCTCATGGGCGATCATGTCACAATCCACATGTCAAGTCCTCACGTGCACCCCTTAAACCACACAACACGCGTGGCACTTACGTCTCAATAAAGCTGGGGGAGAACGCAGCAAAAGGGACACCCTGGGGACAGTGCGGTCCAGGAGGCGGGATGGTCAGTGACCCCGCCCGGGCCATGCCACCTTGCCAGGAAGGACAGAGAAAGGAGGGTGTGGAGGTGGCGGCTGCAGAGGCCAGGCCCCCGGAGGAAAGCCCCACCAGCCGCATGTTGAGGGTGGCGTGTCACCCGTGCTCAGGGCCAACAGCGACTGAGTGACAGGTGCCAGTCCCAGCAGGCACCTCCCCCGGCAGAGCTGTGGGTGGAAGGCCGGAGCTGCGGGCCCTGGGCTGTGTAACCGACAGGCCCAGCTGGCCAGAGCTCGGCCACCACTGGCCAGGGAGGGAGGGAGGGAGGAAAGGCTCCGGGGGACGCAGAGCCGCCACAGCGTCCTCTCCAGGTGCCCACCCCCTGGCCCAACTCAGCCCACGTGCTGCCGGCACCCGGTGCCGGGAGCTGGGACCCGGGCCCCCCAACACGCCCGAGCCAACAGCCTCCTTCTCAGAGAAGTCTCGGGGTGCGAGGCCCACCTGGACCTCACGACCAGGCCTATCTGCTGTAGCCGCCGCCCGGGGGTCCCTGGCAGCTCCAGCTCATCCTGCCCGGCCCTTGGTCAGTTCCCCCTGAAGATCTGGTCACGGGGACTTCCCTGGTGGAAGATTCCACGCTCCCAATGCAGGGGGCCCAGGTTTGATCCCTGGTTGGGGAACTAGATCCCACATGCATGCCACAACTAAGAGTTCACATGCCACAACCAATAGTTCGCATGCTGCAACTAAGAGTTTGCATGCCACAACTAAGGAGCCTGGGAGCCGCAACTAAGGAGCCCACGTGCTGCAACTAAGGAGCCCGCAAGCTGCAACTGAGACCCAGTGCAACCAAATAAATATCTATTAAAAAAAAAAACCGGGCTTCCCTGGTGGCGCAGCGGTTGAGAGTCCGCCTGCCGATGCAGGGGACGCGGGTTCGTGCCCCGGTCCCGGAGGATCCCACGTGCCGCAGAGCGGCTGGGCCCGTGAGCCATGGCCGCTGGGCCTGCGCGTCCGGAGCCTGTGCTCCGCAACGGGAGAGGCCACAACGGTGAGAGGCCCGCGTACCGCAAAAAACAAAAACAAACAAACAAAAAAACCTTCAACGGCTGCCCACCAGGGAGAAGAGCAAGGCCCCCCTCAAGCAAGACCGTGTGAGACCCCGTGATGGGCCTCGTTCTAGCCACACACCTGCACAGGTGCAGAGGGCACCTACCGTCACACCCCCTCCCAGCGAGGACGCCGAGTGGGCCCAGGTCCTGGCTGTACTCAGACTCCGGGCTCGTGTCTGTGGGTCCCCTGGCCCCCACTGTCCCCCGCAACGCGACCAGCCCAACCTTGCACGAGGACCGCCGTGGCACTGCGGCCCGGGGCCAGCGCGTGACACCACTGTTCACGTCGCCCACGCATCGGGCCCTGCCCCTCCCGAACGCCACCCCAACTCACTGCACAGAAACCCAAACTCACATTTTCCAGGAAGGGCCCCAGCGCCCCCAGCGCCCCACCTGCTCCTGGCCTGCTGCTCCCCGAGGGCGGGGCTCTGCCAGCAGCCTCACACCCAGCCCCAGCACAGGCCCAGCCCACAGAAGGCACCACACACATTTTTCCCGAATGAACCAAATGAACTCGGCCCCAATCCACAGCCCCGGTTCTGTCACGTGTCCCCCTCGGGTCCTCTGCATCCCCGGTCCTAACTCCAAGAATGGGGGCCCCTGGGGGCACCACCCAGGTGAGGGGTCCTGCCCCTGGGGCCCTGGCAGGGCCCAGACAGCACAGCGGGGCCGGGAGCCTGCGGGACGACCTCTGGGCGTGCTCGGTGGCATCACCAGTTGCCTATAGCCGAGACTAACTGGGGAAGAGAAAGGAGGGGAGCAGCCCCATCCCTGCGACAGAGGGAGGAGCCACTGTCTCGCCTGCACGGCCGGCCAAGATCTAGGACCGCAGGCCAGGAGGAATTAAGTCTGAGCCCAGGCAGCCACTCCTCAAATGTGAGAGAGAAGAGGGGCAGGGAAAGGGCCTGGAGGGCAGCAAGGATGGTGCTGGTCTGACATCACCCCAGTGGGACTCAAGGTGTGCAGGATCCATGATCCCCGGGGCAAGTGGCCGTGACCTAGCAAGAGAACACTAGTGTCAGAAGCTGGGGTTCAGGGCTGCTGCCCGGCCATCCCTAATTCTAGAATGCGGGCAGTGAAGCCAGGAACCCCAGGACCACAGGAGGCCCAGGCGAGAGCACCGCCGGGCATCTGGGCTCCTGGAAACTCAGCTCGGAAATCCAACACGGCCCTGAGCTGTGTCAACAGGGTCCAAGATCAAAGAGGCACGGCGACCTTCTGCTGGGGGACAGAGAAAGTGCAAACCCCTCGTGCAGCCAAGGAAGGCAACTGCACGCTCCCCTCGCCGCCGCTCATCCATTCATTCAGTGGTACATCTATCACCCCACCTCCTGC
>NW_006787630.1:143447-147429 GCF_000442215.2 Lipotes vexillifer | reverse complement strand
CCCCCCCCCCTCCGGCTGAACAAGTGAAGGAGCTGAGGCACAGAGAGGTCAAGCAGCTTCGCTGAGGTCACACAGCCAGTAACTGTCAGACTTCAACAGGCTAAGGTCTTCGGGCTTCATGTCCGTCCATCTCTCCGTGGTCCACGGTCACCACCACCCAGGGAAGTGAGCGAGTGTGAGAGCACCGGGGGAGCTCTCCTGGGCCAGCCACGGGCCTTTCAGAGACAACACAGCAGCGGGCGCCAGCGCAGACAGGGGCCAGGAGGGAGGACAACAGGGTAGACTCATCCCTTCATCTGACCTCCACACCGTGGCCGCTAAGTCAGCAGGTCCAGCGTCCCCTGCCCAGGTGACTCCAGGCGCAGACATGGGCCAGCCCCCCTCTTGTCCCACGTGCCAGGTCCTAGTGCAGCCCTTCCTGAAGCCTAACGCTCAGAAGTCAGGGAGACTGGTATGAGCCCCAGTCCCGCCCAACCCTGCCGTGCAGCCCAGCTGCCCGGCCTCGGGGACGGGAAGGCCCCCACCCACCTGTTGAGGCTCAGCAGAGAGGACCAATGGGGCAGAGATGGGGCGACCCGCCTCCATGGGGGGGTCTGACCTTTCAGCTCTAGGCCAACCGAGGTCCGTAAGCAAACCTCCTTGGCAGGCGCTGGGATCAGATCAGGAAACGAGAGGCCCAGCCCTGAGGGTCAAGCTCCGGAGACCCCACCGCAAGACAGGGAGGTCCCCGCTCGGCCGCAGAGGGACTGCCAGCCAGCGCGATACTGTGAATAAAGACAAGGGCACAGACGGCACTCCCCAGTTTGACATGCGTCGCCCCCACTGACCCTCCCACAGTCTGGGAGTCGGGGGACGCTCTCCTTCCACAGCAGGGAAACCCGAGGCTCTCGGGAGGCACGGGGACTGAAATCCCACCGCGCTCTCCAGCTCGGTGCTGGCGGGACGCGCCTCCCAGCGCTGCTGGGGCAGCCTGTCAACCTGGGTAAAGCCCTCCGTAGGGAGAGCAGTGATCACGGGAGGGCACAGCGCCTCGCAGGTGTCACAGCCTTTCCCCCAACAGCGCTGCAGGCGGGGAGCCGAGGCTGTGCTCGCTCTGGAGCACCCCCAAGCCCACTCACGAGGCCTCGGGAGGGCGGCAGCTGTGAGCTGTGCCCCTAAGTCCCTGTCTGTCCACGCGTCACAGCAGAGGGCCACAAGCAGTGGCAACGGGCCCCGGAGCAAGGAGCCTCACGTCCAGGCAGGATGTGAGGATGCCCTAAGTCGGGGCGCCCGGTCACCCCCATTCCACCTGCTTGAGGGAACTGTGTTCAGTTAGCCAATCAAAGCCACCCAGCAAACATCTCAGGTCCGCAGGGCTCTGTGCTGGGCCGTGGGGTGGCAGGGCCTGCCCCGGAGGGGGGATGTGGTGGGGAAAACGAGGGGGAGGCACCTTGGTAGTGACCGGCCAGGCGCCCCACGCCTGGGCCAAGGGCAGAGACCGCAGCCACCCGGGAGCAGGGGGCTGGGGCGCATTGGCACAAACTCCCCAGCCAGCGAGCCTGCGGCCCGGTTCTGAGAGCACCTGGAGTTCCGCCAAAAAATAACCCCGCACGCGGGTGCCCCCAAAACCCGTGGAGATGCCCCAATCCCGTCCACGGACACTGGGCTGACAGGCCCCGCGGCTCACTGTCCTGATGGGAGAGGAGCACCCTATGGGGACCAGAGATGGCCGTTCCCCCTGAGTGCAGCCCAGCTCCACACACCTGGCCCAGACCAGCAGACCTGCCCACCCAGGGCTGGACTTTGCCCCCAAGGCCCTCCGAGGCAGAGGAGGGACAAACGGGCTCCCGTCCCTCCTGCCAGGGGTCCCCACTCGGCTCTGTCTGCAGCTGCTCCAAACTCCCAGTCCAGGAGTAGCAGTGACTGTGACCTGTTCTCGGGCCGCAGGGAGAAGGGCTCCACCACAAAAATCAGAAAGTGAAACCTTTTGTGGTTAAACATCCGAGGCTCTCAGGCAGCGACCAGCGTAGCTCAGCCGAGGCCGGGAATCATCTGTGCACACGGAGTCCGGAGCCCAGGGACACGCGTGGCGAGGCCGTGCTCGGGCCCAAGGGGAGGGAGGTTCCCATTGGCCTGGCACGCAGGACACCGAGGGAGAGGGGCTCTGACAGCAAGTCTGGGCTCCTGCACCTCCAGGGATGGCACCCACCCTTTCAGCGACACAAAATTTCATCTAACTTTTAAGCCCCTGAGACTCATCCTGGGTGGGCCACGAGCGGTGGCCCAGGGCCCCAGGCGCTTCCAGCTATCGGGGTCTGCGGGGGACAGGCAGGGCCACCGCCAGGAGCCACGGCCAGTTCCACTCGCGCCTCCAAGCAGGGCAGGCGCACCCTTCCCGCCGGGGGCCACCACACCCCAGGCCGGATTCCGGCCCTTTCTACCGCCCTCGGGGCCACAGCGGGCTGGACAGGAAGCCTGTGGAACTGACCGCCCTGCTTTATTTAGAAATCCCGGAGCCACTCAGCTCCTGGAACGGCACTTCCTGCGGTAGGCCTCGGTTCTCAAGGGGAAACCTGTCCTAAGGAACGGACATGGGGCCTCCTCGGTGGTTCTCTGCTGAGTGGCAGAAACGCGGGGGCAGGGGACTGCACCTGCACCAGGAGGGATCACGGGAGGCAGAAGCCGGTGGGCCTGCCTGGGACCCCCACCGGAGCTCCTAACTGGGCCTGGGGGTCCTCTTCCGTAAAGTGGGAGAGCGACGCCGAGCCGTGGGGACCCCGGTGTATCCCCTGCAGGGACGCTCCGTACCCCCATTCCCCACCACAGATGACTGTGAATGAGGATGTGGCCTGGAGTAACAGGACCAACAAAACCGAACACACCTATCACACGTGTTCGTAGACGTGTTGCGTGTTGACGGCACACACATATGTGGCTTTGGACCGTAGTAACAAAAGCATTCACCTTTTAAGCACCCACAAAACACCTGACAAAACAACCGAACACTGATCACATACCGGCTCTGCAACACGCATTTTACACTGTGTACTGACACGGGGCAGGGGTGATTCTGATAACACACACGGGGGTGATTCTGCCCCCGGGCAACACTGGGCCACACCTGGGGATGTCTGTGGTTCTCATGACTGGGGGTGCTCCCGGCATGGAGTGGGTGGGGCAGGGATGCTGCTCGGCACCCCCCGGCCCCCAGCACGTCCCCTGTACCTCCGCCTGGCATTCACAGCCGCCCTCCTGGTGTCATAAACCTTCACCTTGGACCCAAAAGCTCTCATCTTCCTATCTGTCCCCATGCCTAGGACTTAATAGCTTCCCAGGAGGGTGCAGACTCCCTGTCCTGCAAGCCAGCGGGGGGAGGGGTGGGACCTCAGACCCAGGCGCTCCTGCAGCCAACAGCCCGCACCCATGGGTGGGTGCTGGACACAGCAAGGCTGCAGGATCACAGGCCACCGACCCGTAACCTTGAACCCCACGTCAATCTGGAGCCTGGGTGAGCACAGGGCAGGCAGCAAGGGCGTGCAGAGGTTCATGCAGCCCCCAGCCCCCAGGCAAGGCCAACTGTCTGGTAACATTAACATGCTGGTAACTTCTCAACCCCCCTCTGAAAATAAAGTCTACCTCTGTTGGTGAAAGGCAGCCAGGGCCATGCTGTCCTTCCAGGTGCCACTGGGACCCCACTGCAAGTTTCCTCTAAACTTTACCGTTACTCTCTGCCTGTCTTTTCTGCAAAGATGGCCCGTTTTATAGCCTTTAGGTAAAGTGAAACGTTTGGAAAAAAACACAGGGAAGGTATTTTAATCAAAGGGAGGACCCAGAGGGTCCCCACAGGTGGGAGAAGCGAGGCAGTCCCTCCAAGACCCACGGCCTCCAGCGACTCACCGCCTCCGACCCTGCACCGTCCTGCGGGTGGACCCCTCGGTGGCAGACCCCTCCTCCACCAGGGGCCCATCACAGCAGCGTTTCCAACCTTCCCCGCAGTGCAGGA
>NW_006787630.1:141719-143140 GCF_000442215.2 Lipotes vexillifer | reverse complement strand
AGGAATGCAGCAGAGCTCCTGAGAAGGCAGGGCAAGGGCTTCGCTTGTGTAAACGACCTTCTTGCCTTTGACTGCGGAGGTAAGTCCTCCAACAACCCTTATTTGGGGTGACAACAGCTTGCCGACTGCTGGGCCGACTGGTTTCCTGCAACAGGTGCGCAGTGGGGGAGACGGAGACTTGGACAGGAATCCTCTCCAGGAGGGAGAAGAGGACCCAGGAGACCCGGCTCCCACTAGGACGTAAGGAGAGGGGCCAGACGGAGACAGTTGCTCCGTCAGGGCTCCACCCGCCCCGGCCGCAAGAAGAGAGGAAAGGCTGTCTTCTCCCCCACGGACTGCACTCCACTGGAGAGGGACATGGGTTTTCTGACTGGCCTCAGGCAACGGGGGCTGGAGGGGAACAGGCCCAGCCTGCAGGGAACAGGGCTCCACCTGGTGGGAAAAGTAGAGAAGGGATGCCAGGAGGCAAGGGGTGCGTCTTGTGGATTACAGCCCAAAAGTCTGGCCCTGAATAGATGCTGGGGGCAGCGAGGGGGCACACTTGTCGGGGGCAGGGATGGAGGGCCAGCCCTGTGCAGGGAGGAGGCTTGTCTCCTGAGAAGGGGCAGAGGGCAGAGCCTCGAGGGTTTTGGGGGCCCGAACGGAACAGCAGAAGCAGAAGCTGGCCCTGCAGGGATCGGGGCTGGGCAGCAGAGGCACGGACTGATCCCAAAGGGTCCTGGGGACCCCGCCTGGACAGCAGAGACAGGGGCTGATCCTGAAGGAAACTGGGGCCTGATCTGGACAGTTGAGGCAGGCGCTGGCGCTGCAGGGACTGCTGACCTGCCACGGACAGCACAGGCGCGGGCAGATCCCGAGGGTCTGGGGCGCTGATGTGGACAACAGAGGCAGGGCCTGGCCCCTCTGATGTCAGGGACTCAACCTAGACAACACGGGCTGCAGAGATCGGGTGGCCCAGAGGTGGACAGCACAGGTAGGCAAGGGCTGACTCCGCGGGGGTCGAACCCGCTCTGGACAGCACGCAGGGCCGTGGCCAGCACGCAGGGCCGCCCCGCCCGCCCGCCCGGCACGCGCACCGCCGGCCCGAACCCCGCAGGCCCGGCCCCACTCACCGAGCAGCAGTAGCTTGAGCTCGCGCCGAGCGTCGCGCTTGTCCCGCCGCAGCTGTTTCTCGATTTCGGCGTTGATCCGCTTGGACTCCTTCACCTCATCGCTCAGGCAACACGCCATCATGGACTCCAGAGTCATCGTCCCGGACCCGGCCCCGGCCGCCCGCCGGCCGCCCCCGCCACCGCCCCCCGGCCGGCCCGGCCCTGGCCCCGAGGCGCCCAGGCCGCGCCCGCCCGGCCCTCGGCGCTCGGCCCCTGGGCCGGCGGTCCGCCTCGGCAGCCTGAGAGCACCGGTCCCGTTCAGCCGCTGGT
>NW_006787630.1:139198-140854 GCF_000442215.2 Lipotes vexillifer | reverse complement strand
GGCTCCGCTCGGCCCCGCTCGGGCCCGCTCGGCTCCGCTCGGCCGCGCTCGGCGCCGCTCGGGCTGGCGGCTGTCTGGGCCCCGGGGCGAGAAGCTCGGACCCGCAGCTGCGGTCGCGAGGCTGAGCGACCCAGGCCCAAAGCGAGGCACTGGGGTACCAGCCCTCACGGCCTCCTGGGGCGCCCTGGCATTACCTGACCGGAAACGAACCTTCCTCTCCTCCGTTCTTGGAACAAATATTAATGGAACGCCTTCTATATACCAGGCCTGGGCTTAGCATTAATACAGAGCCTGCTATATGCCACGTATGGGACGAGCATTAATGGAGTACCTGCTGTATATCAGGCGTAGGCCAGCCATTAATGTAGTGCGTGCAGTATACCGGGTATGGACCAGCTTTTAATGTAGTGCCTACTGTGTAACCAAGCATTAATGCAGTACTTGGTATATACTGGGCAGGAAACAAACATTAGTGGAACGCCTACTGTAAACTGGGCATGGACCAGGCATTAATGCAACACTTGCTATATACCAGGCCTCGACCAGGCATTAGTGCAGTGCCTGGTATAATTCCAGGCAGGGAACAAGCATTAATGAAGCACCTACTATAAACCAAGTACTGCCGGGTTGATATGGGAGCATAGCCACACCCATTCATTTAAGGAGCTTGGCTACTTTCACCCTGCACCGGCAGACCTGCATAGTTGCAACAGCCCTAAAATATTTACCATCTGGCCTCTTCCAAAAGGAGACCTAGAAGGAGGCCTAAACACAGGAAGAGCGATGTGTTTTGAATGACGGAAAAAGAAAAAAGCCTGAAATGGAGACCCATTTCACAAATGAGGAAACTGAGGTGCCCTTATGCACAGTTCCCTGACGATGGCACTCCTCCCAGCCATGACCTGGCCACAACACCCACCCCCTCTCCACCTGGCCCTGCCCAGATCCCATCACAAACCTTCCAAGCTGCACCTTGACACACTGTGCTCACCTGTCTTGAGATAAGGGGAGAAGGGAGGGTCAAAGTCTCCATTTATTAGTTGATTGGGACTGAGGAAAGTTTGGTTTCTTGAGACACTCATCTTGGGGGCTTCCATCCCCACCCCAACTGGACACGCAGCCGGAGAAGGGGCCGCTGGGGTCCCCCCACCAATAGAGGAAAGCTCCACTTGAACAAAGAACCCACAACCAGGGAACCTGAACAAAAACATTGGTCTTGGCTCCAATGTCCCCTCCTCCAGGGGAGGTGGTCAGGCCAGGTGTTCCCTGAGCACCCCTTCTGATGACACCCACACCCCACCCCGGCACCACCCTGCTGGACTTCCCCAGGCCCTTTTCATGGACTGAAATCACCTGCTTTCTTCCCTTACTGTCCTGTTCCCTCCCCACCATATTGTAGGGTATCTATGTCCTGATCACTGCTGCATCTAGACCCCAGCCTTGTACACAGTAAGTGCCAGACATGCTGGCACCTGGGACCTGGGACACTTTGCTGCAGTGCTTGCACCTGGAAAAACGTCTCCTCGGGCAACAAAATACCAAGAAACCATAAGGGAACTAAAAATAACTGTGTGCATGCGCAGTTGGGGCAAATTATGGCCAACAAGATACAAAAAGACCAAAAAATCCAACTGTCACTTCTTTTTTTTTTTTTTT
>NW_006787630.1:115675-139188 GCF_000442215.2 Lipotes vexillifer | reverse complement strand
TTTTTTTTTTTGGCTGTGTTGGGTCTTCGTTGCGGTGCACGGGCTTCTCATTGCAGTGGCTTCTCTTGTTGCAGAGCACGGGCTCTAAGCACTTGGGCTTCAGTAGTTGCGGTTCATGGGCTCGGTAGTTGTGGCTTGTGGGCTCTAGAGAGCAGGCTCGGTAGTTGTGGCACACGGGCTTAGTTGCTCTGCGGCATGTGGGAACTTCCTGGACCAGGGCTCGAACCTGTGTCCCCTGCGTTGGCAGGTGAGTTCTTAACCACTGGACCACCAGGGAAGTCCCAACTGTCACTTCTGAAGACCCAGAAGCAAAAGCAGGGTGTCGGGAGCAAAAGCAGGATACTGTGCATGCCCGCTGCACACTACACCACCAAAGGGGTGGGCAGACTACCTAAGTCACCTCTCTGGCCCAACCGCTGGACACACCCCTATCCTCACCTCATATAAGGAACCGGCTCATTCCCCTCTGTCCCACCAAGGGAGTGAACACTCCCACCTGCAGCAGCAGGGGCCCTGAGTTTCTTGTCTGACCTCATCAATTTCTATTCATTAAGGAAGCCAAGGACGCTGGTCAGTAACATATAAGTATTGAAGGGAAGAATGGATGAGCTCTTTGTTTGTTTTCCATCTCACCCAACAGACTGTGAACTTCAGAAGGGATGTGACTGCATGTGTCTCGGTCACCCTGGGGTCCGCAACGTCCAGCACAGAGCCTCAGGCCTCTTTTCTCCTCCAGCAAAACGGTGCACCAGTGCCGGCCTGGATAGTGATGAGTGGAATCGCCCACCCACATGTGTGAGTGCCACGTGCTCCGGGATTGTCCATCTTGTTCTCTGCAGTGTCCCCACAGCCTAAAATAGCCCCTGACATACAGTAGGTGCTTGATACATGTTTGTGAAACCAATGAAGGAACACAGCTCTCCTGGGTGCATCTTCTCTTGCTCTGGAGGAAAAAAATAATTGCGCTTTCTTCCCTTCTCTGCACCTATTCCTTGTCACCTCTGGCCTCCTCCTCACTCGGGACTTAAACCTCAGGATGGAACCTTCCTTTTTGCTGCTTACTCTGGTGTAGACTGTCGGTGGGTGACTTAACTTCCCTGGGCCAGTTTCCCTGTCTGCAAAGCGGGAGACTATTTGTTGTTTTTCAGAGAGCTTGTTGTCAGTAGCCAAGGGGAAGGTTCTTGTCACGTACACAGTAGAAGCTTAATGTTTGCTGAAATATTCAAATGCTAGGGAACTGTAGGATGGCCCCCCAGTGAGCCGCGCTTCCTGGTATTCATGGTCTTGTGTAATTCTCTGCCTTGCCTAGGATGTGTGTTGAATTTAGTGATTCACTTCTAACAGAATACGGAGGAATAGACATCAGACATTTGGTTACAAAATGCCTTTTGCTTCCATCGTGGGCTCTCCCTCACTCGCTCTTACAGCAAGCTCTTTACCGACGTCTACACCATCCTATTCTGCTCGAGAAGCGCATGTGCAGGAGAACTGAGGCCTCCTGCCAACAGCCGCAGGAGGGAACCGGTTTGGAAGCGGCTCCTCCAGCCCCACTGCATAGCTTGATTGCAAGCTCATGAGAGACCCCGAGTCAGAACCATCCAGCTACACCACTCTCAAATTTCTGACCCTCCCAAACTGTGTGAGACCATGAATGTTTATTGTTTTAAGGCAGCAAGTTTGGGGGTGTTTCGTTAGGTAGAAATTAATAACAACACATGTACCCAAGAGAAACAAAAGCACAGGTGTACATAAGACCCGTACACACGGGACTTCCCTGGTGGTCCAGTGGTTAGGACTCTGCGCTTCCACTGCAGGGGGCTCCGGTTCGATCCCTGGTCGGGAAATTAAGATCCCACGTGCCGCGTGGTGCGGCCAAAACAAACAAACCAGCAGAAAATACCTGTACACACATGGTGTAGCAGCTTTATTGATAACATCTCCAAACTGGAAACAACCCAAATGTCCACCAACAAACTGAGTGGATAAACATAATTGGGTCCATCCATTCTCTGGAATATGATTCAGCCATATAAAAGGAAAAACACACAACATGAATGAATCTTAAATGTCTTATGCTGAGTGAAAGGCACCAGACACAAAAGAGGATGTACTGTATGATTCCATTTATATAAAATTCTGGAAAACACCCACTATGGAAATCTATAGTGACTGAAAATAGATTGCTGGTTGCCTGGGGCTGGAGGGTCGGGGTGGGGAGGGGCCCAAGGAAACTTTCTGGGGTGACGGAAACATTTGGTCGTGCCACACAGCTTGCGGGATCTTGTTCACTATCTTGACTGTGCCCGTGATTGGGGTAGACATATGACAAAACTCATCAAAATGTACATTTTAAACACGTGCAGTTCATGGCATGTCAATTACACCTTCATAAAGCTGTCAAAATAAGAAGTGTCCAAGGAGGTGGTACTTGTAAAGTACATAGTAGGTGCTTAATAAGTGCTTAAATGTTTCAGAGGACACTGAAATGGAGCAGAATCCACAGGGGGTGGCTTGTCAACCATTCACTAAGTGCTCTCCTTGTGCTGGAGTTGGGTGGGGACCAGGTGGGTAAGATGGGGAACAGAGGCCCACGGAGAGATGGTTAGCTGGTCCCAGGGCCCAGCTGGTGGCTAATTACTGACCTTGGCTTCTCCATCCAGAGGCCCAGAGAGACAAAGCCCACGGCTGCACTCCTTGATGGTTGGGAGGCGCCGTCCTCCTGTCCCCGTGGCCTCCTCCCCTCCTCCGTCCTCGGATATTGGCCTCCCATGCCCTGAAGGATTCTATTTTATGAGCGGGTCCGGGGGCCAGGGAACAAGGTCATTTCCTGGAACAGAGCTGAGAACGTGAGCAAAAGTGAGTGGGGCCCAGGCTGGGGGCAGGCAAGGTGGAGGGGCACCTGAGGCCAGAGCACCAGCCCCGGAATCGGGGGCAGATTCCACTGTGTTCAAGTTCCTGTCCTTCTCTGGGCGTCAGAGCTGAAAATAGGGTGATCATCACCCATGTCACGTGGATATTCAATGTCGGAGGAACCAGAAAGGGGTCACATCCTTAACCCGACTTAACACCCCAGCCTGCGATCCCAGAGGGTATTTATTTGTTTTCTTCTCTTTTTTTGTTTTTTTTTTTTGCGGTACGCGGGCCTCTCACTGTTGTGGCCTCTCCCGTTGCGGAGCACAGGCTCCAGACGCGCAGGCTCCGCGGCCATGGCTCACGGGCACAGCCACTCCGCGGCATGTGGGATCCTCCAGGACCGGGGCACGAACCCGTGTCCCCTGCATCGGCAGGCGGACTCTCAACCACTGCACCACCAGGGAAGCCCTGTTTTCTTCTCTTTTAAATTTTTCTTATTTGGCTGCACTGTGCTGCATGGGAGATCTTAGTTCCCCAACCAAGGATTGAACCTGAGCCCCCTGCAGTGGAAGCACAGAGTCTTAACCACTGGACAGCCAGAGAAATCCCTCTTTTAAATTTTTTTCAAAGACAGGGACTTCCTTGGTGGTCCTGTGGCTAAGACTCCGCTCTCCCAATGCCTCCCAATGCAGGGGGCCTGGGTTCGATCCCTTCCCTAGGAAAGTAGATCCCACATGCCGCAACTAAGGCCTGACACAGCCAAATAAATATTAAAAAAAAAATTTCAAAGACAGTGATCAGGGTGAGGGTTTTGGGTCTGTCTGGATGACAGTTTTGTAGACCTGAAGACACACAATGAATGTTTACTGCACAACTCCATAAATATTAGCTTTTACTCTTTACCAAAAAAGACATACAGGTGGCCAATAAAATAAGCACATTAGGAAAAAGCCCAGGAAAACCTCAGTGAGATGCCGCCCACCAGAATGGCCAAGACCATACTAAGTGCTGACGAGAAGCAGGGCAACTGGGACCCTCATCCACGACAGCTGGTGGGAATGCAAAATGGGCAGCCTCTGTGGAAAATAGTGTGGCGGGTTCTCAAAGAGTTCTTAAAATCATACACCTGCCACGGGATCTAGCCATTCCATTCCTAAGTATTTACTCAACAGAAATGAAAACATACGTGCATACAAAGATTTGCACACGGATGCTCACAACAGTCTCATTTTAAGCTAGTAGGTCAGAATCAGACTGTCTGGTCCTCATCCCATACACACTGCCCTGCAGGCTGTGTGACTTTCAGAAAGTGGCCATCCATCTCTGAGCTTCTGTTTCTTCATCTGTTAAAATGGGGGTGATAGGGCTTCCCTGGTGGCACAGTGGTTGGGGGTCCGCCTGCTGGAGCAGGGGACACAGGTTCGCGCCCCGGGCTGGGAGGATACCACATGCCATGGAGCGGCTGGGCCTGTGGGCCATGGCTGCTGGGCCTGCCCGTCCGGAGCCTGTGCTCCGCGGCGGGAGAGGCCACGGCAGTGAGAGGCCCGTGTACCGCAAAAATATAAATAAATAAAAATAGGGGTGATGATGAGAATTTCCAGGCACCACTAAGCACATGAGAATATGCTCTGCACATAGTAGACCCCCAACAGTTTGTAATTAAAAAAAAAAAAAAAAAGGTGTTCAATATCATTAGTCATCAGGAAAATGCAAATCAAAACCCACAGTGAGATACTATTTTACATCCACCATGATGGCTATCATAAAAAAGACATAATAACAAGTGTGGGATAGGATGTGGAGAAACTGGAACCCTCATGCATGGCTGGTAGGAATGTAAAATGGTGTAGCCGCAGTGGAAAACAATTTAGCAGTTCCTCAAAAAGGTAAACACAGAGTTACCATTTCACTAGCAATTCCATTCCTAGGGACCGATCCAAAAGAATTGAAAACAGGTGTTCAAACAAAATCTTTTTTAAATAAATAAATAAATTTGTTTATTTATTTTTGGCTGCGTTGGGTCTTCGTTGCTGCATGTGGGCTTTCTCTAGTTGCAGCGAGCGGGGGCTACTCATCGTTGAGGTGCGTGGGCTTCTCATTGCGGTGGCTTCTCTTGTTGTGGAGCACGAGCTCTAGGCATGCGGGCTTCAGTAGTTGTGGCATCCGGGCTTAGCTGCTCCAAGGCATGTGGGATCTTCCTGGATCTGGGCTCAACCCCATGTCCCCTGCATTGGCAGGCAGATTCTTAACCACTGCGCCACCAGGGAAGTCCCTTGAACAAAATCTTGTACATGAATATTCACAGCAATATTATTCACAATTGCCCCCCCCAAAGTGCAAACAACCCAAAAGTCCATCAACAGATGAAGAGATACACAAAATGTAGTCCATCTACACACTGCAATATTATTTGGCCATGAAAAGGGGTGAAGCACCGACACTCACTACAATGTGGATGGACCTTGAGAACACGATGCTCAGTGAGAGAAGCCAGACACAGAGGGACACACAGGGTGTGATGCCATTGATGGGAAACATCCAGAACAGGCAAATCCACAGACACAGAGAATGGATGCATGGTTACCAGGGGCCGGGGAGGGGGTGGGGGTGACTGCTCATGGGGACGGAGTTTCTTTTTGGGGTGATGGAATGCTCTGGAATTAGATGGTGGTGGCAGCACAATATACTAAAAACCATGGAATTGTACACCTTAAAATGGTAAATTTTTTTTTTTTTTTTTTTTTTTGTGGTATTTTATCTTCCTAATTCTAGGCTCGGGACAAAATTATTTTAAAGGACCTTTTAAAAAGGTGGTCGTTAAACTGGTATGAGTAAACAGCCCTGCTACTTCCTTTGAGTCTTTTCTGTGCAAAGAGATAAGGGCAATATACGATGGATGGAAAAAGATGATAATTAACTGAATAATAAAAAAAAATTCATCTCAGTAAGTTCTATGAAGATATAAAATTCCACATTACAAGCAGATGTTTCACTTTAAATAACAAAAAAGGAAAATAATTTTTTTTTTTTTTTTTTTTGCAGTACGTGGGCCTCTCACTGCTGTGGCCTGTCCTGCAGCAGAGCACAGGCTCCGGATGCGCAGGCCCAGCGGCCATGGCTCACGGGCCCAGCCGCTCCACGGCATGTGGGATCCTCCCTGACCGGGGCACGAACCCGTGTCCCCTGCATCGGCATGCGGACTCTCAACCGCTGCGCCACCAGGGAAGCCCCCTAAAATGGTAAGTTTATGATTTGTGAAATATATCTCAAAAAATGTGTCAATGATAAAAAAAAAAAAAACAATTCCCACATGGCCTGGCACACAGAAGGTATTCAATAAACATTCAGGATTATCATTATAATAGGCTCAAGGGACACAATAGAGCCAGTTTTGTAATCAACATTTATTGAGCACCTACTGTGTGTCATGGTTCGGGGTGCGGGGATACAGCAATGAAAACGCAGACAAAGATTTCTGCCCTCATGGAGCCAATGTTCTAGGTAAGGGTAGACAGATAATAAATATAATTAAATAAAATATACTGGGTCTTAGGAGTAAATGCTTAAGAGAAGGGGAAAAAAGCACAGTAGGGGGTTTGGGAAGGGAGTGGAATTTTAAGTACCAGGATTAGGGAAGGACCCTCTGCAAGAGTGAGCAAGGCACCCATATATCTACCGCAGCAGGGATAATGTATGCAAAGGACCTGGGGCAGGACCTGTGCCTGGCATTTTGGAGGGATAGGGAGTAGGCCCGTGTGGCTGGAACAGATTGAGCGAAGGGAAGAGAGGGAAGGGGAGGGAGGAGGAGAGGGCAGAGAGGGGATGTGGCAAGTCGTGCATGACCTCGAGGGCCGCGGGGAGGACTTGGGCTTTTACCCCAGTGAGGTGGGAGCCCAGGAGAGCAGCGGGCAGGGACGTGGCGGGGCCTGACTCGGGTGCTCACGCGCGCCCTCTGGTGGCTGCTTCGGGGAGGACAGACTGTAGGGGTCGAGGATGGGAGTCTGGGGGTTCAAGATGCGGGTGACTGTGCTGGCCCCGGGTAAGCGATGATGAGGGATGGACCCGGACGGAGGTAGAGCTGAAGTGCTGTCTAGTGTCCTAAGCGCAGGAGGGCTGTGACGTGCTCACGGAGAAAGTACGTGTGTAAGATGAGCTTCGTTCAGACGTGAGTTACCGCCTTGCGGGCTGTGAGCTCAGTGTTAACGAATCAATGACCTTTATTAAATAAGGTGTCTTCAAGCAGAAACACATATCACACAAGTTTATGTGTTGACCGGTTGACAAAAGTGCCGTGACCAGAGCTCGCAGGAGCCTGACCCTGCGTGTCCCCAGGAGCAGCGGTGCAGTGTTAGTAATTCAATGTTTGCAGCAACTTTATAGCGCAGAACTTTTGTGAATAACAAAAAGGGACTCTAAAAAAAAGGAACTCTACATCCACCGTGCCTCACTCTAGATCACAACCCAAAACAATTGTTCAATACGCTTCCCCCACCGTATACAGTAAAATCAAAACTGCCCTTTGGAATAGGCATTGCTCATCGCGGAGCAATCGGTGCCACAAGGCATGCTTTTAGGAAATGTCCACGCCGCTCACTTCTTAGAGGGAAACTGAGGCTCAAGGGGGCGGGGCTGGGTCAGAGTCCCGCCCCAGCCAGCCTGTTGGCACAAGAAGCTTCTAACCTGTGTGGCTGCAAAGGCTTTCGATTCTGAGTTTTATTTGAAACTCTTCTCATCTCGGTTCCCTTATTGCCCCTTATCTGTGACCAGCAATAAAAGTCAAGGCTCCCGGGCAGGCAGGGCCGAGAGCAGATAACAGCGGACACATGGGCAGTGTGAGCCACAGCCTACCTTGTACCCTCAGGAGAGAGGAATAGCTAACAATTTCTGAGTGTTATCTTCCTGCCAGGATCCATTCTCAACAGTTATGTGTCTGACCACGTTTATGCAGGAAGGGGGTATGATTCTCTGATTTTTCCTCTTAGGATAAAGGCTAGAAGCGATCCTAGGACAGTGGGCACAGCCAGTGGGCACAGAGCAAACCTGGTCTGGACTAACCAGGTTTGTTTATTTGGTTTTGTTTTTTGGGTGAGCCACGACTTGTGGGATCTTAGTTTCCCGATGACGGATCGAACCCGAGCCCTCAGCAGTGAAAGCTCGGAGTCCTAACCACTGGACCACCAGGAAATTCCCAACCAGGTTCAGCAAATAAAAACACAGGATGTGCAGAAAAGTGGCAATTTCAGATAAGCAACAAATAAGGATTTACTATAAGAATGTCCTATGCACATTGAACTGGGAATCCAGTAGTTTCTGGGAGCCCTAAGCTCAGGCAATGTCTTTGCTCCTCTCCCATCCCCGGTAATCCCAGCCCTGACTACGTGGGATGATACTGTCTGTGTCCAGCTCTGTTTTCCGCACCCAACCAGCCTTGGGTTTTGTTTTGTTTTACATTTTTTACTTAATTTTTCTTAGTTGTGGTAAAATAAACATGTAAAACTCACCCTCAATCATTTTTAAGTGCACAGCTTGCTGGCATTAAGCATATTCACATTGTTGGGCAACCATCCCCACCATCATCTCCAGAACTTTCTCATCTTCCCAAACTGAAACTCTGTCCCCATGAAACACTGACTCCCCAACCCCTCCCCCAGCCCCTGGCCCCCACCATCTACTTCCTGTCTCTGTGGATGTGACTCCTCTGGGGATCTCCTGTGAGTGGAATCAGAGAGTATTTGTCCGTCTGTGTCTGGATTCTCTCACTGAGCATCATGTGCTCAGGGTTCATCCATGTTGTAGCGAGTGTCAGAATTTCCTTCCTTTCTAAGTCTGCATAATATTCCAGTGTGTGGATGGACCACGTTGTGTTTATCCATCATCTGTCAATGGAAACTTGGGTTGTTTCCACCTTTTGGTTATTGTGAATCATGCTGCTATGAACACAAGTATACAAATATCTGTTTGAGTCCCTGCTTTCAATTATCCTGGGCATGCACCTAGGAGTGGAATTGCTGGGTCATGTGGTGATTCTATGTTTGACCTTTTGAGGAATTGCCAGACTATTTTCCACAGGGGCTGCACCATTTTCCATTCCCACCAGCCGAGCATGATGGTTCTGATTTCTCCCCATCCTCGCCAACACTGGTTACTTTCTAGGTTTTTTGTTTGTTTGTTTTTTGGCTTTTTTCATAGATGTCCTAATCAGTGTGAAGTGGTATCTCCATGTGTTGTTTCTTTTTTTTTTTTTTTTTTTTTATGGTACGCAGGCCTCTCACTGTTGTGGCCTCTCCCGTTGAGGAGCACAGGCTCCGGACGCGCAGGCTCAGCGGCCATGGCTCACGGGCCCACCTGCTCCGCGGCATGTGGGATCTTCCCGGACTGGGGCACAAACCCGAGTCCCCTGCATCGGCAGGCCGACTCTCAACCACTGCGCCACCAGGGAAGCCCATCTCCCTGTGGTTTTGATTGGCATTTCCCTGATGACAAATGTCAAACATCTTTTCAGGCGCTTCTTGGCCATTTGTGTAACTTCTTTGTAGAAAAGTCTACTCAAGTCTTTTGCCCATGTCTTCGTTAGATTAGTCTGATCTGCTGTTGAACTTCATATATGTGCAGCCGGGCCACTAGCTCTCCATGCCTAGCCTCCATCCACGTTGTGTCTGCAAGACATGTCAAGGTCGTGACAGGAGCCATTGACCATTTTCCATGCTATGACCCCAGCATAAAGCTATCTTGCTTGAGGTCAACAGGCTTCAGGGTGAGGGTTTCTGGTTTGGGTCCTTCCCAGCCTGGACTCTGAGTCATTGCTTTTGGCCATCTGCAGGTCGAGAAATCAATTTAGTGGGTCACGACCCACATTTTTATTTTCAGTGATACAGTATAGGAAATACAATGCTTCATGCTGGGCAACAGCAACTGTTATCTTGGGCAACTTTTATTGGGGTGATGTCTGTATTTAAATGTGTGTCCTGAGCATGTGTGTATAAATTTTTAAATTAATTAATTAATTTAGTTTTACTGGGTGAAGATGTCATGGTGAAAAAAGTTTGAAACCCCCCTCCCCCCTTATAGACTGAATCTTTTTTTTCAATGTCCTTTTCTTACTTTTTTTTTTTTTTATCACACCACACGGCTTGCAGGATGTTCCCGCACCAGGGATTGAACCTGGGCCATGGCAGTGAAAGCCCAGAATCCTAACCACTATGCCACCGGGGAACTCCTTAGACTGCATCTTATTTCATAATTTAAATATTGATGTGTGTGATGAGTTGATTCACTGGAATGGTGATTCCCAACTGGGGGTAATGTTGCCCCACCAAGAGATGGTCAGCAGTGTTGGTGATATTTCTGCTTGTCATGATTGGGGGGGGGGGGATTGGTGAAAAAAGTTTGAAACCCCCCTCCCCCCTTATAGACTGAATCTTTTTTTTCAATGTCCTTTTCTTACTTTTTTTTTTTTTTATCACACCACACGGCTTGCAGGATGTTCCCGCACCAGGGATTGAACCTGGGCCATGGCAGTGAAAGCCCAGAATCCTAACCACTATGCCACCGGGGAACTCCTTAGACTGCATCTTATTTCATAATTTAAATATTGATGTGTGTGATGAGTTGATTCACTGGAATGGTGATTCCCAACTGGGGGTAATGTTGCCCCACCAAGAGATGGTCAGCAGTGTTGGTGATATTTCTGCTTGTCATGATTGGGGGGGGGGTGATTCTGCCTCCAGGGGACACCGGGAGATGTCAGGGGACTTCTGAGGTTGTCACACTGTGGGGGGCTTTTGGCGTCAGCTGGATAGGGGCTGCTCAACACCCCACAGTGCCCAGGCTGGCCCCGCACAGAGGATGACCTGCACCAGTGTCCAAGTGCAGAGGGGGTTAACTGGACTAGACTGTCTGGTATGCAGCTCCGTGTCCAGCCCAGAGCCTGGCCCACGGTGGGCGCTCCCCAAGGATGTGCGAGCTGAGGGGATGAGGGCTCCTTGCTCAGCCTCCCTCCCGGGGCGCAGGTCCTGGGACACGCTGCCCCCATGTGGACGGTCGTGGAACCGCGGCCTCCGCTCCCCTGTACAGGGAGTGGAGCCAACGCTGCCAGCCTTGCCTGACTCTGGGGAGGGTCTCGACGGGGCGCTGCCCACCAGCACTTTCCGCCAGGATGGCAGTATTCTAACTCGGTGCTGCCCAACATCCTCGCCGCCTGTGTCCACTGAGCCCCTGAGAGGTTGCCAGGGCAACTGCGGACATGCGTCTTTCATTTCATCTCATTTCCATCAATTTCAGTGTAATAATATAACGGTGTAGGGTAAGTGGCTCCCATAGCTCTAGTCCAGGGTACCCTCCTCTGCCCACCCTCCCGCACTGTGGACATTTGGGCCGAGCTGTGCATTGTAAAATGTGAGCAGCCGTCCTGAATGGGCAGGGCCAGAGATTTTGCATTCCTCCAAGCTCCCAGAGGAAGCCGGTCTGGGGACAGGTTTGAGATCCATTGCCCTACCCCAGGGTCGCCCCAGCACTGCTGACATGGGACCGGCTTATCCTCTGGGGGGCCGTCGTGGGCTCTGTGGGGTGTGCAGCAGCCTCCCTGGCCCCCACCCACTCGATGCCAGGATCCCCCCATTCGTGACAACCACAGATGTCCCCAGACATCACCTGGTGTCCTCTGGTGGCAGAATCACCCCTGGCTGAAAACCACTGCTCTAGAACGTTCGAGACCATGCTCTCCATAGAATACCCTGCTGTGGTGAGCGATAATGGGCACCTTCACTGTCCAGTGTGATGGTCACCAGCCCCAGTGACTAATGAGCCCCTGAGATGTGGCCTGTGCAGCCTAGGAACTCAATTTTTAAATTTCCTTTCATTCAGTTAATTTACATTTAATGCAAATAGGCAGGGGAGCTCTGCAGTAACCAGGGTGGACAACCTAACTGGTAGAGAAAGCAGCCACTCATCCGCTCATCCCTGGGCAGGAGGGGTCCCGGTGTGTGTGTGTGTCCATGGGCATTGTGTGTCTCCACGTTGGTGGATGTATTTGAATTTATGAACTTTTAAAAAAATTATTGTATATCAAGCATTCATTGGCACCAGACCCTGTTCTGAGCACTTTACTGTCATTGACTCAAGCACTTTACAAAGGTAGGTACTGACATTATGCTCATTGTATAGAAGAAGAAACTGAGGTTCAGAGAAGACAGCTGCTCATGTGCTCTTTTTAAATTTTTAAAAAAATTTTAATTAAAAAAATTTTTTTAGGGAACTCCCTGGCAGTCCAGTGGTTAGGACTCCACACTTCCACTGCAGGGGACACGGCTTCAATCCCTGGTTAGGGAACTATGACCCCGCATGCCGCATGGTGTGGCAAGGAAGGAAGGAAGGGAGGGAGGGAGGGAGGGAGGGAGGGAGGGAGAGAGAGAGAGAGAGGGAGAGAGAAAGAAAAGAAAAGAAAAAGAAAGAAAGAAAGAAAGAAAGAAAGAAAGAAAGAGAAAAATAATATTTTTTTTTTACCAAGTGCTCTTACTCTGTGCTAATGCCCAGCTAAGGGACCCTCACATCTCATTTCATTCCATCCTCACAACTTTCTGGAACTGTTAGGACTCCTGTTTGTGATGAGGAGACGGAGGTGCAGACAGAGGACATGCCTTGGTCCCAGTCACTCAGCAAGTAGAAGGCCAGAGTGAGGATTTGAACTCACCTCTGTCTATTAACCAGGAGGCTACACTGCCTCCCAGGACTGGCTTGGGGTGGGGGTGGGGATGGGGAAGTTTAGGGACATACAGGCAGAGGCAGGACTCAGAACTAGCCAGACTGGAGTTGGAATCTCATCTCTGTCATTCCTGTCTGTGTGACCTTAGGGGTGTGTCTTGCCCTCTCTGAGCCTCTGGGTCTCCTTGGCTATAGCTACTTCCTCCTGGGATTATTCTGGGGATTAAATCACATAACTCATTGCCTTAGTCTACTTGGGCTGCCATAACATAACACCATAGATTGATTGATTTAAACAACTGAAATTTATTTTCTCACCATTCTGGAGACTGGAAGTCTAAGACCAAGGTGCCAGCAGGGTCAGTGTCTGGTGAGAGCTCTCTCCTTAGGTGGCAGAGAGCCGCCTCTTGCTGTGTCCTCACATAGCAGAGAGATAGTTCTGGCCTCTTCCTCTTCTTATAAGGACACTAATCCCACCATGAGGGCCCCACCCTCATGACCTCATCTAACCCTAACCTCCTCCTGAAGGACCCACCTCCAAATACTAGCCCACAGAGGATCAGGGCTTCAGCACAAGTTTGTTGTAGGGAAGACACCATTTATTCCGTAGCACTCATGCAAAACACTAAAAGTGTTGCCCACATTCAGTAGCATGTAGGGAAATATTTGCTGGTGATCTTAGGATGGCGATTGAGGTTTAAATCCTGGCTCTTCCTTTCATAGGCTGTGTGTTCCTGAGTCCATTTCTCAAATTCCCTGGGCCTCAGTTTCCTCAGCTGTAAAATGGGAGTGATCATCATGGCCCACCTCAAGGTCTCGGAGCAGTGCTGGGGATATGAAAGAGCTTAGTAGACTCTGGCCTCCTACAACGAAGAGGATATTTATTTTGTTGGGGTGGGGGGTCGGTGGAGGGATCTAGGCACCAGGGAGAGAGGGGAGTGGTGCAGGTCCTGTGGGGTCTGCACTATGCCCTCCCCTACTACATAGATGGGAAAGCAGAGGCCCAGAGAGGGACAGAGGGTTGTCCAGAGCCACTCAGCCCATCAGCTAAGCTGCAGCTAGCACTTGGCCCTTAGGTATCTCAGAGGAGGCAGTGGGGGCCTCTGAAGGGCAGGCCAGGTGGGCAGCCACGCCTCCCTGCTCCCCACAGTCTCCATAGGTCCCCAGAGACACGCCTGCTGGAGGTGGCCTCCTAATCACGCCTCCTAATTACAGCACCTAATTACCACACAGCCCCAGGGAAAGGCTGGGAACACTTTTTTTTTTTTTTTTAAATAAATTTATTTATTTATTTATGGCTGCGTTGGGTCTTCATTGCTGCAGGCTTTCTCTAGTTGCGGCAAGTGGGGGCTACTCTTCTCACTGGGTGGCTTCTCTTGTTGTGGAGCACAGGCTCTAGGCACGCAGGCTTCAGTAGTTGCGGCTCGCGGGCTCTAGAGCACAGGCTCGGTAGTTGTGGCTCATAGGCTTAGTTGTTCCGTGGCATGTGGGATCTTCCTGGACCAGGGCTCGAACCCATCCGTGTCCCCTGCATTGGCAGACAGATTCTTAACCACTGCGCCACCAGGGAAGTCCCCTGGGAACACCTTTTAAAGGCCTTTAAACACCCCAACAGTGGCTCCCGGCCCTGCCAACGTCAGGCTCCCAAGGGTGCAGCCAGAAGCTCCGGGGAGAAGGAAAAGCACAAAAACAAAACACACTTATTGTCAAGCTCAGCCCGGGGGGCAGTGACAAGGCCTAGAGGCCTGGGTTCCCAGCCCCTGCCAGGCTGGTGACCTCCAGATGGGCCACACTCTCTCTGAGCCTCTCTTGTCCCCATTTGCAGAATGGGTTACTAGTAAATAAATGCGTAAAGAAGACTTAGAATGGTTCCCAGCATGCGGGAAGTCTGTGCCATCCACAGTATCATTACTATTGTTTGTTGCTGTGGCCAGGTTCAATCCGTGGTTGGGGGAACTAAGATCCCGCGCATGTGCAGGGCCAAAAAAAAAAAAAAAAGTTATGGGCAATAATAAGTCCTGGCAAAGATGTAGGGAGATCTGAACCCTCCTCCAGAGCTGTTGGGAATGGCAAATGGAGCAGCCACAGTGGAAATCAGTTTGGTGGTTTCTCTAAAAGTTAAACCTGGAGTTTCCATCTGACACAGCAATTCCACTCCTCGGTACCTACCTAAGAGAAATGAACATACGTGTCCACAGGAAAATCTGTACATGAATATTCACAGCAGCACTACTCATGATAGTCCAAAAGTAGAAACACCCCAAACGTCCATCAACAGATGAATAGGTGAACAAAAGGTGGTCCCTCCACACACGGAGGGACTCAGCCATGAAAAGGGGTGAAGCCCTGACACTCACTGCAACGTTGATGAACCTTGAGAACACGATGCTCATTGAGAGAAGCCAGATACAGAAGGACACCCAGTGTGTGATTCCATTGATGGGAAACGTCCAGAACGGGCAAATCCACAGAGACAGAATGGATTCCTGGTTGTCAGGGGCTGGGGGAGCGGGATGGGGTGAGTGCTCATGGGGACGGGGCTTCTTTAAGGGATGTTGAATGAAATAAGACAGATATGGAAGGACAAGTACTGTCTGATCCCACTCATAGGAGGTCCTAGAGGAGTCAAAACCATAGAGACAGAAAATAGTTGGTGGGGGCCAGGGGCTGGGGGAGGGGGTGGGGAGTGTTTAATGGGGACAGAGTTTCAGTTTGTGAAGATGAGAAAGTTCTGGAGATGGATGGTGGCAATGGTTGCATGACAGTATGAATGTGCACCTACTGCCACTGAGCTGTGCACTTAAAGAGGTAAGATGGTTAATTTTGTTTATCCATTCCTCTGTTGATGGAGATTTGTTTCCACTCTTGGCTATTGTGAATAATGGTGCTATGGACATTGGTGTACAAATATCTGTTTGAATACTTGCTTTTTATTTTTATTTTATTTTATTTTTGGCTGCATTGAGTCTTTGCTGCTGCGCGCAGGCTTTCGCTAGTTGCGGCGAGCAGGGGCTACTCTTCGTTGCAGTGCACCAGCTTCTCATTGCGGTGGCTTCTTTTGTTGTGGAGCATGGGCTCTAGGTGTGCGGGCTTCAGTAGTTGTGGTACACAGGCTCAGTATTTGTGGCGCATGGGGCTTAGTTGCTCCGCAGCATTGGGATCTTCCCGGACCAGGGCTCGAACGCGTGTCCCCTGCACTGGCAGGCGGATTCTTAACCACTGCGCCACCAGGGAAGTCCCCGAATCCTTGCTTTTTAAATTCTTTTGGGTATATACCTAGTAGTGGAATTGCGGGGTCACTCTCCTGCCACGGTCCCCATTTTTTAGAGTGGGTTTCCACGTTATGGAGAAGGAAAATCAAGGCTTGGAGGTTGCACAGAAGTTGCACAGCAAAGGATCTGAACCCCAGTCTGCATCTTCCCCTCTGATTCATCCCCCTCCTCCCCCATTCACTTCCCTGGCAGTCCAGTGGTTAGGACTCGGCGCTTCCACTGCAGGGTGTGTGGGTTCAATCCCTGGTCGGGGAACTAAAATCCCTCATTGACCTCATTACTGGCTTAGGAAGGGTGAGGGACGAGGAACAGCTGCCACAGGCCTGGGAGGAGGGAGTCAAGTAAAGCTGGTGATGCAAGTGAAGGGCTGGATCCTGTTTTTGTTTAAAATTTTGAAATTTTGTTCATCATGGAAATTTTTTCATTACTTTTGATTTGTTCAAATATTGCCTTATGCAAATCAAAACCACATTGAGATACAACTTAACACCCACTAGAATGGGTATTATATATATATATATTTTTTTTTTTTTTTTTTTTAAGGACAATTTCAATTATTGGCAAGGATGTGGAGAAATTGGAACCCTTGTGCACTGCAATTGGGAATGTAAAATGGTATAGCTGCTGTGGAATATAGTTTGGTGATTCCTCGAAAATTAAACATAGGATTACCCTATGACCCAGCAATTCCATTTCTGGGTCTACACCCAAGGGAAATAAAATAATACATTCACATAAAAACTTATATATGAATGGTCACAGCAGCATTATTCACAATGGTCAAAAAGTGGAAACAACCCAAGTGTCCATCAACAGACGAATGAATGAATACACAACATGTGGTCCATCCTTACAATGGAACATTAGCCACAAAAAAAATGAAGCACTGACATACAATACAACGTGCACGAAAACATGATACTCAGTGAGACAAGCCAGACACAAAAGGTCACATAGTATATGATTCATTTATATGAAATGTCTAGAACAAGCAAATCCACAAAAACAGAAAGTGTACTAGTCGTTTCCAGAGGTGGGGTGGGGGGATGCTAATGGGGATGGGGCTTCTTATGGGGGTGATGGAATGGTTTCTTTTCCTTATAAATTTTATTTATTTATTTATTTATTGGCTGCACCGCACAGTTTGTGGGATTTTAGTTCCCCAACTAGGGATCAAACCCGGGCCCCCAGCAGTGGAATCTCAGAGTCCTAACCACTGGACCGCCAGGGAATTCCCGATGGAATGTTTTGGAACTGGATAGACATGATGGTTGCACGCCATTGTGAATGTATTAAATGTCTCTCATAGTAAATTGTATGTGTATTTTACCACAATTCAAAAATCGATTGCGCTAAAATAGTATTTATCTTGTTGACTGAGATTTTGGTCTTAAATTTTACGCCTGAAGAAAGTGCCTTACTAGAAAGTACACTCATCCTAGTCCCAGCCCTGCCAGAATTAAATAGGAAAGTCACAATACAGCTTCATTGAGAAGGTGACATTTAAGTCAAGACTGGAAGGAGACAAAGGAATTAGCCAAACTGGGTTGTAGGGATGAGCTTTCCAGGCAGAGGGAACAGTCAGTGCAAAGGCCCTGGGGCAGGACCGGGCCTGGTGTATTGGAGGAACAGCCAGGAGGCCTGTGTGTCTGGAGCAGAGTGAGTGAGGGGGAGAGAGGGAGGAGGGGAGGGCAGGGAGGGGACGGGGCAGGTCTTGCAGGGCCTTGGGGAGGACTTGGGCTTTTACACCGAGGGAGGTGGGACCCTGGCAGGTTGTGGGCAGAGGAGGGGCAGGACCTGAGTCAAGTATTTAAAGCCTGTCTGCTCTGCAAGGGGAAGGATTTTTGTCCTCCTTAATCACTGCTATAAACCTCCACTTAGAGCCATGCTTGGCACACAGTAGGTGCAATAAATGTTTACTGAGGGGATGAATGAATAACAGCTCCCTTTGGGGAGGGGGGCACTAGGGTACAGACCAGTAAACTCATACTGCCCTGGGGTCACTTAGCCAGGTTATGGCAGCCAGGGGCTCAAACCCAGGCCCGGACAGCTGAGGCCCCAGCTCCACCAGGCCTATCACAGGGAGGTCCCTGTGCACACGGCAGCCACCTGTTTCCTCCCCCGCCTCTGATTAATGACCCTGCAGCCCCATCCATCATGCGCCAGCCAGCGCCTGGCTCTGCCCTGGAGGCCCAGCGCTCATTTGTAAGCAGGCTGCGAGGCTGGTCTCAGGCTGTTGGATACATGAGACAGATCCCCACCCCAACTTGGCCCCAAGAATCCCAGGAAGAGGAAAGATCAGGATATGGACCCAAGGAGTAGGCGATGGGTAAGAGCTGGGGGGTGTGGGATGGCAGCTCCCCAGACAACAAGGTCTTCAAAAGCCCCAGTTTCCCCCAAATTAATTATATGATGAAGACTATTCCCTCCTGGGCTGCAGCCTTCTGCCCTGCCTTTCCCCGACTTGCTGGCATTCTGCTCTTTCTACCCGCAAAACCTCCTCCACACAGCGGGCCCGGCTCAGCCTGCACCTCTCCTGAGCCTTAGTTTGGGGATCCCCCCTGGTCTCCTGACCTCCCGCCTCATCTGCATCCATTCCCACTACCAGTAAGCATTTTCTACCACTCGCCCTGGTGGTCTCTCTCTGCTGCTCTAAGCCAGGGCTTCTCAGCTGGGGGCAATTCTGCCCTGAGGGACACTTGGGACTGGGGGTACTCCTGGGATCTAGTGAGTGGGGGCCAGGGATGCTTCTCAATACCCCACAGTGCCCAGGACGCCCCCCTCCCCCACCAGAGAATGATTCGGGCCAGAATGTCAAGAGTACAGACTGACAAATGCTGCTCTAAACTCTTCCATGGCTCCCTAGTGCTCTCCAGGTACAAGCCCAACTCCTCAGTGCAGAATGCAGGGTCCTGCATCATCTGGGGTCCTGGCCCTCTCCAGCCAGTGTTCCCACCATGACTTGCCTTCACGCCCCACCTGGAGGGGCAGGACTGCATAGCGATCAAGGGCCCAAGGACCTGGGTTGACATCATGGTGCTGCCACCCACCAGCTATGTGATTTTGGCCAAGTCTCTTAACCTCTCGGTGCCTTAATTTCCCCATATTTCAAATGGGCATAATGGTAGTACCCAGGGTTAAAATGCTAAAGCAGTGACTGGTTCATGGTAAAAACTCAAACAGGTAGGAGGGTGTAGAGAAAATGGAACCCTCTTACACTGGTGGTGGGAATGTAAACTGGTATGAACAGTATGAAGGTTCCTTAAAAAACTAAAAATAGAGCTACCATATGCCCCAGCAATCCCACTCCTAGGCATATACCCGAAAGATCAGGATATGGACCCAAGGAGTAGGCGATGGGTAAGAGCTGGGGGGTGTGGGATGGCAGCTCCCCAGACAACAAGGTCTTCAAAAGCCCCAGTTTCCCCCAAATTAATTATATGATGAAGACTATTCCCTCCTGGGCTGCAGCCTTCTGCCCTGCCTTTCCCCGACTTGCTGGCATTCTGCTCTTTCTACCCGCAAAACCTCCTCCACACAGCGGGCCCGGCTCAGCCTGCACCTCTCCTGAGCCTTAGTTTGGGGATCCCCCCTGGTCTCCTGACCTCCCGCCTCATCTGCATCCATTCCCACTACCAGTAAGCATTTTCTACCACTCGCCCTGGTGGTCTCTCTCTGCTGCTCTAAGCCAGGGCTTCTCAGCTGGGGGCAATTCTGCCCTGAGGGACACTTGGGACTGGGGGTACTCCTGGGATCTAGTGAGTGGGGGCCAGGGATGCTTCTCAATACCCCACAGTGCCCAGGACGCCCCCCTCCCCCACCAGAGAATGATTCGGGCCAGAATGTCAAGAGTACAGACTGACAAATGCTGCTCTAAACTCTTCCATGGCTCCCTAGTGCTCTCCAGGTACAAGCCCAACTCCTCAGTGCAGAATGCAGGGTCCTGCATCATCTGGGGTCCTGGCCCTCTCCAGCCAGTGTTCCCACCATGACTTGCCTTCACGCCCCACCTGGAGGGGCAGGACTGCATAGCGATCAAGGGCCCAAGGACCTGGGTTGACATCATGGTGCTGCCACCCACCAGCTATGTGATTTTGGCCAAGTCTCTTAACCTCTCGGTGCCTTAATTTCCCCATATTTCAAATGGGCATAATGGTAGTACCCAGGGTTAAAATGCTAAAGCAGTGACTGGTTCATGGTAAAAACTCAAACAGGTAGGAGGGTGTAGAGAAAATGGAACCCTCTTACACTGGTGGTGGGAATGTAAACTGGTATGAACAGTATGAAGGTTCCTTAAAAAACTAAAAATAGAGCTACCATATGCCCCAGCAATCCCACTCCTAGGCATATACCCGGAGAAAACCATAATTTGAAAAGATACATGCACCCCAGTGTTCATAGCAGCACTATTTACAATAGCCAAGACATGGAAACAACCTGAATGTCCATCGACAGAGGAATAAATAAAGAAGATGTGGTACACATATACAATAGAATACTACTCAGCCATAAAAAAGAACAAAATAATGCCATTTGCAGCAACATGGATGGACCTAGAGATTGTTATACTGAGTGACGTAAATCAGACAGAAAAAGACAAATATCGTATGATATCGCTTACATGTGGAATCTAAAAAAAGGGTACAAATGAACTTATTTACAAAACAGAAGTAGAGTCACAGATGTAAAAAACAAACTTATGGTTGCCAGGGGGTAAGGGGGGGAGGGATAAATTGGGAGATTGGGATTGACATACACACACTACTATATATAAAATAGATAACTAATAACAACCTGCTGTATGGCAGAGGGAACGCTACTCAATATTCTGTAATGGCCTATATGGGAAAAGAATCTAAAAAAAGAGTGGATATATGTATATGTATAACTGATTCACTTTGCTGCATACCTAAAAACTTAAACAGGGACTTCCCTGGGGGCACAGTGGTTAAGAATACGCCCGCCAATGCAGGGGACACGGGTTCGAGCCCTGGTCCAGGACGATCGCACGTGGCGCAGAGCAGCTAACCCCGTGCACCACAACTACTGAAGTGCACGCGCCTATAGAGCTCACGCTCCGCAACAAGAGAAGCCACCACAGTGAGAGGCCCGCACAATGCAACGAACAGTAGCCCCCCGCTCACCACAACTAGAGAAAGCTGGTGCGCAGCAACGAAGACCCAATGCAACCAAAAATAAATGAATAAATTAATTAAACAGGTGGGTCGGTTTATTCATAGTCTGGGTCACACTTCCAGGCTTCTCTACTACATGGTGAAAGGCCTGCCCTGACCCCACTGTACTGGAGATGTCTGTGTCCATCTCCGCCCACCCAAGGCTAGGGTCTGCTAAAATGGTCAGAGCCCTAATACTTGGAGCTGCCTGCCTAGATGCAGAGGGCCTCCCAGGAGAAACGGTGTCTGGTCCCTGTGTGGGAGTGGGGAGATTTGGGAGCAGGGCTGGTTTGTTGGGCCTGTGACTCGTGCAGTCTTACAGAACCCTGTACTTGAAGGAAGGGCGCTGCTCTTAGTTTAATGCTCTGTTGTCACCTTCCTGAAATTCCTGATCCTTTTTGAACCTGAGGCCCTGCGTTTTCATTTGGCCCTGGGCCCTGAAAATTCTGTAGCCTGTTCCACTCAGGGACCCCAATACGATTTGTGAGGTCTGCATATTCTGGAACCATTCAGAATAGTAAACTTTCTATAACTTTTTTTTTTTTTGGCCGCACCACACAGCTTGTGGGATCTTAGTTCCCTGACCAGGGATCCAACCCATGTCCCCAGCAGTGGAAGCAATGAGTCCTAACCACTGGACCACCAGGGAATTCCCCAGGAATAGTAAACTTTCTAAAAGTTTGCGCTTTTTCTCTTACGGCATCGGGACTAGGCACCCTGCATCCTCCTAACTCGTCTCTGGCCCCACTGGATGCTGTTTTATTTATTTATTTGTTTGTTTGTTTATTTAGGCCATGACCTGTGGCATGTGGGACCTTAGTTCCCTGACCAGGGATTGAACCCGGCCCCCTACAATGGAAGCCTGGCATCTTAACCACTGGATCGCCAGGGAAGTCCAAGATGCTGTCTTATTTAATATGTTATCTTGCTCGTGATGAATTTTTGGCATTAATTTTTATTTTAAAAAATATCGTGTTCTGGGCTTTCACTACCGTGGCCTGGGTTCAATCCCTGGTCAGGGAACTGAGATCCCGCAAGCCGCACTGGGTGGCCACAGGAAAAAAAAAATACGGTGTTTTATCTTGAAGGGCTTTTTGGGTGGAAGGGGCTTCAATTTTGCTTACTCATGTCAACCTAGTCCTAGCCCTTCCTCTGCCCAGGAAAGGTGACCAGAGTCCTAACTCCAGATGGGAAAACCCAAGGCCCATCCAGGAGGCAAGGTGCGTAGTTGATGGTGATAGTGATAATTAAGAGCTTGTCTATTTAGCACTTGCTGGAGGTTCACGTGTATTATTTCAACAGCTTCTTCGAGGCCTGAGTCAGTCCTGTCCCTCCTCTGCCCACAGCCCTCCAGGACTCCGACCTCACTGAGTAAAAGCCTAAGTCCTTCCCACAGACCCCGAGGCCCTGCACCATCTGTCCGGTCCCATCACCAGCTACTGAATTTGCAGGGCCCTTGTTCAAAAATTGCGAAACAAGGGCTTCCCTGGTGGCGCAGTGGTTGGGAGTCCGCCTGCCGATGCAGGGGACACGGGTTCGTGCCCTGGTCCGGGAAGATCCCACATGCCGCGGAGCGGCTAGGCCCGTGAGCCTTGGCCACTGAGCCTGCGCGTCCAGAGCCTGTGCCCCGCAACGGGAGTGGCCACAACAGTGAGAGGCCCGCGTACCGCAAAAATAAATAAATAAATAATTGCAAAACAAAACTGTGAGGCCCCTTGTTCAAAAATTATTAGGAATTTCCAGACCAAAACGGCAGATCATTAACCCAAGCGCAGGCCCTTCTGGGAGCAGCGCCCATGTGTGAATGCAGGAAGCTGCTGCCTCCCTGCCCCCATCTCCTCCCAAGCACCCCACTCCGTGCCAGCCACAGTGCTGCCTCAGGGCCTTTGCACTGCCGTTTCTCCCTACTTGAATAAGCCACCACCCCCACAGCCTACTGGCTCGCTCTCTCACTTTCGGGCCCTCTTAGAGGCCAAGCAGGCCCCCTCTGACCTCCCTCTGCGAAAAATCGCACCTTCCCAGCCCTCCCTCCTGCTTTGTTTTCTCCATAGCTGTTACCACCTTCTGACCTGCCAGGGATTTGGTTCATGTGTTTGCCCTCTCATGTCATCTCCACCAGGGTCGGGACTTTGTACCCCTTCCCACCCCCACGTCCTGGAGCGGGGCCTGGAACACAGTAGGCGCTCCATAAATGTGTGTTGAAGGTATGGCTCCCAGGAAGTCCGTATCACCACCTCCTTTCTACAGAAGAGGAAACCGAGGCTCAGAGAACAGCCCGTGAGCCAAGATTACAGAGCATGTCCCTGGCACGCGTCCGGGTCGCGCCATGACTGCGCCGGCGGTTTCGATGGGGGCAGCCGGGGCCCCCGGCTCTGACACATGGGGAAACCGAGGCCCTGGCGGCTGCCGGGGCCACCCGGCCGGGAGGGGCCGCGGCGAGGCGGGGGCGCGCCGGGCCCAAGGTCACTGCGCCGGCCGGCCCGGGGGAGGCGGATGGGTGGGGATCCGCGGGCCT